>NW_020837954.1:45557919-45699593 GCF_003676395.1 Aethalodelphis obliquidens
CCCTTTTTTTTTTTTTTTTTTTTTTTTTGCGTTACGCGGGCCTCTCACTGCTGTGGCCTCTCCCGTTGCGGAGCACAGGCTCCGGACGCGCAGGCTCAGCGGCCATGGCTCACGGGCCCAGCCGCTCCGCGGCATGTGGGATCTTCCCAGACCTGGGCACGAACCCGTGTCCCCTGCATCGGCAGGCGGACTCCCAACCACTGCGCCACCAGGAAAGCCCTCACCCATTTTTATTCCTCTTAGAATTTATACGCTGACTTCACAAGTCTAAGAATGATTGGTCTGGCTACTTGCACTGCATGATCTTCTGGGGACAGAAAGCCCCATCTGTGCCTCTGACACCTCCCCTGTCAATCAACAGAACTCTATCAGGGCTTCCCTAATGGCTCCTGCAGCAGTGGGCAATGCGGCCGCTCATTACTAGTCGTACTATCACCATGGGGCTAGTGTGAACAAATGTTTATTTGGCTCCAGTAAATGAGCCAACCCCACCATTAGACACTGTCCACAAAGGTGCAGTGAGAGGAAGCCATTTATAGAAAGAGAAGCTTATTTTGCTGAAGCCTGTAAAATGAAGTGGTTAAAGCTTCTGCAGCAAAACCCACCATGGCTGACAGCCTCATTTGAAGGAGCGGCTTCTTCAGAGGAGAGGGAGGGAAATCACACCCATGCTTCAAAATGGGAAGACAGATGCCTAGGAAGAAATCTCCCTCTGTGATTCTCCTTTACCTTTCCTGCTCTCTCAAGAGGGTACAGCCACGCTGCTGGGATGCCCACTGTGTGGGACAAGGTTACAATGCAGCTTTGGGGGTGCTGTTCCACTGAGTTCTCAAGTGCTCACGGTAGGTCAGGCACTGTTCTAAGTGCTTTGCATAATCCACGTGTACTTAATCCTCATGTGGAAGGGGATACCCTTAGTATCCTCATTTTTCATTTGGGGAAATAGGCTCAGAGAAGTCAAGAAACATGCCCAAGGTCCCACAGCTAAACTGTGAGGGAACAGGAATCTGAAAACAGGCCGACTGGCTCCGCAGCACACAGTCTTAAACTCTAGACTGTATTTCAGATGATGGTTAACAATAATAAGCAACATTATTTATAAAGTGTCCTCCTTCCAATAAACAAAACACCTTCAAATGTGTTGTCTTGTTTATCCATAGTGTAGTATTTCTCTAATCTGGAAAAGTGGGGTCACAATACCTCAAATTACCTCCTTTTATGCTTAACAAAGGACTAGGTAGTGAAATCTGGGACAAAACAAGGAAGAAATTAATCTTGTGAGAGCATGTAGCTTCTGAGAGTTGGGGAGGGCACACTATTTGTGGTTGAAGAGCTTCCTTACTTCAGCCTTCTTGGTTTACCTGACTGTCTACGTATATAATTCCGGAAAACACAGCAGATTCCTCTCCTGGGCTCAGGAACAACATTCTCACCAGATTTTTTAAAAGCCTCCCCAGGCGCAAGTACATATGGGTTTCTTGATGAATTCAGTTCCGCTTCAAGTCCTTCTATAGTTTCCTAAACCTAAACTGAAGCCGAATTCGTCCCTATTCCCTTCCTCGTATCCCCTAAAGGCAATCCTCCTATCAGTGTTAAACAGAAATTCAGATGCAGGGGAAACCAGGGAGGCAGTAAGATTTGGAACAATTACATGCCTGAATTTTTTTTTTCTACTCTTATTCTGCAGGATATTTTTTTCCTTCTCTCAGTCTATAGCTTTTTACTTCTATAAAGCTGTTGACACTTGATAAAGCCAGTCACAGGAAACAATGCACATCTTTTTAATGTCCTTCAGTCTTGCTGAGGAAATGAATGATGCTTCTGGAAGCGACAGCAAGGTACTCTTCCTGCAAGCCCCTTCTCACTCTCCAATCTAGATGGGAAGACCCCGCAGTCTTGCAAATGTCTAACAGAGGCAGAAAAAAGTTTTTAAAATTATTTGAAGAATCCTCCAAATGGTACAATTCTTGGCATTAAGAAGACAAGGTAATAAAAGAAAAAGGAGGCTCCTGCAATGGGCTGCATATCCAAGAAAGGGCTCTGTTGACTCCTAATGGCTGAGAACCCTCCCTAGGCAGGGCAGGGATTGAAGAAATGCACAACTGAGGACAAATTCTGATGAAGGAAATACTGTCTGTATCATAAAGAGGCCAAAAAATCGCATTTCTTGGCTAATCTGGATGCCTGGGGGGTAGAGTCACAACAGTGTGCATATCACCCCCTTGAAAGCACAACTCAAGCTTCTTAGGCCTCAGGTCAGGAGCAGGAGAATCCATTCTGGACACAATTCCAGAAAGACAAGCCTGGCTAATGTTTTCCTTTTTCAACTGATCAAATTGAGTTTTTGAAAATCATATTGTAGAAGAATATGTATTAACCTGAAAAACGATTCACAATAATTGTTTAAACAAAGAGTCATGGGCTTCCCTGGTGGCGCAGTGGTTGAGAGTCCGCCTGCCGATGCAGGGGACAAGGGTTTGTGCCCTGGTCCAGGAAGCAGAGCAGCTGGGCCCGTGAGCCATGGCCGTTGAGCCTGCGCATCCGGAGCCTGTGCTCCGCAACGGGAGAGGCCACAACAGTCAGAGGCCCACGTACCGCAAAAAGAAAAAAAAAGTCATTTCCTCCAAGAGCCCTTTCCTAAAACAGAATCCAACTCATTGGTTCAAAAGAATTTAATGAAGGTACTCTTAACAAAGGTGTAAGCAGAATACGGTATTTGTTTTTCTCTTTCTGACTTACTTCACTCTGTATGACAGACTCTAGGTCCATCCACCTCACTACAAATAACTCAATTTCGTTTCTTTTCATGGCTGAGTAATATTCCATTGTATATATGTGCCACATCTTCTTTATCCATTCATCCAATGATGGACACTTAGGTTGCTTCCATGTCCTGGCTATTGTAAATAGAGCTGCAATGAACATTTTGGTACATGACTCTTTTTGAATTATGGTTTTCTCAGGGTATATGCCCAGTAGTGGGATTGCTGGCTTGTATGGTAGTTCTATTTTTAGTTTTTTAAGGAAGCTCCATACTGGAATCTAAAAAAAAAATGGTCATGAAGAACCTACGGGCAAGACGGGAATAAAGACACAGACCTACTAGAGGATAGACTTGAGGTTACGGGGAGGGGGAAGGGTAAGCTGGGACAAAGTGAGAGAGTGGCATGGACATATATACACTACCAAACGTAAAATAGATAGCTAGTGGGAAGCAGCCGCATAGCACAGGGAGATCAGCTCGGTGCTTTGTGGCCACCTGGAGGGGTGGGATTGGGAGGGTGGGAGGGAGGGAAACGCAGGATGGAGGAGGTGTGGGGACATGTATAACTGATTCATTTTGTTATAACGCAGAAACTAACACACCATTGTAAAGCAACTATACTCCAATAAAGATGTTAAAAAAAAAAAGGTGTAAGCAGAATAAAAAGAGACAAGGCCATTGGGGCACCCACGAGCTAGCAACAGTGGGAACCTATTACCACTAGGAGCCTTGAAGGGACAAGGGGAGGAAATGGAATTTTTGGAGCCTGATGAGAGCTGGAGCCAGAGAGGCGCCGCAAGCAGATAATACATCCCAAGTCAGGCAAGGGATTCCCTCTCCTCCCACTCACCAATCTCCTGCTTGTTGAACTCAATCAGAAAGCAGGCTGCAGAGAAGCCAACATAATACATTTTGTAGATATGCAGAGAGCAGGGCAAAGAAGGATGGGGGGGTACATAAAGAGAATAATCAACATCACCAACCCACAGTAGCACCCCAGTCACTTCTTATCACATTATCTTGTTTCTTTTAATTGCACTTATCATTACCTCATGTTTTATTTTTATTTCTTTTTTCCCCTCCCCCCCACCATTAGAATGTAAGCTCCTTGAAATTAAGGATTTTGTGTCTCCAAAACTATATTCTCACATGGAGTGCTGGAGCCCAGGAGGAGTGAGGAAGGCATCCTCTTTGTGGGGGGTGGAGAGTATGTCCCAGCACAGGTTCTCAGAATCTGTGTGGGGTTAGGAGGGCATCTGTATTGGGGAGGGAGTAGTGGCAGAGATGCCTCTATGTATGGCCACATACAGAGGGACTGTTCAAATAAGTAAATAAAAAAAGATAATGGGAACTTCACTGTTGGAGAAAGGAGATACAAATATAGAAAGGGAAAAAACTTGAATGAGCCCTGTGGTGATGGATTACAATTGGAAGTATTGGTGTGAACTCATGGTTTTCAAGATAGATAGACAGATAGATGTAGATGTAAATGCATATGCATGTTTGTGTTGTGTGTGGGAGTGTGTGGGTATATATTCCCAACTGCAACCCTGAGTTCCAGTATCCTTGGAATAGGGATATCCTAATAGCAATGAGTACACTTGGCACTCAAATCTTGGTTTCTAAATACCAATTTCCACTAAATGGGACTTGGACTCCTTAGAGAAATGACTCATTCCAGGCCTGGGCAGGAAAAGTACAAGATGAGCCTGGAACATCTTTTGCCAGAAAAGAATGATCAAAGAATGATGAGAACATGTCAAAAGAACACAGAAGTAGGTAGGAAGAGCTTCTACTAGCAAAACTGGGACTATTTGAGCATCAAAATAAATGATAAGCATGAATTTAACCCACTGAATAACAGAGGAAACCATAAGCCCATAAATTAATTGAATGTTTGATAAAGAGTAGGATATTTACATAGACTTACAAATACTAGCCAAATTACAAAAAGATAAAGAGTGATATTGGGGCTTCCCTGGTGGCGCAGTGGTTGAGAGTCCGCCTGCCGATGCAGGGGACACGGGTTTGTGCCCTGGTCCAGGAAGATCCCACATGCCGCGGAGCGGCTGGGCCCGTGAGCCATGGCCGCTGAGCCTGCGCGTGCAGAGCCTGTGCTCCGCAACGGGAGAGGCCACAACAGTGAGAGGCCCGCGTACCGCAAAAAAAAAAAAAAGAGTGATATTGTACCATGGTTATATGAGATGTTACCACTGGGGAACTTATATGAAAGGTACAGGGACCTCTCTGCACTATTTTTGCAACTTCCTGTGAGTCTTTAATTATTTCAATTTTTCTTTTAACTTTTATTTTTTAAATTAAAAAAACAGTAACTTTACATTGCAGAAGCCTGGCTGACATCACCTTAATCAAGAAGTGAAAATTAACGTCATCCATAATGGGACCAACCAAAATCACGTGCCACCTGATAGGATGCAATGAGAAGAATGCCATGTCACTTCTCTGATTTTCCTGTTGAACATGCAGTCTGAATCCAATCATGGAAAACATTAGACAAACCCAAACTGAGGGCCCAAACTGAGGGACATTCTACAAATTAACTGGACCGTAATCTTCAAAAGTGTCAAGGTTATGAAAATTAAAAAAGGACTTAAGAGACATAACTAAATACATGTGATTCTGAATAGATCCTTTTGCCCTTAAGAAAAGTATTGGGACAATGGGTGATACCTGAGTGGGACCAAGGATTAGATGGTAGTGGTCTAAAAATGTTAATTTCCTGATTTTGATGGTTACGTTGAGAATATGTAGGAGAACACCCTTGTTTGCAGAAAATACAACTAAAAGTATTCCAGTGTGAAAGTTCTCTGTACATAGTTGGAATTTTCTATTAGTTTGTGATTGTTTCAAAAGGAATTTTTTTTTAATTATTAAAAAAATACAACTACATCTCTAGCACCTAGAACAGGCATGGCATTCCAAGGGCTCAGTAAATATTTGTTGAAGGAATTAATGAACTATATAAACAACTACAACAAATACATGCTTAGAAATAAAGACATCCAAATATTAACAGTGGTTTTTTGGAGGTATGGATTTATCATAGGTAATTTGGGTATATTTTTTATTTTATGCTTCTCTGTTTCTTAAATTTTCTGAATCAAGCATGTTTTTATTAATTGTTAAATTGGTCAGGCTGCTAACTAGCTAAGAATAATATTTTAGAAGCACCACAGTCTCAACCTTGGGTTTCTGGATTCCAACATTTGATGTTACCAGTTACTTGGACCAGACCCTTGGAAACTGCTTCAGTCCACCCAAGTACCTAGAATACCAATACTATAGGTTAATTATTACTGGGATATATAACTTCCTGGTGTCTAGAATATTCTTGCCCATTACTCAGGGCTCCCTCCTTCCCAGAATCATGTCCTGAGTCATAGAATCGGTCATCAGCAGTTCAGTGAATGTGTAATCATAATAAGGGGTTTGGAGAGTTTTGTGGGATGTTTAATTCACGTTAGGGAAAGGACTGGAGAATTACTCTGGATCCAGATTTCCAGTGACCAAGACATTCACATCCCTTGGATACTACTGAATAAACATTGGTAAATTCTGATAAAAAGAATCCTTTTTCTGGGCTCTGGGTGGACTGTTATCACATAATGGACATGTTGATTATGTTTCTCTTGTATTGATTATATTTTGGATCCGTGTCTCCATGATGGGATTTGACAGATGTCTTAGTTCCTTTAAAAACTCATTTACATGTCACCTCTTAAAATGAACAACTTCTGCAGTTGGTTGCTGTGCATAGTATGCAGATTTAATTAACATTTAAATTTTATATTTTAATAGGTAATATATGCCAATAGTCAAAATTCAAAAGGTACAATGGGGTGAAAAGCTCTCTCCCATCCCTGTCACCTAACCACCCAGGTCCCCTCCCTAGAGGTAGGGAGATACACATACATACACACATATTTTTCACCCTATTTAATTTTTTTTTTAATTTTTATTTATTTATGGCTGCGTTGGGTCTTTGTTGCTGCGCGCGGGCTTTCTCTAGTTGCCGCGAGCGGGGGCTACTCTTTGTTGTGGTGTGTGGGCTTCTCATTGCAGTGGCTTCTCTTGTTTCAGAGCACGGGCTCTAGGCACGAGGGCTTCAGTAGCTGTGGTGTGCGGGCTCTAGAGCACAGGCTCAGTAGCTGTGGCACACGGGCTTAATTGCTGTGAGGCATGTGGGATCTTCCCAGACCAGGGCTTGAACCCGTGTCCCCTGCATTGACAGGCAGACTCCCAACCACTGCACCACAAGGGAAGCCTACCCTATGTAATATTTTATGTACTGTTCTTCACCTTCCTTTTTTCACCAAGAATCTATCTTGGAGGTAATTTTACATTAGTATATAAAGAGCCTCCTTTTTTTTTTTTTAAGTACACAGTATTCCACTGAATGAACGTACCATTACTTTTTTAACTAGTCTCTAACTAATGGACACTAAGATGGCTTCCAAACTTTCGCTATTACACGATGTTCCATGTACCTAAGTTATTTTGCACATAAGCAACTATATTTTTAGGATGAATTCCTAGTAGTGTGATTGCTAGGTCAAAGGTATATGCATTTTTACTTTTGATAAATATTGATATATTGCCAAATTGTCTCCCTTAGAGCTTGTATGAGAGCTTCACTGAATATTAACAAAGTTTTGGATTTTTCCTATCTGGTTATGAAAAAGGATATGTCAGAGGAGTTTTAAACTATATTTTCCTTACACTGAGTGAGGTTGAGCACCCTTTCATGTTGACTTCCTTTTCTGCATAGTTGGTATAGCCGCGGCTCCTTTTTCTACTGAGTTTATTTGTAGAAGCACTTTATGTTTTAGGAAAATTAGGCTTTTCTGTGATACAAGCTGTAGATATTTTATACCAAATTGGAGTATGTCTTTCGACTTTCATTATGATAGTTTTCGCCTGGAGAGCTCAAACTCTGGAAACTACCTGGGTTTGAATCTTGGCTCTGCCACTCACTAGCTTGAGCAAGTTACTTAACCTCTCTGTGACTCAATTCATCAGTAAAGTGGTGATATTAATAGTACCTGCCTCACAGGGTTGCTGTAATTAAAAGAACAATATATGGAAAGGGCTTAGAAAATAGGTGGCACATGACAAGGACTATAAAAAGTATTGTGGTTTTTTTAATGTAGTCAAAGTTAATGCTGATTAATTTTAGGTGCCGTTTCAAAGAAAAACATATTTGCCTTGGCTTCAAATTCTGGAGATAAAGTGAAAAAAAGAAATTATTCTCACTTTTGATAAGTAATATGCACTATTTACATATCAAGCCATCCACATAATAAAGGGTGCCCAGTCCATGGGAGTGTAGACCAAGCAGTGAGGTGCTTTATGGTCACTGCATTTACTCCTCACAACCACTCTCTTCAATAAGCAAGGTCCCACTGTAGAGCACAGGAAACTGTATTCAATATCCTGTGATAGGCCATAATGGAAAGGAATATGAAAAAGAATATATATATGTCTAACTGAATTACTCTGCTGTAGAGCAGAAATTAACACAACATTGTAAATCAACTACACTTCAATAAAATAAATTTAAATACATATATTTAAATATTATATATATATTTGGGGAAAAAACCCGCTTCAGCAGGTATCATTATCCTCATTTTACCTATGAGGAAATTGAGGTTCAGAGGTGCCAAAAGATTTGCCCAAGGTCAAGCTTCCTTTGTGCATTGATTTGCAAATATTCTTTAATCCTTTCTCTTGGCCTGCCTGCTGCAGGTCCCCAAGGCATATCCTGTGCCTATACCCGGTTCCCTCAGTGAACACTCAAGAGACCCCTCTGGCTGGCTGTTTCCCATTCATTCACTCAGCAAGCCCCAAGCCAACTCCTTCTGACTTCCTCCCGTGACCCTGGCTCTTCAGCTTGGAATCCCTTTTGACTCCTGACACAGTGTTCATCAAGTCTTACAGGTTCTCCCTCCTCTGAAATGTCTCGACTCTACCCTTCCCTTCCATCCCAGCTGCCACCACTATGTTTCAACCCTGACTATCTTTTGCAGGGACGGTAGCTGCACTAAGCTTCTAAGAAAGCTTCCAGCTGCCTTCCACAATATTTCCTCTCTAGTTTCTTCTACAGTGCTGCCCAGGTGATTTCCCTAAACCACAGCTCTAGTCTTATCACTCCCCAACTCTCAAACCTTCAGAGGCTCCCTCTGCCAGCTCCTTACCCTTGACATTTGACCCAACCTATTCTGCCAGTTTTGCTTCCAAGACTCCCTACCCATCCAGCCAAAACGAATGCTTCACTACTCCATGAACAGGCTTCCAGTCAGCTTGTTTGTTCAGCTTAGGATTTCTCTCTCTGCTCTCTCTTCCAGGCAGCTCAAGCTTCAAGAAGCTGTCCTTTATTCTGACTATACTCACTTCCCTCCTTACCCTCATGACCTCTTCCCACTCCACACCCTTTCTTATACAAAATCCTTTAGAGGCGGAATCCTACTTTCCTTGTTATTTACTGGAATGCTTTCACACACAGGTACAACTGATAAACCCCACAACCTATTTTCTAATGGGTCTAGCCACTCACAGGGCCCTGGGTTAACAGGGCACATGGTGCGCCAGGCCTGCTCGTGGCAACAACCAAGCCTGGCCCATTTGAACCCAGCTCTCCTCACAGAACTGTGACTTCTGCATAGAGAACAGACCTGTGGTTGCCAAGGGGAAGGTGGGTGAGGGAGGGAATGGAGTGGGAGGTTGGGGTTAGCAGAGTATAAATAGAATGGATAAACAACAAGGTCCTACTGCATAGCACAGGGCACTATAGACAATATCCCATAATAAAGAATAATGGAAAAGGACAGGAAAAAGAATATATATATATATATATATATATGTATAACTGAATCACTTTGCTGTATACCAGAAACTAATACCTTGTAAATGAACTATACTTCAACAAAAATAAAAATAAACCAGATCTAGATTTAAAAAAAAAAAAGCAAACTGTCACTTCTGGTCAAGAGCCCTTCACAGGCTTACATTTTTCTTTTAGATCTGACAGCTGTCAACTGATACCTAGAACAGGCACAGCACAAAGAGACCATTCTGGAAGTATTAGTGGTATGAACAAAACTTTGCACTGGCGAGAACATCAGAACGTTAGATCAACTTCCTTGTTTCAACAGAAGAAATCAAGGCACAGAGGCTTCCCTGGTGGCGCAGTGGTTGAGAATCTGCCTGCCAATGCAGGGGACACGGGTTCGAGCCCTGGTCTGGGAAGATCCCACATGCCGCGGAGCAACTAGGCCCATGAGCTAAAACTACTGAGCCTGCGCGTCTGGAGCTTGTGCTCCGCCAACAAGAGAGGCCGCGACAGTAACAGGCCCACGCACCGCGATGAAGAGTGGCCCCCGCTCGCCGCAACTAGGGAAAGACCCAACACAGCCAAAAATAAATAAATAAATAAAAATTTTTTTTAAAAAATCAAGGCACAGAAAGGGAAGAGACTCGCCCTAGGTCACACAGCAAGAAGGAACCAGAACTAGATCTAGAACTAACGCCTCCTGACTGAAGTTCAGAGCATGCTCCTCTGCACCTTGGAGCCACGCAGATCTAGGGTGGGCAGCCTCAGCTACCAGAGGTCACAACCAAACACGTCACCACCAGTTCAACACGCGTTGCTCTTTCCTCACACTCATCTCAGAGCCTCCTTCGACCTTTCCACAACACAATCTTTCCTCGTCTCTAAGTAACAGTTTTAAAGGTAGGGATCTTCAGCGGCGAGAGGGCTTCCCTGTCAACCGGGTTGGACACAGAAAATACCCGGTGCTGGGTGGGGTTCCCACCGCTAGAGAAGTAGCCTCGGAGCTCCCGGGGTCCGAACTCAGCCTCCGGCCCCGCCCCGGCCCTGCCCTCAAGCGCGCCCGGCCCCGCCCCAAACGCGCAAAGCCCAATCAAGCCTGCAGCCGACTCGCTGCATCGTCACCAGGCCTGGGCGGAGCCGAACTCCCAATCCCTTCCCCCTCCCTAAGATCCGCCCCATTGGCGTAGACAGTCAGAAAACGCGTCCACTGAGAAGGAAGGGGTGGCCGCCATGGCCCTATCCGCTGAGACAACGCGAGAACGGACACAACTAACTGGCAGATTCTAGACCTCGGTGTTTCCGCGTCCTTCTACGCTTCGCTCCCACTCTTGCCGATCCTGCGCCCGAGGGAGAGCCGGAAAGGCCCCTCTGATCAAGTAAGTCTACGCTGACTGTTGGCGTTGGTCCAGGGGCGGCTGCTGCTACCCCGACAGAGCTCGGGGTGGGATGGGGGTCGGGGGAAGGCCCGAGAAAGGGGCGGGGAGGAGCCGAGCACGTGGAACGCCGGCACGACCCTGGCGTGGGTGGCTGGTTGGGCCGGCGAGCTCCGGCTGTGAGGGAGGAATCGGTGGGCGGGTGGAGCTCGCGCGTCTTGTCGGATCTGCCGCCGTAAAGACGGGGGGAGGGGGACCCCGAGTGTCACCTCTCCGTGTCCGCCCTGAAGGAGCGTTTTTCTAAATCCTGATGTGAAGTTGCCACCCAACACCTGCCAGTGGCTGAACTGCGGGCCCTTGGTGGCGGCTTACCTGAAAGTTGAGGTTGAGGTTGATTTTTTCAAACAGGTCAGCATAACAGCTAACGCAAGCGCCTCGTGAGTGCTTAGGCACTGCCACCTGCTTTTCAGGCATTAACTAAACTTTCCATACACCAGCCCAGTGAGGTAGGTGGTAGTGTAATACCTCCGTCAGACGCAGAAGAGCCCTAGTGAGGTTGTTGCTTACCCGAGGTAACTCGCGAACTAGTAAAGTGACGGAGCCGTGGGATGAAGCCAAGCTTCCCGAGGTAACCTCCACACCGAGTTACGGTAGCGACAAAGCCACGCCGTCCACTCTAGCGCTCGCCGTGTCCAGGAAGCCTCGTCGTCTCCCCAGTTATCCTTAGAAACCATGACACCCCGTCCCCCTGGACGGGCGTGGTGTGGTCCACAGACCTTGGCAGACGCAGAAACAGCCCAAAGGAAAGAAGACTGAGGCCACCGCTTCCTGGAGGAAACAAAAGTCCAGAGCCCCACACTCCAGTTTTAAATAACGGTGGAGATTGTAGTTGAGGTGGTGTCCTGGGGCCGGACCAGCAGGGGTGGAATGCCGTTTCCCCCACGCAGTGTATCTTTCGGGGCACCATGCTTGGCCCTTTAAGCTTCCGTTTCCTCATTTGTGAGGTAGAGTTTTAAATAAACGCCGACGCAGGGTGGCCACGGCAAGCCCCCTGTGGAGGCCATTTTGCGTAGGGCTTTTCAAACCAGTGGCGTTACCGTTTTCCACGCTGCAGTCCAGTATCCTTTATAATCCCCATGAACCTGTCGCTGGATATTTAGGATGTGCCTCACTCATAAATGGTATAGTACTGCTGTAGTAGAAAATCTTTTTTTGTTTGGGGGATATAATTCATATACCATAAAATTCTCCGTTTAACAGTGTACGTACGGTTTGGCAGGTTTTGTAGAATATTCGCAAGGTCGTGCGACCATCTTATTCCAGAACATTTTCATCACCCCAAAAATAAGCACTGTGGCCCCGGCGCGGCCTAGGCCGAGGCATTGTTAGGCTCCAGGCCCGGGGCCACGGGCCACGTGCTCGGCAGGATGTTGAGGCGGCTGCTCGGGTGCAAGCAGTGGAGCCTGCGCTCCGTGCTGAATTTCGGCTGTGGGCCGCAGCCGAGACCGGGCCCACCTCTCACAGAGGCCGGGAGGGAGGCTGCCCGCCACCCCACCAGCCTGAGGCCCCCAGGCCGGGCCTTTTCTGGGTGGCACCGGCAGAACTTGGCGGCCAGGCCCAGAAGAGCGTCTTGTGGGAGGGGAAGGAAGCGGTACCCGGAAACTGGGCCGCTCAAACCGGAAGCAGTTTGGAGAGCTGTGCCAAGTCTTCGGCGCGCCTGCGCAAAAAACTGCCCGGCTGGGAGGCAGACCCGACTCTCCTGCGAGAGGGTCTCCGCAGAGACCCCAGATTTGAACAAGGACCGGAAAAACCGCTAGGGAGTATGCCGAACTTAAGGATTATCGGTGTGCCACCACAGTTGAGACTTGCGGCCGAAGGAACCATTGTAGAAATGAAACGGGATGACCTCACAGCGACATCAGCATCAAGGAATGGAGAAGCTAAGCAGCTACCTGAAGTAGAAAGGACAAGTCAGCACACCCATCCGCTGGACCTGTTATTTCATGGCAAACCCACTTACAGAGAGCTACCCTGGATGCTGTGCAAACAACGCTCATCTGGAGGAAACTGCTGACAGTTTTGAAAAGCAGAAAGTAAAGGATATAAAGACTGTATTTTCAGAATTTATCACTACTGAAATGCTATTTCAGAGCAAAGCTTCAGAGGTATACACTGGTGCCTACCAAAATATACAAAAGATTGATGAGATTTGAGGTTTTCAGAAGCTCTAGGTATTCACCCGATTATCCATCTCACTTGTATATTGTAAGAGCAAATTCAGAGTTGCCTTTTCAGAGATTTTTTTAGCTAAGTGTTTGCAACAGGACAGGTGTCCACTTGTGGACTAAGAGGGGATCAGCAAGAAGAAGATGAATTAGACATTACAGAAGAAGAAAATTAATTTTCCTCAGTACATGTCTCATTTCCATTTTTATCTTAATATGACTCAGAATTCAGGATTGCTGAATTATAAAACTTTATTCTGGCTTGCTATGCTAAACATCAAAATGGAATGCTACTGAAAATAGGGGAGAAAAATGGAAGGATATGTATGCTGATCCAAAATGAAGGTTTTAAAAAATATTACACAGCCAGTCATTTCAACTTCCTACCTAGTGATATATGATCTTTTTGTATAACTCCCACACTTTTTTTTTAAGATTATGGGTTTCAAAGTATTTCATATTAATGTACTGTACCTGCTTCGGAGTCCTATAGTAAAGTAGATATCAAAAACCAAAAGATCTACCAATTCCATTTAGCTTCTTTTAGACTGACTCTGCAAAAGGATCCTATCTAGTCATTTTGATTAAATATAAATTCTATCCCATGAAACTTTAAATAAAAACACAAGTTTTCTTTTCTTGAAAAAACTTTTACTGAAACATGAAGTTTCATCATTTGATCTGTAAATTTACCTTTCAACAAGTGTATAATCAAACAGAATAAAGGAAATATGACACCAATATATCCATGTTTTACAAATGAACAAAGCATAAATTTTAGTTTAGAGTCACATTCAACTTGATTCTGGCTTTAAAACAAAACTGCTGTCATACTCATAGAGTACAGACTTGTGGTTGCCGGGGGGAGGGGCGGGGGGAGGTTGGGGTTAGCAGGTGTAAGCTGTCATATATAGAATGGATGGATAAACAACAAGATCCTACTGTATAGCACGGAGAAGTATATTCAGTATCCTATGATAAACCATAATTGAAAGGATATTTAAAAAAGAATATATATGTATAACTGAATCATTTTGCTGTATGGCAGAAATTAACACGTTATAAATCAACTATACTTCAATTTAAAAAAATTTTTTTAAACTGTTGTCATACTAAAGTACTATAAATGGTACTACAGCCTTTGGAAAGCTAGTAATCTGGTGGAATGTTTTGTAGAAAAACATAAACTAGAACACATGGAACACCATACATCATTTAAAATTCTATAAAAATTTTTCTAAGCTGCCACCTAGATAATAAAAAGATATAACAGTTATTCTTGGAAACATAAAACAATTTAATCAGAGTCTTTATCAACTCATGTGGGGTAACTGGAAAAAGCAATTATTCATAACAGAAAAGTAGACTTTCGAGAAGCTATAAAAAAAGGACCTGAACCTTTGTACTCCCTGTTCTGTAACCCCTCTTCCCTCAGCACCTGGAAAACCATTTCTCTCTTTCTCCCTCTCTGGGTTTGCCTATTCTGGAGATTTCATATACATCAAATAAATAATACAGTGTGTGGCCTTTTGTGTCCCACTTCTTTTATTTAGCATAGTGTTTTCAAGGTTCATCCACATTGTAGCATGCCTCAGTACCACATTCTTTTTATGGCTGAATAACATTCTGTTGTATGGATGTGCTGTATTTTGTTTATTGAGTCATCAGTTGATGGAAATTTGGATTGTTTACACTTTGGGGCAATTATGAATAATGCTACTATGAATATTACTGTCCAGATTTTTATATGGCCATATGTTTTCATTTCTGCTGGATTTTGCTAGGTCATATGGTAACTCTATGTCGAACCTTTTGAGGAACTGCCAAACTGTTTTCCAAAGTGACTGCAGCGTTTGCGTTCCCACCAGCAGTGTATGAGAGTTCCAATTTCTCCACATTCTCACCAATACTTGTTATTTGTGTTAGTTTTTTTTTTTATTATAACAATCCTGGTAGGTATAAAGTGGTATCTTATTGTGGTTTTTATTTTCATCTACCTATTGACTAGTGATGAGCATCTTTTTGTGTTCTAAGTGGCCATTTGTATATCTTTGAAGAAACGTCTTCAGATTTTTTCCTTATTTTTTAATTGAGTTATTTTTTTCTTGTTGAGTTTATATATTCTGGATACTAGATCCTTATCAAATGTACGATTTAAAAATATTTTCTCCCATTCTGTGGGTTGTCCTTTCACCTTCTTTTTTTTTGAAGTGAATGGTGTTGCTTCTTTTTTTAATTTATTTTATTTTTGGCTGCATTGGGTCTTTGTGGCTGCGCATGGGCTTTTCTCTAGTTGTGGCGAGCGGGGTCTTCGTTGCAGTGCACAGGCTTCTCGTTGCTGTGGCTTCTCTTGTTGCACAGCACGGGCTCTAGGTGTGCGGGCTCAGTAGTTGTGCCTCTCGGGCTTAGTTGCTCCATGGCATGTGGGATCTTCCCGGACCAGGGCTCAAACCCATGTCCCCTGCATTGGCAGGTGGATTCTTAACCACTGCACCACCGGGGAAGCCCCCTTTTCACTTTCTTGATAGTGTGTTTGCACAAAAGTTTTTACTTTTGATGAAGTCTACTTAATCTATTTTTTCTTGTGCTTTGGGTGTCATATTTAAGAAACCATTGCTTATTGAAAGTTCATGATGATTTATACCTTTGTTTTCTTATAAAAGTCTTACAGTTTTAGAGCTTGAATCCATGAGTTAATTTTCATATATGATGTGAAGTAGGGATCGGATTCATTCTTTTGCAGGTGAGTGTCCAGGTGTCCGAGCAGTTGAAAAGATTATTTTTTTCCCCACTGAATGGTCTTGGTCAAAAATCAATTGGCATAGGTATATCGGTTTATTTCTGGACTCTCAGTTCTACTCCATTGATCTATGTTGCTATCCTTGTGCCAGTACCAGTGTCTTGATTACTGTAGCATTGAAATTGGAAAGTGTGAGTCCTCCAACTTTGCTTTTTTTCCAAGATTGTTTTCACTCTTCTGTGTCCCTTGCATTTCCATATGAATTTCAGGATCAGCTTGTCGATTTCTCCAAAGATGGCAGTTGGAATTTTGATAGTGGTTGTGTTAAATCTGTACATCAATTTGTAGACCATGTTAAGTCTTCCAGTCCATGACATGGATGTCTTCCCATTTATGTAGGTCCTCTGTAATTTCTTTCAACAATGTCTTATACTTTCAGTGTACAAGTTATGCACTTATTTGTTAAGTTCATTCCTAAATACTTTATTCTTTTTGATGCTAATGTAATGTCATGCTATTGTATGGTTTTGTATTAATTTCATTTTTAGATTATTCATTGCTAGTGTATAGATGTACAATTGATTTTTTTATACATTATTTATTTATTTATCTTTGGCTTCGTTTGCAGTGTGCGGGCTTCTCATTGCGGTGGCTTCTCATTGTGGAGCACAGGCTCTAGACTCACGGGCTTCAGTAGCTGTGCCACTCAGGCTCAGTAGTTGTGGCTTGCGGGCCCTAGAGCACAGGCTCAGTAGTTGTGGCGCCTGGGCTTAGTTGCTGCGCAGCATGTGGGATCTTCCCAGATCAGGGCTCGAACCTGTGTCCCCTGCATTGTTAGGCGGGTTCTTAATCACTGCGCCACCAGGGAAGCCCTGATTTTTATATATTAATCTTGTATCCTGCAACCTTGCTTAAATCATTTATTAGCTCCAGTAGTTTTTGTGTGTGTGTGTGGATTCTTTAGGATTTTCTGTATGTATAACATCATGTCATCTGCCAATAGAAATAGTTTTACTTCTTCCTTTCCTGTTTGCATGCCTTTTATTTCTTTTTCTTGCCTAATTGCCCCTGGCTAGAACTTCCGGTACAATGTTGAATGGAAATGCTAAGAACAGACATCCTTGTCTTGTTCCTAACCTTAGGAGAAAAGCTTGCAGTCTTTCACTATTATGATGTTAGCTGTGGGGTAGATGCCCTTTACCAAGTTGTGTAAGTTACTTCTGTGCCTAGTTTTTGTCATGACAGGGTATTGGATTTTGTCTGGTGTTTTTTCTGCATCTCTTGAGAAAATCACGTGGAGGTTTTCCCCTCATTTATTCTGTTAATATGGTGTATGGCATTGATTGGTTTTCCTATGTTGAACTTGGGGTAAATCCTACTTGGTCATGGTGTAATACATATTAGCCTTTTTATATGCATCTAGATGTGGTTTGCTAGGATTTGGTTGAGGATCTGTGGCTGTGTCCATAAGGTAGGTTGATCTATAGTTTTCTTGTCTTGTGATACCTCTGTCTGGTTTTGGCAACAGAGGACTACTAGCTTTAGAAAGTGAGTTGGAAAATTGTAGTAAATATCTTGCATATAATTCTTACAACCTTTTGGATTATTTTCTTCATATCTATTCCCAGAAGAAGGCATGTACATTTAAATTACTTGATAATTATTGCTCATTTTCCAAAAAGTTAAATCATGGTTGTTTATTTGTTTGAGATTAACATTGTCTTTCTAGAATAATGGTCTCTTAGAAATTATTCTTCTTTATCCTTCAGGTACTTGAAAGCTTGTGTAAAAGGCAAAGCCAAGCTCAGCCTACCACAACACATTTAATGTCTGTGCCTGGCAGAGTGGCTCCAGAGGAGCTGGGATTCAACATTTCACCCAGAAAATTACAATTGAGCGCTTCCTGTCTCGAGCAGGGTTTCCTAACCTCAGCACTATCTGGGGCTGGATAATTTGCTGTAAGGTGCTGTCCTGTATTGTAGGATGGTTAGCAGCATCCCCGGCTTCTACCCACTAAATGCCATAGCAGCCCACCCTTCCCTGCCGCCAAGTTGTGGCAAACAAAAATGTCCCTGGGCATTGCCAGGTGCCCCCTGGTGGGTGAAACTGCCCTTGGTTGAGAAACACCGATCTAAAAACTGATGGTGCTGACTTCATATTACTGTCCAATGAAATTGTCTCAATTTTGAATTTTAATCTGCTATATATTTGGCTTTGGAGCCACATTTGTCTCACTCTGTTACCATGTGCTGGTGACTTTCAAATCTATATCTTTAGCCTCATTTTCCCTCTGAATTCCCAGACCCCTATTTACAAACATCTTGAGATTGGTTTGTTCAAAATCAGACTTACTGTCTTCATTCCCCAAACAGCTCCTCCTCCTTGTCTCTCAGGTCAGAACACTACCAGTTATTCATTTATCAAGTTTCAGCTGCTCTCTCTCCACCTCTCCCATGAAACTCACCTCCTAAATCTTTATAAATTCAGGGTTCTCTATCCCAAGTATCACTTCCATGTTGGTGGGTTCATGTAACCTGAGTTGCTACAGCAGTCCTTAACTTCCAACTTATTCCCTCCACCGCTGCCTTTCTAAAATGCAGGTTTAGTCATGTTACTCAGCGAACTTACCAAGCACCCAGACCTCAGCATCTGACCCTGCCTGCCTCTCTAGCCTAATCTCCCAGCCCCTGTACTTTAGGCTGTGGCCATACCAAACTGCTTGCAGGTCCCTCACTCTGCCAACCTTGCCTGACAGACTGGGTTCAAACTCACTCTCCCCTCTGGCTCTTGCATTCAGAGCCATCACTCCCTTCTCTCCCACTGCAGTGCCTGCACCTGTGCTTGTGTGAGGCGGTGGTTTAGAAATATTGTCTTTGGCCAAAACCAGCACTCACCATTTATTTCATTATTTACCATGTCCTTCTGATAGTGCAGTGCTCTACTGAGGACAGTGGTGCAAGTGGGCCAATGGCCCTGCCTCCTAATGGGTGATCTGACGCCTTTGACTCGCCGTTAACCTATGCTTTTCCACTATTCATGCATCATTTCATAACTAAAGCAAACTGGAATCATGTACAGAATGTGCAATCTAAATAAGTTTTCTTTTTTTGTAGAGTTGGTTGGTAATAATGATGATCTTATGTCAGTATGGCTTATTTTTCTTACCAGTTTTCTTATCACCATCCATACATACGTATTTCCCTTCCTGTGCATAGTGCCTTTAACCTGTAATGTAACTAATTAATAAATACAACTTTATTCTTTGTCTGAGGCTTAAGATAATTGATCCAAAGGGAAACCTATGCATGTGGTATTCAGGAGCCATTAAAGTGGTTGCTGAGGAAAATGAATAAAATTATTGTATTTTTGGATGGGGATGGGGCAGTGGTAGAATTTCAGAGAAAAGAAATACAGATAGGTGAAAGAGCATACTAGGAACTAGGGAGAGATCATCAACTCGCTTTGGAACATGGTCTGTGAAAGTAGACAGGAGGCAGCCTTTTTATAAGAACTTGATGCTAGGTTAGAGATGAAACGGTGTTTGCAGGTGAGATTGTATTAAGTATAAAATGAAGAGGATCTAGGACAGAACGTTGTTAAACATAGAGTGGGTGACCCAAGAGAAACTAGAGAAGGATGAACTTGACAAGTACGAGGAGAACCAAGAGAAAGATATTCCAGAAACCTAGGGAAGGTGAAGCTTTGTGGTGTCATGTGTTATAGGAATAAGGACTAAAAAGAGACCACTAACTTTGGCAAGTAGGTGATCATTAACCTCAGCAAGAGCATTTTAGCAGAACGGTGAGGATGGAGGAGGCCTGACTACAGTGAGTTGAAGAATGATTGGAAAATAAAGAAGTGGAGTGTGTACATATAGACCATGCTTCCAGAACATTTGTGTTCCTTTTGGGTTGGAAGTGGAGCACATACGAATGAAAAACCTGAGCGTGTTTATATGCTGAGATAAGGAGAGGGGGAGATTGATTAAACATATATGAACACAGATGTCTGCAGAGTTTGAGAAGGAAATGAGATCAACAGCCAGGAGGGATGGGTTTGCCTGGAAAAGGCACAGGGACACCTGTTTCTCCAAGACAAAAAGGAAGATGATAAGAATTAGTAAAGGCAGGCCTTTGTGGAGGGGATGAAAAAGAAGTTGGGGGTATTCGTACTGGTAACATCTCTCTTCTGGGTGAGGTAGGGAGCTATGCTGTCTACTAAGTGTGACTAGGAGGAAGTGGGAAGGGATTTTAGGAGAGTGATAACACCCTGGATTGTTGGGAGTGAATCAGACTAGGAATAAATAAAACTAGGTCAATTTAGAATGTCCCAGAAGAGGATGAAAGTGAGACATTTGTGATGACTCCAAGTCGGCATGGCTATATTGATGAGCTTTAGTATTGCTTATTCATTCTGGCACAGGACTAGAGAGTGGCTGGTTAAACTAATCCAGGTTGTGGCGTCTGCTTCCCACTGACTCTGAAGCAGGCAAATCAAGGACTTCGTTACAGAATTCATGAAATGTTTGGTTAAGTACTATACTCATTAAATATCTCTTCCTTTGTATCGAATAGCCCCAACTCACAATCATAGGTTGACACAGAAGTCGTTGGGTAAATACTGAATTCTGGAATGTAGGTCCAGACTTCTGGTGCTCTGTTTGATGCTAACAGGCACTTCCTACTCAAAAGTAGAAGTTGGAAAATAAAAGCAAATAGATTTTCTAATCTATTCTTTGGTTGCATTCAGCCCTAGAAATTTTTTTCTAATTTTGTTAACGGCATTTGAATATACTTTTAATGTGTATTCGGTAAGATGTCACAGTGTCTCCACTGAGTGGGGAAAGGATCACCAGGTGTTGGGAAAGCATGAAACTCGCAGCAGCTGGTCTGTGTACTACAGTTCAGTCTCTTTAAGAATTCCTAATGTGATTCCCAGTGTTAAAACAACTGATGATTTGATGATTAAGTGATAAATTCAGGCCATACAAGATAAGACTTGAAAAAGCCACTCAAAATAGTTATGGCAACATCAGTGTCTTTAAGACATCATTCCTTATTTCAACAAATGCATGTGCACATCCTTCCCTTTAACAGCTAGTGTACTTCAGGAAACTAAAACACTCTCTAAAGCACATTGAGAAGTCACATGCCACCGGCCCCATTTAATTTGTTCACAATTTTTCCTGCTTGATACTGAAACCGAGGAAGAGATAGTGTTCACGATTAACTATTCTCTATGAACAGGGATGTGGGTGGATCGAAAGAAAAATTATTATATGCTCTGGAGTTAATCTGGTAAGGAAAAGAAGACTAGCTTAGGAGGGTTCTCATGCCAGGCTCAGACTGTTGTTGGAAAGTAATTGTGAGAGTCTGTCAACACGTCACACAGTGACCTGGGGAATGGAGGTTGGCAGGTTGTCGGGCCAGGCATCAGCTGTGAGGTAAGAGGACTGCAGCCAGAGAGATGGCTACAGACGCGTTGGGTTTTATTTGTGTGTCCACCTGGTGGCAGTCCTACAGGTAAGGCTTGGTGGCGGCTTTAATGATAACCCAGGTTGGGCCATCCTTTTGCCTAGTTCTGAGCATGAAGGAACTATCAAGAAGCAAACAGAAGAGAAAGGTGTACACACATGCATTTGTATGTAATTTTCTTTCTTTTTCTCTTTTAGCAGCTGAAATGCATAAAAGCAGGGGGCAGAGTAGAAGACATGGGAGAAGGAGCCACCGACACAACCCTTGGTTCAGACAGCATGGTTCTAATGAGAGGCAAGTGCTGTTGCCCAGTGTCTTACTAGCGTTGACAGCACCCTCACACGCACATGACTCCCTGGGGGTCTCAGAAAAATGCAGGCTCTGAGGTCGGGCCGACTAGAGTCTGTGCTGCTCACATGCTCCCAAGGGGATGTCTGCTGGGGGCCAGCCTGCCTGCCACACTTTGAGTAGTGAGGAGGTGGCCACACTTGTCTTTCTTTTCATTGTGACCATGACTTCTGGCTGGAGCCTTAGCCACAGGCTTAGAAGTAAACATTATCTGATACAACTGGGGAGCTCTTTCTCCATGTTTTAGTCTTTCTTCTTCTTTTTTTTCAGCCTATGAAAGTAGCTTTCTGGAAACCTAATTTCATTAATTCAGCCTAAATCCTAAGTAAGGCTATATAATATATAATACGATAGAGTATTTAATAAACACAAAAAGGTATAAAGAATAATACAATGAATATTAGGTACCTACCACCCAGCTTGAAAAATAAAACAGTGTATACTTAGGTGAAATCCCCATAATAAATATTTTCCACACTCTACTTATCTAATCTCAGAACATCATTCACCCCACGCCATCCCAGGAGAGGACACCTCTTCACAGTTCAGGGCTGCTGACATGACTTCTGGCCATAGGAAGTCTTTGCATAGCCCTCTCCTCACCAAAGGAGACCCGTATGCCAATTTCAAAAGTCTTTCACACTCCAGATCTCCTTTTAAAATGGACAGATTTCTAGCTATAGGGTCAGAAGATGTCGAATGCCAGTATGCTTCTCTAGAACAGATTAACTCAAACAGAAAAAAAAAAAAAGCATCAGAATGTTGTGGAAGAAACAAGGGCTTTGGAATTAGGAAGTCTGGGTTTGACGCTCTACGTTTTCCTGTGTGAAATTGGTCCAGCTATTTAATCACCCTGAGTCACTCTTCGTGTACCATACTTCTCTTGTGAGGTTCGTAATAATGTATGTAAAGGCCCATCAGGCTGCCTGTCTCTGAGTAGGCCCTGTATATATGGTGGACCTCATTTGGTGCAGAATAATAGGGACTCTGAACCAAAGTCCCGAACATGACCCATACTGTAGAAAGATCAGGACAGGTACTCAATGTTTGTATGTTTTATGAGGAGAACCATGGATACTGTTTGGGCCCCAGGCCTTCCCTCAAGAGCGCGTCGTGCAGCAAACTGTGATCTGCACAGGGAGAGAGTCTTGATTCAGCTTGGCAGAGTCACGTGGAAGCCGGCTGGACAGCCACCTTCCGGGCTCCCTGTGGAAAGAATGGGGCAGCGGTCCTTGGGCTAGAGATGTAGACCTTTGTTATAACCCTTAATCCTTCCTCCGCTTGCTGCTGATCACACATGAGCTTCCTCAGGAAGCTCTGGGCCGTAAAAAGGGAGAATAAATAATTTTCTCTAAAACTGTGCATAGTTAGTATTTATAGACAAAAGAGAGAGTTCTTTGATTCCTTTAACCTAGTTCTGCAGTTTGTATTCCTTTTGGTGTTATAGGGAGCAGGGGAAGTTCTTAATTTTAAAGTGGATTTTACCAGAATTCTAAAATTAGGTCTTTTGTTCTTTCATTATATCCTTCAGCCTATAATTGCCACAGAAGCTGCTTGTAGCTTTGCAAAATGAGTATTTAAAAAATGGCTCTATCCCGGTATTGCTGAGCAAATCACCTCTGTGCCCTGAACCCCAGTTTCTCCATCTGCAGGGTTGAGTAACCAAGTAAAATTTAAACTTTTGTACTGCTGAATCCAATAAAAAATGAAATTCACCTGGCCTTGTAACTGCTGTTGAGCTGACAAATGAGCCCAGCTGGTAAAATTCTTATTGGCCAAGATTTCTGTTCTCATTTTCATCTGGAAAATTCCAAAAGACCTCACAAAATGCTCAAATGAGGAGATACAAAAGAGGAACTACTGTGACCTGCATCCTCTTAAGGATGAGAAACCAAAAACCGTGCCCTAACTTTGGTGTATTTGCAGTAGGTAAACTGCTTCCAAGAAAAAGAGGGGTCAGTGCTCCCCAAGTAATCGAGGGTTGGGGTGAAGGCTGTGGAACTGCAGGACCCCAGAGTCAAAGAATGACTGGGACTCATTGGCTGCAAGTTAACCCTGACTGTGTGTCAACAGGAATAATACAAGGGTACAGCAAAGCCCACAGGGTTCCAGCCACAGCGATGATGAGGCCCCATCGACCTCCTCGAGCACAACGGGCAGCTCTTCTGTGCCAGGTAAGGCAGCCTGCTGGACAGGGCTCCTCCGGCCCTGCCTGTGGGGAAAGAGGAAACCTAGTTGTGCCTCGTCATCTAGTTATGTCTGTTCTGGCTGCCCTTCTCCTCAGCCCTGTGTGTCTTCACTTGTGTGTGGGTACACTCCATGTGTGTCATCAGCCCATTCCTGGCTTGGAGGAAATTCTGGGAGCAAATTGAAACAAGAACCGTGATCCTGAGGCAAACAGCTCCCCACAGGACTGAACTGGGCCCGGGATGGTGACTGGCAGTGCTAGCCCACCTCCTGCCCCTCAGGAAAGACCAGCAGCTGTGAGGGGTGGTAGGCAGGCCCCTGGGCTTCTCGCTGGGTGGCTCGGTTCACGGTGTTTTAAGTTGGATTTTATTTCTTTTGACTAAAGATCTACCAGGTTATTACTTTGACCCTGAAAAGAAACGCTACTTCCGCTTGCTCCCTGGACATAACAACTGCAACCCCCTCACGAAGGAGAGCATCCGGCAGAAGGAAATGGAGAGCAAAAGGCTGCAGCTGCTAGAGGAAGAGGACAAGCAGGGAAAGGTAGGCTCCACAGCCCCAGGAGCTGCCCTGTCCCCTCCACTCCTGCCAGCATCCACCCACTGCCACAAGGAGGTGCCAATTAAACGCCCCTGTAACCCTCAGCGTAGCGCACTTTAGGAGGGTGGCGTCGAATTTTCCCTGACAGGAACCTGATGAAGAGAATAAGAACAGGCAAGAAATCTCCTCCCACCACCACCCCCCTTTTCTTATTTGCTGGGTTTCATCAGGAATTCTTACATTCTGTCCTTCCCCAGGAGACTATTGGGTAGCAGCCCAATACAGCCTCTGTAACTGTGTATTTTAAATAGAAAACCAGAGTGTGTGGTTTGGATACGAGGGTTTCTGGTACCCCTTCTGGAGATGAGATGCCAGGACATTTCCGTGATCATGGGGACAATGGAATGGAAAATCTGGGCCCCACAGTAACCGTAGGTCGAATGGAAAGGGTGTTACAGACCTGAGTGTCCAGTGCCATTCCTGCACTCACTAGCTCAATGGCCTCATCTCCTCAGGTATAAATTGATGGGGGACTTGGAGAGGTGCTGAGCAGACTTCCCATCTCACACATGCTTCCTGATAGGCTTTTCCTCTTTCCAAGGAGAGGAGACTAGAATCCTAAAAACATAATTCATTATACAATAACATAAAACTTCACTGAATCTTTCTCTCTTTTAGAAAACAGCCAGGCTGGGATTTAATGCATCTTCCTTACTACAAAAAAGCAAGCTGGGTTTTCTCAACGTCACCAGTTACTGCCGGTAAGATAACGCCTCTTTGTTATGTTTTCTTCATGAATGTTCTTTTCCTATTTCTTATTTCCATGATCCAAGAATTGTCAGGATAGAGCACGTAGCTGCTCCGTGAGGAGTGTTCACAGTTGAGGAGCTTCAGCTCGACAGCCTGCTTCTGCTGCTGAAATCAGCCCTGAGAGAATCATCCTTCCTTTAGAGCCAGGGAGTGAGGAGAGGGGATCTAGGCAGAGAAATTGGGCAGAAATTTCTCAAGATGACTCCTCTTTGTTACTTGTAAATCATTTCTAGTTAAGTAGAAGGTCCTTTAACTTCATCCTGTCAGCCTTCTGCCTCTTTTTCTCCTTCTAATGAGTTGTCACCAAAAAGGGAACGTTAAATGGATGTGTACTAAACTTTAAATACTGGTGATGTCTGTTACAGTTCTAACTAAAGCCCTGTGAGATAGGTTGACACTTTCCCCAGGTTCCAGAAGAAGAGACTGAGACTCAGAGTGGAATGATCTGCTCAGGGTAAAGCTAGAAAGCGGGGGGATCTGTCTGACTCCCCAGCCTGAGCTCCTAACCCCTGCATTCTGCTGCCTCCCACTCTACCTGGGCCAGTGAAGAAACAACATGGGTGTGGGTGGTCTACCCAGGGAGGCCCCCTCAGGGAAGGCCAGCCCTGCAGGCAGTGTCAGCCAGGGCAGGTAGGGCTGTGCTTGTCCTGTGTTTCTCTCCTTCTGAGAGGGAAAAGAGTTAAAGGTCTAGTTAGGAAGATCTGTTCTTCACCCTAAAACATGCTCGGTCTTTGGTGGAGAGGAAAAGGGGTAACCGGATGGGCAGCTGCATGCCTGGCTCTTCATGAACTGTGTGCCCTTCAGCAGGTGGTTTCATTTCTCAGGCACATTCTCTTCATCTCAAGAGAACGAGTTGCACTAGATGATCCAATACAAGTCCTTCTAGTTCTGACTTTCTTTGACACTGTGAATGAGCCACCCATTTCTTTGCTTTAGTTTCCCTAAGAGTTCTAAAATTGACATTCTTTGGGGCCTTGCTCAGCTCCATTGCTGAGATTTAATATGGAGAGAGAGCTGACGAGAGAAGGTGGTCTTCAGGGTGTGGGACAGAGCAGAACCCCTGCATCTTCATGGATATCTAGGTATGATGTCCATACCTCCCCTGCTCCCCTCTTTCTCCTCTGCAGTTTAGCCCATGAGCTGCGAGTGAGCTGCATGCAGAGGAAAAAGGTCCAAATTCAGAGCTCGGATCCCTCCGCTTTGGCAAGTGACCGATTTAACCTGATACTGGTGAGTGGGAGGGAGCCATCTGTAGGTTCCAGACACATAGTTGCCATCCCCTGGACAATTCGTGGCTTTGCATTCGTTTTCATCAAGCCTGGCTGTGTAGAAGCCACTAGCCATGAAAGCAGGTTTTATGGTTTTAACAAGCACCTACCAGCTACCCATTGGCAGATGCCAAGCTGGCAAGACAGGCTGTGCTGTGACCATTGTCACCCCCACTACAGCTCTGTCATTTGACATTAGAGCCAGGGTCCACACACGCTGACAGAGAACCATCACAAAGTAACTTTCCCATGGGTATGTTGTGTACACAGTTGAAAAGTTACATGGAGGACCAGGGGCTTCTGATCCTTTCCATACTGGACAGGATTTGGTGGCCAAACCTGAAGCACCAGTGTCCTTCAGTAGCAACAGCATATTAGTTTCTTGCTTTCTGTCCCTGACCTCAGTTAACAGGGGCCTGCAGGCCATGTCTCTGGGCCTGCACATCCAGCACACCTCCACTGCATCATTTGCAGGGAGCAGAAAATGATCTCTCTGCTTCTGGTTTAGACCCGGACTGGAAGCCAGGGGGCAGAGAAATGTTGGCAGAGGACCAGAGGGTCCACTGCAAACAGAAGTAGCCAGACCTCTCAGCTGGACTGGCAACTCCTGGAGGCCTTCCTGGAGGCTGAGGGACAGCCAAGGAGAGTGAGAGAAGGACACAAAATAGAGAGCCTCAGCCTGGTGGTCTACTGACAGGACTGGAGGCTGAGGCTACGGAATTTACCCTTGAGGTCCTGCCCCAGGACCTCTACAACAGAGCCCTTCACATAAGGAGTGTCAGGGGCCAGGACTCATGTTTTCTCCTGTGTTTGGGGAGCAGTTTGACCTGAATCCAGTAGAATACTTTCTTGTGGTGGGTTCCCCTCAGGAGCCCCTTCCCTGGGGTTCTTCAGTAAACCGGGTGGGGACAGTGGAGATCACTGCACCTGCTGCTTAGCGTGGCCTGAGCACCTGTTCTTCATACTTTGTGTGCTGGTGTTTGGAAGACCCTCCCCATGATCCAGAGTTATGATGACTGGATGGCTGGTGTGACCCAGAGGGGTGGGAAGGGCAGTTTGTCACCCAGGGATCAGAGTTTTCAGATCTGACTCTAGTCACTGGTAATGATTCTTCAGGAATATAACTGTTCTTGCCAAGTAAACTTGCAAAGTGAGTGTGTTTTCACCAGCACCCAAACCCATGTGTATTTGTGTATGTTATATTTATAAATATATTTTAAAAAACACATAAACATATAAAGGTTTTGCTTTGAAATAATTATTAACCACATTTTTTAAATGAAAACAGAAAATCTTAAAAATAACCCACATCCCAGTGCCATCTTTCCTATTGTAATTTTTTTCCCCCATGCGATACCTTTCTTTTTACTAGGTGATAATCACAGTGCTTATGTAATAGGAATACAATTTTGCTTTCTTCTTTTATCCCTTGGCAGTTATAATTAGCATTTTCCACATTTCTGTGTGGCTTTCATGATGGCCACATGCTCTGTCACCATGTGGCTCATCTAAACTCCTCTGGGTGGACGTTAGGACTCTCCCAAACCCAGTTCTGAGAGGGGTCACTGTGCAGACTGGCCGTGCCCCCTCACTGCCTTTTTTGCTCCTGAACTGTGAGACCAGGTGCCTGTCAGCTTTGCCCAGTGATGGCTACACCAAGTAGGGGCAAGTCAGGTCATTCCGCACTTGCTCATGGGCGAGAACCCTCACCTGGTGAAAACACACAAGAGCGTGGGAGCTAGGTAGACGGTCTTTCGGCAGACCGCGTGGCTCAGCCTGGGAAGCCACCCACAGTCCGCCTCCCTTCTCCAGGCGGATACCAACAGTGACCGGCTCTTCACCGTGAACGATGTCAAAGTCGGGGGCTCCAAGTATGGCATCATCAACCTGCGTGGCCTGAAGACCCCCACGCTCAGGGTGCACATGCATGAAAACCTCTACTTCACCAACCGGAAGGTACGCTGCGCTTCCCTTTAGCCATGGCAGCCTGCTCTGCCATTGGATCCAGGGCACTGCAGTAACTGGCCAAATTCAGAGTAGAGGAGAGAGCTTTGTGAAGAAGGCAGGGCTCGGTTACCTCATTTTCTCAAGGGAAAAAATGGAGTTTTAGATCCTGAGAACTCATAGGGGAAGAAAAGGGCCTCATTAGTTTCTCGTCTTGGAAGAGAAATGAATTTACATGGGGGAGGACTTGAAGCAGTGTTGCTTTAATTAAACTGTTGCAGGGACTTCCCTCCAGGGGGGTTAAGTTGATCCAAAGGAGCTGATGCTAAAGCACAGAGTTCCTGGGAGGTGGGCCACAGAGGGCTGGGTGGAGGGTCCTCCCAATGTATCAGAACATTATGTCAATCTTCCAGTCAGTCATAGCCAGCACTGAAATTTATGTAAATGTAAGGAGCCTGCTATCTAGGGGGCAACTTTTAACATTGCAGTGGGTGATGGCTGCATCTGTAAGAAGCTGTGATTTTCTGTTCTGTTGAGACATGAGCCACAAGATGGACACAGGTTGAAAATGGTTTCTGGGTGAAGTGAGATCCGTTGCAGAGAATTCATCCCTGGCCTATACCAGAGGGTACACCAGATGGCTCATTGTGATGCCCATGCTATGCTGATGATGAAGGACTGAGGCCTGGGGGTTACTTCTTCCCTTTCCCCTCAAGGTTCTGCACGGTGGGGCAGGGAGCTTCCTTGTTCTCAGAATGCTCGTTCCAGTCCCTATTCAAGGAGTGAGACCTGAAGAAAGCAGTCAGTCACATTACTGTTCTATAAGAAAGTATTTGTCTGTTTCTCTCCATAAGTTGGCATCAAACCAATCTTTCCATCTGGCTGTGTGTTTCCTCACCAGGTGAACGCTGTGAGCTGGGCCTCGCTGAATCACCTGGATTCCCACATTCTGTATCTTTTGGCAGGTGAAGAGGTTTGGTGGGCCGGCCATGCCCTGATGTAGACCAGGGCATCTGTGGGGTTTGTGAGATGGTGTTTTAGTGTCCAGAGGTCTAGGCCATTCTGCACGAATGTCTCACCTTGTAGGAAAGAGCAATGCACCCACTAGAAAACAAGGATTCCCATGGAGCACAGAGAAGTAGCTGAGGTCCTGGAATGACGTCAGTGTTACCAGGTGCCAGACACTGTTCTGGAACTTGAGAGTTGGTGCTTTAGCAGAGGAACAAAGCAGAAAGGGACAGTAAAGCCTTGAAAAGGAACCCCAAATCCTCCTGAGGCAGAGGAGGAGGAGCCTCCCAAGGCAGGGAGGCTGAGGGCACACACCAGAGAAGGGTGTTCCTTTGACATCGGACTGGGGCTGTGGGCTCTGGGCCTAGGTTCCCTGCCCAGAGATGGGCTTCTTTAGAGCACTCTTCATTCTAGTCTCTTCCTTCCCTACCCAGAGAGCCATCTGGGCTTTGTAGGAGCACACAGTACAGTGTCAGGGTAGCTGGGATCCCTGGGGTCTGTTTTTTTTTTTTTAACTTTATTTTTATTAGGATATGATCTGGCAGCATCCCTTTATTTATTTATCTATTGCAGTATGCAGGCCTCTCACTGTTGTGGCTCTCCCATTGCGGAGCACAGGCTCCGGATGCGCAGGCTCAGCAGCCATGGCTCACGGGCCCAGCCGCTCCGCGGCATGTGGGATCTTCCCGGACTGGGGCATGAACCCGTGTCCCCTGCATCGGCAGGCGGACTCTCAACCACTGTGCCACCAGGGAAGCCCCCTGGGGTCTCTTGATGATGCAGAGGACAGCTGTCCATTGTGTCCTTCATGGAATGATACTGTTTGACCCAAAGCCAAAGCCACATGTTAATGAGTCTTGTTGTGGTTCATTTCCATAATAAATGAGTTCGCTCACATAAATGAAACTATGTGACCACTTGTCATACCTAATGCCAGCTTCAGAGTTGTCATAAGGTTAACTGGTTAACATCTGTGAATACACTTAGCACAGTGCTTGGCCATGTCATGGGTCCTCAACAGATGATGCCTGAATTGGAATCTGTTGGTTTGGGTTTTTTTTTTTTGTTTTGCGAGAGGGTTGTTTGTTTGTTATTTTATTTATTTGGCTGCCCTGGGTCTTAGTTGCGGCACGTGGGATCCTTTTTTTCTTTCTTTCTTTTTTTTTTAAGTTGTGGCATGTGGGCTCTTAGTTGCCGCATGCAGGATCTAGTTCCCTGACCAGGGATCGAACCCAGGTCCCCTGCATTGAGAGCACGGAGTCTTAACCACTGGACCACCAGGGAAGTCCCTCAAAGGGTTTTAAAGCCTAAAGCACATTAGAGATCTGATTATAACTTTTATGTAAGACAAACACAAAACTGTGTGTTCTGTAAATTGAAAGTTTTCTGTGGCTTTCATTTGGTGGGGTTTGTGGGGTGACGGGACCACCTGTTACTGTCTTGATCTTACCAGAGGGCAGAAGAGATCAAGCCTTAAAAGAGAGAAAACAAGAACCTCGCTCTCATTTCTGATCTTCAGACAATATGGCATTTATCCATGCTTCTCTTTGTGAGGATAAAAATCCATATATAGGGGCTTCCCTGGTGGCACAGTGGTTGAGAGTCCGCCTGCCGATGCAGGGGACACGGGTTCGTGTCCCAGTCCGGGAAGATCCCACATGCCGCGGAGCGGCTGCGCCCGTGAGCCATGGCCGCTGAGCCTGAGCATCCGGAGCCGTGCTCCGCAACGGGAGAGGCCACAACAGTGAGAGGCCCGCGTACCGCAAAAAAAAAAAAAAGGAAAAAAAAATCCATATATAGGCATACCTCAGAGATAGACAGATACAGATACAGATGTAAGAGTTATGTTTACACTATATTGTAGTCTGTTAAGTGTGCAGTAGCATCATGTTTGAAAAACAATGTACATACCTTAACTTAAAAATATTTTGTTGCTAAAAACTACTAATCATCTGAGCCTTCAACAAGTCATAATCTTTTTGCAATAGTAACATCAAAGATCACTGATCACAGATCACCATTAACAAAATAGTAATGAAAAAGTTTGAAATATTGTGAGAATTACCAAAATGTGACACAAAATGAGCAAATGCCACTGGGAAAATAGCACCAGTGGACTTGTTCAACACCAGGTTGCCACAAATCTTCAATTTGAAGAAAAAAAACAACACCACCACTATCTGTGAAGGGCAGCAAAGGAAAGCACAGTGAAAGGAACGAGTGTGGTCTATTGTGGTTTGATCAGCGGCTTGCCCTCTGGTGGTCATTTCAGGTAATCTTCAGGCTTTTGTGCACCTGATGCTTCTGCTGAAGGTCTTAAACTTTCTTCCTTTACAAAAATGACACATGGTTCAGACCTGCACTCTGCGCTTTTCCCCAAAGAGTGGTGGGAGGTTAGACGGAACTTTTTCTACCCTTAGCAGGTTCTTCATTGACCTGTGGCCTTTTAAAGGATAAGCTCTATGATACTGGCCCTGTAAGTGTGATACAAAGATTGAGTGTAACCTGGGTTTCAGCCATAGTAACATGGGTAAGTGCACATGGGTAAGGACTTTCGCCCACATCCTTGCCCTACAAACGTAGAAGGAAAAGAGATTTATCTCAGAAGGAATTGAGCTGCCCAGATACAGTGTTCTCATTTATAGTGTCAGCAGCCTCTATACTAGAGATATTTAACATGGGGCTTACCACCCAAGGCAACACGATACCCACACAACACACATTCAGATGGTCGAGATCGTTGCCTGATTGCTTGGCAAAGATGTACATTTTCAGTGAGGTGTGTGTTGATTCCACCAGCATCTATTGGGCATCTAGAATCCCTGTGCAAGGTGCTGGAGCTGGGCACCTCAGCAGGTGGTCAGTCTTTGCAGTGATGTCAATGGGGAATTGTAGGGTGCAGGGATTGGGGTGGCCTTCCTGGTGGTGGTTCCCACATGGGAAGGAGGGCATGGAGCTCCCATTAGAAGAGTGAGAAGAAAGCTTGGCACATTTGGCAGCAATAAGTGGTTTGGTATCGGTGACGTCTCTGGCTAGGTAGTGCCTTGCAAAACCAAATCCTTGGGGCTGTGGGATGCCCCTGGTGGACTGTAGTCATGGATTCATTTCTCATATAGCAGTGAAGGTGGTAGGCTGGTGAGGGTGAGACCTCAGATGGAAGGCTGTTGCAAGACTAAAGATGGTGGTGGAGAGGGTATGAACTGATGAGCAGGAATGGAGGAGAGACACGAGTTTAAGAGGCTTAGGACCTAGACCAGGGAATCTTGGTGATAGGAGAAGGTCCAAGGATGGAACGCCAGGAGAGTGGTTGTGGAGGCCAAGAAGGAGTGTATAGGTAGAAATTGTGCTGCATGGCCCGGGGTAGGACTGGAAATCCTTCATCACATTTAGTATTAGGAGCTCACTGGAGATCTTGGGGAGAACATTTCACTGGAAAGGTGAGGGTCTGACCTGGATTTTAGTGGGTTGAAGAGTAAAAGAAAGGCAAGGAAGTGGGGATAAACACAGGCTCCTCTTGAAGCTCTGAAGGGAAAGGGAAAGGAAACAAATCAATCAGAAGACAGTCCGATAGAAAAGCAGGCAAAGGATATAAAGAGGCAGTTCACAGAAAGGGAAACGCAAATAACTATAATCAGATGTAGTTCAGAGAAATGCAAGTTAAAAGGAGATATTTTATGCCCATTCAGATAAACACGATTTTTAAGGTCTGATAGTGCCAAGTTTTGGCCTAGGTGGAGAATGGGGGGACATGCTGGTATAAGTAAATGATACAGCCGCTTCAAGTTGGAGATGCGTGTACTTTACAACCCCCCAGTTCCACTCTAGGTATAGCAGTGTTTTCAAACTGTGAGTCATGACCTATCCTATAAACTGTGGCCCAGGAAATCAACTTATTGAGCAGCTTTTTTTTTTAATGAAATAGGTTAGAAAATATCAGTTTCATATTTAGTAAGTGTAAATATTTTATGAAACTTTTGTTTCAAATGTTTGTGTGTATATAGCACACTGTGGTGAAAAATGAAATTCTTAACCACAGATGTAAGAAACTGTCTTAGAGAAGCCTCCCATACATGGGAGTGGGAGACAGGAGGATAGGAAGAGAGGCTCATTTCAGCAGCAGAGGGGGAAAAAAAGCGAAAACCATCTCAGTGCTCATCAGCAGGAGACTGGATAAATAAATTGTGGTCTGTTCATACAAAGGAATGCTCTGCGGTGAAAGCAGATGAACTGGAGTTACAAATATGAATACAGTTGCATCTAGGAGACAATGCAGGTGGCGCTGTTGTAGGAGATTCTGTGTGATGCCATTTACATGCGTTTTAAAATCAAACACATAAATGTGTTCTTTATATTGTTGATGGACAAATGTGTAGTGGAAATATTAAGGCCTAGAACTCAGACCAGTTTTAGAATAGCGATTCTCTCTGGGTGGAGGAAAGTTAAAAGGGGGCCTTTAACTGTGTCTGTGACATTTTATTCCTTTTAAAAAATCTGAAACTAAATATGGAAAATGTAAACATGTTAAATGTGGATGATGGGTATTAGTATACCTTTTTCGAAGGGTACTGATGCCCCTTCTCCTCCCAGAGGAGACTTGTACTTGGCTGTCCTTAACGGCTTTTCCAGGCTGTGCCTCATGGGAATTGCAGAGACTCCAGGCTGTGCCACCCTGCTCCCAGCGTCATTGTTTGTCAGTAGTCATCCAGGTACAAGGGGTCCTTTTCCTTTGGACAAGGAGGTGCTAAGGGACATCTTTGTCCTTTTCCTCCCAGGAGCTGCAGCCAACAGCAGCATAAGCTCCATGGTGATGGCTTGGACAGGAGGGGTGGGAACCATGGGCTGGTGAGCCCAAGTCGGAGCTCGCAGGGTGGGGACAGTCTGCAGAGCACCTGGGAGGATTTCTTAAACCTGACCCAGGATTTGTACTAGAAGTATGTGCATCTTCACCTATCCCCTCCTTTTGGGTCATTTCAGCAGCCGGAACAGTTAAAAGTGTGTGTAACCAGTACAAGAGATGAAAATATGTATTGGGGCTGCCTATATAGATCGCCCAGAGAGCATCTGTTAAGCTCCTACTGTATGGCAGGTTCTGTCAGGGATACTTACATTCTGTCTGGCTGAAGGCAGTCCAACTGCCTGGCAGCGTTCTGGATATTAAGTTTTCAGTCTTTCAGAGAATTAGGATCAATTAGACAAGGATCAGGCCTCTAAGAGTGCAGGCTTCAGGCAGACCTGACATGAATCCCAGCTGTGCCCCTTACCAGTTTGAACAGATCGCTTAAGCTCTCTAAAGTAATACCTGCCCCCTCAGGTAACATGGAGGATTAAATGATTTAACGCGCACTTACCCTGGTGCCTGGCATTTCATCATACAGCAAGCTCATGAGGTGGGAGTATATATTATCACCATTTTACAGATGAGGAGACTGAGGTAAAAAGAAGTTCGGAATTTCCCTTACAAAACCAAAAGATGGTGTGAGAAGTCAGGATAGTGGTTCCCTTTAGGGAGGAGTGAGGAGGGTAGTAATTGGGAGGGGACAGGAAGGGTACCAGGGTACTAGAATGTTCTATTTCTTAACCTGGGTAGTGGTTACATAGCTATACTTCACATAGTATACGTTAGAGTGTATACTATGACTTGTACCCTTAATGTATGTTTTATCAATTTAAAGAAATTATTTTTGAAAAAAGTTTGAGACCACATAGCTGGAATTGAAACCCTCCTATCTGACACCATACTGCCTCCCTGATAGCTGTTAGTCTTTCTAACACTACTACTGTCCCCTCAGCAGGAGACCGGCCTGGCATGCTCTGCAGTTTCCGGATCCCCGGGGCCTGGTCCTGTGCGTGGTCCCTGAACATCCAGGCAAATAACTGCTTTAGTACAGGTGAGCTACGGCTGCCTCCCCAGGTGCCCAGGGTAAAGGATTTCACAGACCCTAAACCCCTGTCCACAGTCCCTCTCCCCACACCTCGAGTGACACTGTCCGCCCATCTCCGTCTCTGTCAGGCTTGTCTCGGCGAGTCCTGGTGACCAGCGTGGTGACGGGACACCGGCAGTCATTTGGGACCAGCAGTGACGTCTTGGCCCAGCAGTTTGCTGTTATGGTTGGTTGGATTGGGAAGGGCCTGATAGAAAGTTTCCCAAGAGTGAACATTTTGCTGGATTGGAATGGGATTCCCCTGTGTGGAGTCTAGTCCTCCTCCCTCTTTTACAGGGAGAAGGAGGGCACCAGAAGTGATTAACGGGTTACTTGGTGAATAAGTCAGCACTGAATGAAATTTGGCTGATCCGGAAGGGCGTGGCTCAGCTGCCTTTAAACAACTTATGAATTGTTAGCAATTCTTGAGTACTTGGATTAGCCAGCAGGACAGTAAAACTTTTTAATGTATAAATTAAGTATGTCCCAATTCATAACACTTTTATCTGCAGCTGTCAAGTTACACATTTTATAAATTTAAAAATCAAAATTCTAGTCATTACTACGTTTCAAAGACTTGACCTGTAGAAAATGCCACCTTTCAGGCTTCCGTGGTGGCGCAGTGGTTGAGAGTCTGCCTGCTGATGCGGGGGACGCGGGTTTGTGTCCCGGTCTGGGAGGATCCCACATGCCGCGGAGCGGCTGCGCCCGTGAGCCATGGCTGCTGGGCCTGCGCGTCCGGAGCCTGTGCTCCGCAACGGGAGAGGCCACAGCAGTGAGAGGCCGGCGTACCGCAAAAAAAAAAAATGCCACCTTTCTTTAAAAAGGTGGAAGATGTGCCAACCTGCTTTGGGCAGTAAGCACAGAATTCATTATTCAGGTTTCTTCAGCCATCTTCCCACTCAGTCTAGGACCCCATGTCTTACCTGGATTTCTGATCTCTCTTACTCCACTCTCATCACCCAGCTTCTCACTAACGACCTGGGAGGAGTGGGGGCACACCCTCACTTCACAGGGAGGGGTTCAGGGTGAGGCCTTAGGGGCCAGTTGGCAGCCAGCGGGGAGGACACTGGAGGGACTCATGGTGTCCAGTTCTTGACCCTTTGATAAGGAGCCCTTCCATCTCCACTGAGGCTCAAACCCTAACCAACCTGCTCCACGCATACCTCTGACCTAGGGGCTGGGATAGGGGAGGGGAGGCAGGGGTGTATTCTGGAGGGCACACCCCTCCCAGCCTTGGGAGGGAGGTACTGAGCAGGCCCCCTTTCCGCAGGCTCCTTTGCTGTTTAATGGCTGTCGTTCCGGCGAAATCTTTGCCATTGATCTCCGTTGTCGAAATCAGGGCAAGGGCTGGAAAGCCACCCGCCTGTTACATGACTCAGCAGTTACCTCTGTGCAAATCCTGCAAGAGGAGCAATGCCTGATGGCATCCGACATGGCTGGAACGGTACGGATACCACTGACTTTCTCCAGCCGCTGGAGCCGGCTCTGGGTGGGGGGAGGGGCTCTGCAGGAGAGACCCTGACGTCAGATGGCGGCCGGGGAAAGGCATCTGGAGACCAGGTGAGTTGGGAGTTGTGCGGGGCAGCTGCTTTGCTGCCCGCTGGGAGCCCAATCTGGTCTGAACAGACGTGAAACTGGTCATGGTGCTTTTGATGGACTCTGTGGCTCGGGGGTTTGAGACGTATTTTCTAACTTGAAGAGGTCTTGGAGACCACCTCGCCCTCTCTGGCTTCGTGCCTGGGCTTCACCAGTGTACCTGTTGGACCCTCCCTAACCACCCCTTGTGCTTCTTCCCACAGATCAAGCTGTGGGACCTGAGGACCACTAAGTGTATTAGGCAGTACGAAGGGCACGTGAACGAGTATGCCCACCTGCCCCTGCACGTGCATGAGGAAGAAGGAATCGTGGTGGCAGGTACCTGGGGAGGAGGAGATCATCCCATCAAACACTGTCCCTTAGGAGCGCCAGCAACTTAAGCAGATAAGGGAGAAATTACTCTAAAACGAAACTGAATAAAGGGGATTTTGGACAGTTGGGGTCAGGGAGTTAAGATGGGATGTAGAGTTGGACATTAGTAAGCAACAGTTTTAACACTCACCAGGTGGATAGCCCTGTGTCCCCACGTGACTGGGCAAATGTCACTTCAGTTACAGATGAGGGAGGAGCAATAAAACAGTGGTTTAGGAGCCCTGGGTGTGGAGTTTAAGCCTATTCACCAGGTCAGCATTCAGTGTGACCCTCAATCCCATCGTGCAGCTGTCCTGTCGAAAAGCTTGGGCTCCCTGTTCTTTGTGCTCCCGTTTCCACCAGAGGATGCTAAGAAAAGAGATGGAGGTCATTGTAAAGGAACCTGGTTCCTTTAACACCACTGCTGTGAACCCATGATTTGTAGAATAGAAGCAGAGCTTTCTAGCAGCAAACCCCCTTGAAAGGAGTTAACAAGTTGATCACAGATTATATGATTATTTGGCAGTTTGACAAACGAAATAGTAGGCCCTTGGCATTAAGGAATATGTTTCCAGTCTTCACAGATGTCAAATTTTCTAATTCCTACGGAAAGTATTTATTTGCGATGAAACTTTCTGTGGCTAAGAAGTATCACTTGGCTAGAACTTCCTTAGACTTATTTACTACTGTCACCACCACCAGTAATTAGCTTCCTTAAGTCTGTTTTCCACAAATTTTCATCTCCAGAGAGTTTCTGTGTTCTGGACAGTAGAAAAGATATGAGCCTTGTTGAGAGGCAGATGTGGGGAGTGGGCTGGCTGCAGTAATCCTTGAATTGTACAACCTGAATGAACCACAGCTAAGGTCAGAGTCAACTCAGATGGTCAAAAGCACACTAAAATCCATGATGCCTAAGGTCTGCCCTTCTCCCCCTGAAGATCTCCAGTAGCACATATTTCCTATCTGAGTTGCTGTAACCAGTGGTGTCAGGTATCAGATTCCTCTCAACTATGAACCCTGAAAGACTATGAAGTCTTATGAACTGAATCATTAAACCAGAAAATGCTCTGGGGAGAGTTGTCACCTGATTTGTCCCCAGGATGTAATGAAGTTATGAGATCTTCCTGGTTACTCTCATAAAAAGGAAATCAGCTGCATGTCATCTAGAACAGGTGGCCTGGGCTCCCTCTTGAATAGCCCTTGTCACCAAGAAAAGCAGAATGGGTCACCTGATAGCCAAGATGCCCCGTGAACACCCCAGGGTGTCACAGCCAGCCAGTGCATCTTGTCACTTTGAACACCTGCAATCAGTGGTTCTAGAGCACCAGGGCAACCTGTAACTTTAATTTTCTTTTTCTTATTCATTCATTCATTCATTTATGGCTGCGTTGGGTCTTCGTTGCTGTGCACAGGCTTTCTCTAGTTGCGGCGGGTGGGGGCTACTCTTCATTGCGGTGCGTGGGCTTATCATTGCGGTGGCTTCTCTTGTGGAGCACGGGCTCTAGGCGCGCAGGCTTCAATAGTTGTAGCAGGCTGAGTAGTTGTGGCGCATGGGCTTAGCTGCTCCACGGCATGTGGGATCTTCCCAGACCAGGGCTTGAACCCGTGTCCCCTGCATTGGCAGGTGGATTCTTAACCATTGCACCACCAGGGAAGTCCTGTAACTTTAATTTTCAAAAGGGACATCTTATCAGTAGAAATAATTTCCATTTGTGAGTTTGTTTGGCTCATGTGAAATCACCTTTAGCCCTTAGGAATCATAGAAGCCAGGGCCACAGGTACACAGGCTCTCTGCATTCTCTCACTAACTTGCTGCGTGTCTTCCCTCTTTCTTAGTGGGCCAGGACTGCTACACGAGAATCTGGAGCCTCCATGATGCCCAGCTGCTCAGAACCATACCCTCCCCACACCCCACTTCCAAGGCCGACATTCCCAGTGTGGCCTTCTCTTCTCGGCTCGGGGGCTTCCGGGGAGCGCCAGGGCTGCTCATGGCCATCCGACAGGACCTTTACTGCTTCTCCTACAGCTAATTCTGCAGGTTGCAGCCTGGAGAGCCGTGGATGTGACTCAGGGGAGCATAGGTAGCCATATTTTTGCCACAATTGCCATTTTCAGTGAGGGCATTTCAGATGGATGCTCTTGTGTATGCATATCCCATCCGTCCAGCTGCCGGGGAAAAGGTGCTATATGTTACGTGGAGACACTTCAGTTATTTCAGTTAAGATATGGGTTCAAGAAGCTTAAAAGTCCTTTTCATAAAAGGTACCTATTTCCTTGTTGAATTCCTTAGAATAGTTCCTCCACCTTTTTTTTTTTTTTTTTTTAACAAAAAATACTTTTCTAAGGGCTGAAGATTGACAATAACTAAAGCTGCTGCTTTCACCAAAAGCCCTTTCAAGAAGCCTAATGATGAAACTGGGTGAGACTGTTGACAGTCAGTGCCTGGGTCCCAGAAAGACATGCATCTATACTTGAGAAAGCCAGCTGGAGAGAAGGGGGAGTCATTTATCTGAGTCTCTAGAGGTTTTACGGCTGAGTTGGGAATCATTAAACTAGCCTTCTCAAACTCACTCGATAACCAGTGTCAGATCTCTGGGATTCTCATTCATTACCATGTATAGGCATTGTAAGGAAAGATGGATCCTTTTAGATGCTAGACAGGCCTTAGCATGCATATGTTGAAGTACCTTCCAGAATGTTAGGTACAGCAGCTCCTGTTTCTATCATGGTGACCTGAATGTCAGATTCAAGGACCCCATCTCAAAGAAAATTGGCTTTGACTTTTGTAATCTAGGAGAAGCAGTTTGTGAGATGTTTATACAACGCGTTAATACAAAGAGCCTTTCTACCAAACAATAAACTAGAACGTAGAAAGAACCAGACATGGCATGTTGCTTCTGTTAATGGTTTAGAAGATCGTGATGCTTGGCTGCTGTAGCATCAAACCAACATCTGCTCAAACCCAGTGTGAGGAAGAAACTGAGACCAGTTTTAATGGCTCTGCTGGAAAGCTTCCACTTGTTCCTGTGCCCCAAGAAGCTATGGACTACCTCAGCAGGCTCCCTGGCCCAGGGTGGGTTCAGCCTATGGGATGTAGCAGCAGGAAAGCAGAAGGCAGAAGACTGAGGGATTGTTAGTTCCCTGACTCCCCTTCTGCTGGGGTGTGGTGGGCTGTGGTTGTGTTCCTCTACCCAAGTCTACAGCTTCTGCTGGAACACAGCTCTCTGGATTCCAGTAACTTCTCTCCATTTGTCCCTTCAGACCTACGGCTAATAATTGCATCTCACTGTTGCTAGCCCAGGGTGCTTCACCAGTTGAACTCTCTTCAGTTACCCCCTTGAGTGTTATGCATCTGTGTCCTGCCAGAACCCTACTAGGTACAGAGAGAGCAATCCAAAAAACATGAGAGTATCAGATTGGTCATCTGGTAGATGAGCAATATGTGACAACAAATACTTTTAGTGCCTTAGGTTTTATAAATAACTTTCCTCCACCTTAGCTGACTTGATCCTTAAAACAACGTATGAAGGAGGTAGGACAGTAGTAATAACATAAAAATTATTAGCATCATTTTCTGGGCACAGAGAAATTGAATGACTTGCCTCCACGCAGACCTGTTAAGTGGAGAGCTGGGACTTGGAACCAGAAGAGATCACGTTCTCTACTTTCCACACTCCTCTATTTGCTGACAGTACTTGTGTATCACACACAGCTAGTGCTAAGGAGAAATCACAAAGTGGCTTGGTGCGAGTGTAAACATGCAGTGCTAACGTTTCATATTTAATTGCTAAGTAAATGAACTTTTCTGGCACTCACCAAAGACTAAGAAGCTTGCCAGTTACCAAATTTCTTAGGTGTTTGTTTAATCTTTGAGACATCACCCCTGTATCTTTACAGCCTTGGCATACCGACCTGCACATAGGTCCCAGGAAATAGCTGTATGATTGAAGGGTCCTGGTGACCGCAGTCACAGCAGGGTCTTTTGGATTAATTTTGGTGACGTGCCCCTCCCCAAGAGCACAAAAAAGCATAAGTGCTGAGCCATGACCCTAATATCACTCATACTTTTGCCCCCAAAGTTAAAAGTTCTCACAACATACTAGTTTGTTCATTACATGATCTGCTCTTTACAGTCACTGGTATTGCACCTCTGGTGAAGAGCCTTTGCCACTATTCTGTACTATTTCAATGGAGCTGTGGCTATTCAGTCCAACTTTGATCTCACAGACAGTGGAGACGACTGACTACTCAGAATACCTGGTGAGTTCTGACATGTGGGGCTCTATCCCTATATACCTCCCTAACTCATCAGCTGTGCCATAGCCCAAATTTCTTGCTAGGCAAATACAGTTGTCAAAGAATTAGTTTTATGTTTCCCTTAGGCTTTTAAGAAAAGGAGGTGGGGGACATCTTCAAAATCTGTTCTTTATCTTTAGTGAGCAGTCACTGCACCTAACATTTGGTCTAGAGCAACAGTCCCCAACCTTTTTGGCACCAGGGACCGGTTTTGCAGAAGACAGTTTTTCCACGGACCAGGGTGGGGGGCGGGGCGGGGGAACAACGGCAGATGAAGCTTCGCTTGCCCGCAGCTCACCTCCCGCTGTGCGGCCCAGATCCTAACAGGCCACCAGCCAATACGGGTCTGCGGCCCAGGGGTTGGGGACCCCTGGTCTAGAGTATATGAGAAGTGGTTAAACTCGGCAGAGAAGCTGATTAAGCATTTTGGTATGTTTGCTTCTTAGTGTCCCAAAGATTAGTATGTTGCACAGTCTGGAAGCATTTTTCACTTGCAGGTCTGTTAGGGCATTTTGCCCCATTCCCCAGGTGACAGTGAAAGGTAGCGAATGAGCAGGGGGTGGTGGCAGCAGCACTGAGCTCCAATAAACCCTTTGCTGTTTGCTTGCTGTAGCCTTCTAAACAGATGAGAACAGTGGCACAAACTGGTTGCCAGAAATGTCCACAGATCAACACTTGGTGTCCCCCAACAAGGGCACCCAGAGACCAAGTAAGCCCCACTTACCTGTCAGCCCTCGATCTGCCCTGGTCTAAATCTTCCATGTTACCACCTCTGAAAACAACTGCAGGCTAAACTCAGTTTCTTCTTCCATTTCTCCATTCATGTATGTTAGTAAAAGCCTTTCCTTTCATTTTTATTTATTTTCTTTGGCCACGCCACGCTGCTTGTGGGATCTTCGTTCCCCGACCAGGGATTGAACCTGGGCCATTGGCAGTGAAAGCACAGAGTCCTAACCACTGGACCTCCAGGGAATTCCCTGGGCCCACTCCTTTAAGTCTGCCTCTCCAGGCCACCCACCACATGGCCACTGCCACGGGAATGACCTTCCCAAAGATCCCTGCACTCAACGCCTTCTTGTACCTCGGAATAAAATGTGCGGCATCTTGAGATTTGATCACATGTGCCTCACCCTGTTGCCCCTTCTCCACCTCCCACCTGGTGCTCTCAGGACACATGTTACAAGTCCCTCCGTCATCTGGGCCTCTGCTCAAGCTGTCCTCCACTCCTTTCATCTGTTGAGTCTCAGCTTCACAGAAACCTCGAGGAAGCTTAGTTTCCCCAGCACTTGCCACATCTAGACACTTAGTATGTTGAATGAACCATTTTTGCCAGCATTATTCCCTTTTAATTCTTAGAACCCTACGAAGCACGTGAAGGTCACTCCTATATACCAAAGAAAAAGCTGAGAATAAAGCAATTTGTCCAAGGTCTCCTGCTAATAAGTAGCAGAGCCAACGGGGTCTCCTGCTCAAGAAATCTATTAGGCCCCATGTGTTGGAGGGAATGGAATTTTTACTTTTCCTCTGGAAGTTTAAGATCTCCTTAAGATAATTTTCTGGGACTTCCCTGGTGGCGCAGTAGTTAAGAATCCACTTGCCAGTGCAGGGCACACGGGTTCAAGCCTTGGCCTGGGAAGATCCCACATGCTGAGAGCAACTAAGCCCATGTGACACAACTACTGAGCCTGTACTCTAGAGCCCATGAGCCACAGCCACTGAGCCCGTGTGCCACAACTACTGAAGCCCACGTGCCTAGAGCCAGTGCACCGCAACAAAGAGTAGCTCCCGCTCGCCGCAAGTAGAGAAAGCCCGGGTGCAGCAACAAAGACCCAATGCAGCCAAAAATAAATTAATTAATTTGGGGGCTTCCCTGGTGGCGCAGTGGTTGAGTCCGCCTGCCGATGCAGGGGACGCGGGTTCGTGCCCTGGTCCGGGAGGATCCCATATGCCTCAGAGCGGCTGGGCCCGTGAGCCATGGCCGCTGAGCCTGCACGTCCAAAGCCTGTGCTCCGCAACGGGAGAGGCCACAACAGTGAGAAGCCCTCGTACCGCAAAAAAAATTATTAATTTTTTAAAAAAAGAAAAGAAAAAGATGAACCCTGGGTATGTAGGGCAAGAAAAGAGAACCTTTGGTTATTTTGACACCGGGTTACCTTCTTTTCCTCTACCGGTCTGACTAGTGTAAGGAAGAGAGTTCGGAAGACTTTTATGCATCCTCCCTATGTGGTCCAGCATCCTCCCATGCTCAGGGGCGCCCCTAAATGACAGAACAGGAGACAGTGGATAGCAGTTGTTCAACAGGAGCTGAACAGACAAAGCAAGGCAGGGCAGAGGAACAAAGAGCGACAGGTACAAAGCGAGAAAAGTCTTTTCCCAGGGTTTCCATAGGTCACTAGTAACACCTACTCTCTTCTGTGATGACAGAGGATTTGCCGGGGAATAAACTGAGGTATTTACAGGTAAAATATACCTCTCACTTGGCTTCTGCTCTAAAAGCCACCAGCTACTTTCTTAACTAGAAAGAGGTAGCAAGATACACGGATGAAGTTAAAGGAAAGAAGCAGCACAGTCCATATTCCGCAGGAAGATTCCTTTATAACGGCGAATTTAATAATACACAGTACTAGAGCAGGGCCTCGGTCATAGGCCATAGGAGGCAGTAAGGAAGCAGGTCTGAGAGGGACCAACACATTCCAGGGCTCACGTTACAGTAACACTCACGCCACGCACCTCCCTGAAGCTCGGCCCACCCACCAGTTCAGTCAAGAACTGTGTCACTTTTAATTCTTCATTTTTGGCCACTGACGATAAAATCCACCATGATGACAGCATTTCAGCACAACAGTCTCTTTCCAGTCACAATAGAAATGGATGTCCCAGCTCTTGAGAAACAAAGTTCATCTGATTTCTCTTGCCAGGACCGGAGAGAGAATTTTTTCTTAGTGGTCTGTTGAAATATTTATATATACTTAAAAAAAAAAACCCACTAACAAACAGTCTATTCTGTGCTCTGTTTCCCTGGAATATTTCTCATGATCACCCCTCCAATAGCTAGAGGGGTTGTGTGTCTGGGAATAAAGAATTAAGATGCTTCAAAACAAGCAAAAACCCTAGTGCAACACTCAGTAGATGGTGGGCTCAAGGGGGTTGGTAGGGGAGGGAAGCAGGTGCTCTATTTCTGGGCAGGGAAAGCCAAGTGCTCGCATAGACGGAAGCATCAACAAGCAGGAAACACTGGGGAAGGCCCATCTCCTTCCGTGTTCCCCCTGTATGAGGGCCATCGCGTCACCTGCACTTGGACTTCTGAGGTCTGAGGCCCGTACCCCCCACCTGCCACCCATCCATGACCTGCATGCTAAGCTGGGTGGTCTCTGACCACGACAGGCCTAGGCAAGGAATTGGGATCCAACTCTGGAGGGCCCAGGGAGATCCTCCACAGGCTATCCCAAGCGAGAAGTACCTGGGAAGCTCACTTGCCCCAGCAGCTGAGGGGCATGAAGGCTTCGAAGGCTCGGAAAGAAGCAGCAAAAGGTGACTAGCAATGCAGTGGCCTTGGACATGGCTCGGTTTTGTGGGGAAGACCTGCTGCCACTGCCACCTGATTCTGTGCTGGGGACAGACTGTGCAGGTCTTCACAGCCAGCAGCAGCCTGAATACACTCCATGTTCCTTTCATATGTATATACAGGGTGTGTGTGTGTGTGTGTGTGTGTGTGTGTGTGTGTGTGTGTGTGTGTGTGTGTGTGTGTGTGTGTGTGTGTGTGTGTGTGTGTGTACAGGGTGTGTGTGTGTGTATATACAGGGTGTGTGTGTGTGTGTGTACAGGGTGTGTGTGTGTGTGTGTGTGTGTGTGTGTGTGTGTGTGTGTGTTATATGTATAACTTTTAACTGAAATAAAATGCGATGGATTCAGGTTCGTTCCCCTTCGCTATAAGCTGCTCGGTCCCCTGCCCTGAGGGGTTCGTGCCTTCAGGCCCGCCACCAGGCTCACCCTGGCTCGCCATCTGTCCTACCCCCCACCGTGGGAAAGTGGCCTCAGGATGAGCAGAGAGGACACATACCACAACAGGTGACCAGGAGGAGGGCCTACCTCAGCGAGATTTCATTTCTAACCCTGAGAACCTAAGGAATTGTGAAGGACTCGGAGAGGGAGCTGGGGTTAAAGGTCACCAGGCTTTTTATTGCAGTTAAAGCAGACTCGGACAGGATGGTCCCAGCCTCGAGAGGGGACAGCCCGTCGGTCGTGGGAACACTCGTCACAGAAGCCCTGTCCGCAGGCCCGGCAGTGGTGCTTGGAAAGCTTGACGCTGAACTCCTTCCGGCAGTTATGGCAGTGCAGGATCTCATGGTCTGGTACCCAGTACGCCGGCCTGGCCGCATCCTTCACCAGACCTGCAGCACGGAAGGAACCATGGCAGGCGGCACACGTGGGACCCATCACCCCGAGTTCCACGAGGCAAGAAGCCATCCGCAGACACTTCACTGGCTCTCAGTCTAACTGCACACAGATCACCCCCTTCCACCCAGGTCTCCTTCACCGCCTACCACCCAGGTCAGGATCTCTGGGGCTGGGACCTAGGCACTGACATTTGTGTATCTACTGAGCTCTCCAAGTGAGCCTAAAGTGGGGCTGAATTAAGAACCAATGGAGTAACAATAAAGAAGTTTAGGCTTTGGAGTCAGGACATACCTTCACCCCAGTTCCACTGAGCCTAAGTCAGTTGGTAGCTGCGGGATTAAGAAGTTCCTTAAATTCTCAGGGCCTTAGTTTACTCATCTTTAACAACACACCTTCAAAAGTGGTTACAGGATTACAAGAAATAATGTGTCTGATGCACTGGGACCCAATGGCCCGTGAGGGCTCAGCAGGTGAGCACCTGTGAGCACAGTTGGCAGACTTTGTGCCAAGGGCAGCCCCTGCCTCTCCCGGTTACCCCTGAGAGCAGATGCAACCTGAGCATCAAGCCTCGACAAATCCATCTATGCCCACACCCTGAAGTCAAAAACTCATCATCAGCTCATTCTGTGAGCCACAGTGATTAAATCTAATCCAAGCAGTTTCCATCACACCCACCCGGGAACCCTGGTCTCTCCCCTACAATGGGCTTAAATACCCTAGGCCCGGCCAGCCCTGCCTAAGCCCTCCACACGCTGGCGGGGCTTCCCTTCCTCTCCCTCTTCCCATCCTGGTTATAAGCACCCCTCACATTCAGAGGTGAGTGGCTGTCTTAAATCTTAAAGGAATAACAGTTTGGCTGGTGTGGCGGATTAAAGACAGCCACAAATTCTTTGATAACCTGCCCCCTCCCTCGAATCTAGGCAGGCTCTGTGACTACAGCAGACTGTAGCAGAAGAGCCAGTTTCTAGGCCCAGGCCTGTCTCAGAGTCCTGAGCCACCATGTAAGAAGCCCACCACCACTGGAGAAACCATGTGGAGAGGCCTGGAGAATATGGGGAATGGTGGGGGGAGTTCTCCTGAGCCCAGCCTTCGAGGCATCCCTGCCAGGCTACCCAGCATGTAAGTGAGGTTGGCTTGGCCCCTCGAGACCAGTCCAGCTACCAAACTGGAAAATCCAGCAGTAATTCCAGTCAATGCCACTTGGAGCAAAATAATTGCCCTTCCTGTGAGACATGATAAAATGCGGGTTGTTTTAAGCCTTTACATTTTCAGGTAGTTTGTTATGCAGCAATAAATGATATAAGAGGATGGCCTCCAGGAATAAACATGAAACCACCAAGGTATTCAGCAGAAGCAAATGTAAATTTTCAGTCACTTCCTTGCTGCCCAACTCAATCTAGGTCAGTAAGACTTTGACAAAACAACAGCCCAAGGCACTATGAAAGCCCTCATCCCACATACACTGCACCCAAGAGAGGCACTGCCAGGCCCACCTAGTGGTATGTCAATGGCTGTCACCACAGCTCCCAAAGTGTTCTGCACGGCCTCGCCCACCTTCCGAGCAATCAGCGTCCCGCCTTCATCGTCTGCCTGTGCCTCAGTAACATCTGCAGACAATGATGAAGGAAAAGCTGTTATCTCTTAGTCATTTCCCAAATGGAAAACTCAGGGGCAACAGCAGAGCATTCTGGATGCTTCTCCCAGGGTACCACTGTGCTGTCCTGCAAGGATGGCAAGGGTCTGGGCTATGGGCACCAACACTGCAGCCGGTGAGATCTGTTAGTCCTTTACCTTAACCCTCTGGGGCTATTTTATAACCTTCCTTTACAGTGAGCCAGAAGGGTTCAAGGAGCATGACCTAGAACCTCCTCCAGAGATAAGACTCAGTCTAAAGCCTGTGGTAAACACAGGACAGGTTTAACACGCCCCCCCCCCCCCCCCGCCCCGGAAGGAATAGCACCCCAGGACCCTGTTAACAAAGAGCTTAGAGGATAACTGGGCAAGACCGGGGAGCAACTACTCTCAGAAGAGTGACGTGGTGAGGAACAGGGTCAGGCAGGTGGGAGTCCCGTTCCCAACACCCAGTGCCAAGGAGAGAGGTTCCCCCTCCACCCATGCAGTTCCCGGGCCCCACGTTACCTAACTGGGAATTCCTGGCTTCATAGCAGTTGTCACACACCCGCACGGGCGCAGGGCCCCAGCCCCGCTCGGGCACTGGCCGGGTCTTGGATGAACAGCTGTCACAGAAGCCCTCCCCACAGGCCCGGCAGTGATGCTTGGTGTCGTTATCTTTAAAGGATGTAGCGCACTTGTTGCAGCTCTGTTCCAAGCCCAAAACAGAGAGGCAGGTAACATTCATGTCTGCTCAGCTGAGAAAGTCAACCCGGGGGAGATGCCCAGTACCATCTGGGAATGGCAGGACCCCGATGATCCCAAAGGATGGGACCTAAGATCTCCAGCCACATGAAAATACCCACTACTGAAGCACAGCGGTGATTAACATTTTCTTCCAAGAAGTGCCTGGAAAGGTACCAAATCCATCTGGCTGAGTCACAGGGTTCCAGAAGGGACTACACCAATCCCAGCTAAGAGAGCCATGAGGATTCACTGCTTTCACGGCTTCTCAAAAGAGCCTCTGGGAAGCTGATGAGGAACGGGTTTCCTGTCACAAGTGCTTGGGCCAAAGCTGGGTGCTCCCTTTCTGTAGGTGCCATGAGGTTTATGTCTCAAGCTGAGGATGACCCTAAATGACCTCTAATGGCCCCTTTTCCTCCAGATTCTATATGTATGACCTCAGACATCTGACCAATAATAACTGGCTCTTGCAGGGAAAGAAACTAAAATCCACCGCAAGGAAAATACTTGCAAAATAACAAAGGGAAATCAGCGGGCAAAGAGGACACTGGCTGCCTCAGCATACCCCACCCTTTCCAACACTCTGAGAGCTAATCCGAGAGAGAAATTCAGAGCCTCCCTCACAGAGCAAGCTTAGGACAGGGCAGAGCGGCACAAGCAGAATGGGCCGTGCCAGGGATGCAGGGCATCCTGCCACACCATACCAGGATCTGGGAGTTGGGCCTCCAGTAGGCAGGGGCGATCTGGTCTGTCAGCCAGGACGTCACAGCCTTGGTGGGCCCAAGGCTAAGCTCAGACACCGACTGAGCCATGAAGTTCATCCCATCCAAGAGGCGCTGGGCAGCATTGTTGTTGTCCTTCAGAAATCCATCAGTCTGAAATGAAAATGCAGGTTCCCATCATGCTCTGGGCAAAGGGAGTAAAAAGAAGGAGAGAGAGGGGTCTCAAACAAGTTATACATTCATCACAGCCAACTCAGAACCACAAACTCCCTGGCAGAGAAGAACGGGGATGGGCCAGGAATCCCTCTGGCTTCTAGACAATATCACACCCATGAGTCATTGCTGATATTATTATTCTCTTCAAGGTGACCATAACACTTGGTGTACAACTGTTCAATTCAGAACTTACTTTGCTGTAAGTGAGATACACAACCCAGGAAATACTTATGTAAAGAGGACACCTCGGGCTTCCCTGGTGGCGCAGTGGTTAAGAATCCGCCTGCCAATGCAGGGGACACGGGTTCGAGCCCTGGTCTGGGAAGATACCACATGCCGCGGAGCAACTAAGCCTGTGCACCACAACTACTGAGCCCACGTGCTACAACTACTGAAGACCACGAGCCCGTGCTTCACAACAAGAGAAGCCACCACAATGAGAAGCCGCGCACCACAACGAAGAGTAGCCCCCACCTGCTGCAACTAGAGAAAGCCCGAGCACAGCAATGAAGACCCAACGCAGCCAAAATAAGTGAATAAATAAGAGGGTTAACATAAATTATTAAAAAAAAAAGAGGACATCTCTTCCAGGAGGCCTCCCACCCCAGACTGGGTTAGGAACCCTTCATCTCAGTTCCTCTAATATCTGCACATCTCTAGAAATCCTATTTCCACATGTAAGTGCAATGTCTCTTTATACATCCAACTCCCTATTAGACTGAACTGAGAACAATAATCCTTTTTCTTTTTTGTAAATATCTTAGTTCAGTTCTGGGCACATGGTACTCAACAACATACGGTGATGAATGAGTGAACACAGAGAAGGGGAGGAGCCTATATTCCCTAATCCCAAGGACTATGAGGAATACAGCCTAAAAATAAACTGGTATTACTGTTTTCTTGGAATATAAACTACCACAAGGATGATAGCTTTTACAAGAAAGAACACAGATCGAAAACAAAAAATATTGATCAAAGAAGTCTAGTGAGAAAGTTATACTAGTTCAAGACCACGTTAAATCCTTGGGACAGAATGGCCTGGACCATCATGTCAAGGGGACGGCCTGCAGAAATAAGACCACACTGCAGTAACCAATTCCAGTGCAGCTGGAAACTGGAAAGAAGATGACAAAACAATAAGGAAATCTTCAGTTCTCTGGTATCTGCAGGATCCAGGAAAGCTAAAAGGTGGATCTGCAGATAGGCCTATTAGGCTGACCGGAATCACCCAGCAAGGGGAACACCAACCGAGTAAAATAAGTCCCTTAGAGAAAATCGCTTATCTTTCTTCCGTGAAGGAAAAAGGTTTTGGATGTGTTGTGACTGATGGGTAATTCCAAGTGTGAATGGTGGTTTAATGCAGAATGAAAGCACCATATCACTGCCTCATGAACAGATTTGTTTTTCCAACATCTTGAATTCAAAAGTCAAATTAAAAACAGTAAAGGTCCATCCATAGTAATTCCGCTTCTCAGAATATACTTCAAGAAGAATATACTCCAAAACAAAGTCTCTCTTACATGAAGATGGTCACTATAGCATTTTCTTCGATAATAAAAAAAAAAATCATAAACAGCATGAATGAAATCGAACTGTAATACTAGACAGAATATTACACAGTAATTACAAATGAGAACTGTGAAAAGTGAAAACAATGTAGAAACAAAGCAAAACTGTGTATGAGAAAAAAGTGGCACACAAATTGTAACTGCATCTATACAAACATACACATACGGAAAATGAGTGAGGAGAATATGAAAAAATAAAGTTTTATTTGCTAAGGCAATGTAACTATACAGCAATTTTTAGTTTATTTAAAGTTGTGCTTCTAGGGACTTCCCTGGTGGTCCAGTGGTTAGGACTCCACGCTCCCAACACAGGGGGCCTGGGTTCGATCCCTGGTCGGAGAACTAGATCCCACATGCTGCAACTAAGAGCCCACATGATGAAACTAAGACTTGGTGTAGCCAAATAAATATTTTTTTAATAAATAAATAAATAAAGTTGTGCTTCTAATATTTATGCAAGAAGAAATGGAAAAAATTTAAGGGTCTAGAACAAGAAAGGCTCTCCAGATCACACTTTCCTAAACCACCAGTATATTGAAATTCATGGTTAACCTTAATTGTAAACAAGTTCTGCTTTCCCACACACAGGACTGGACAATACAAGAGAAAACAGGAAAATAAAACAGCTCTTACTCCAGGCCACACATGCACAATCTCTGTCCGCACCACGGTATCCACAGGATCTTGGTTTCCAAACCAGTACTGCCGGCTACGATAGACCACGCCACAGTTGGGACATTCAATTACGTACCTACAAGGAAGGCAAATAGATACTGTAACCCCACCAGGTGCCTGGAGAGACAGACACACCAAACAACCGGTAGCTGAAACTCACCCAGACCAGGCATATTTTGCGAGACCCATCCAGGGGGAGTCGGTGGAAGCAGCCGTCTTGGGCACCACGCTGACTTCGTTGCCTCTCTCGTAGCAGGCCTGAAACATGGAGCACTCTACCAGCTTCTACTCTGTCCACCAGACCCCCTGGCCTCTCCACATCCCTGTCCAGCCCCACTGCCCACAAACCACACCAGCGGAGGGTTTACAGACCCTGAGTTTAGCACAGCAGAAGAAAGTCTTTCTCTAAAGAGGTCAGTGCCCTAATATATACAATGGAATATTACTCAGCCATAAAAAGAAACAAAATTGAGTTATCTGTAGTGAGGTGGATGCACCTAGAGTCTATCATACAGAGTGAAGTAAGTCAGAAAGAGAAAAACAAATACCATATGCTAACACATATACATGGAATGTAAAAAAAAAAAAAAAAAGAAAAAGAAATGGTTCTGAAGAACCTGGGGGCAGGACAGGAATAAAGACACAGACGTAGAAAATGGACTTGAGGACACGAGGAGTGGTAAGGGTAAGCTGGGACGAAGTGAGAGAGTGGCATGGACATATATACACTACCAAATGTAAAATAGATAGCTAGTGGGAAGCAGCCACATAGCACAGGGAGATCAGCTTGGTGCTTTGTGACCACCTAGAGGGGTGGGATAGGGAGGGGGGGAGGGAGACACAAGAGGGAGGAGATATGGGGACATATGTATATGTATAGCTGATTCACTTTGTTATAAAGCAGAAGCTAACACACCATTGTAAAGCAATTATACTCCAATAAAGATGTTTAAAAAAAAACCTCGGGCTTCCCTGGTGGCGCAGTGGTTGAGAGTCCGCCTGCCGATGCAGGGGACATGGGTTCGTGCCCCGGTCTGGGAAGATCCCACATGCCCCGCGGCTGGGCCCGTGAGCCACGGCGGCTGAGGCTGTGCGTCCGGAGCCTGTGCTCCACAACGGGAGAGGCCACGACAGTGAGAGGCCCGCATACCGCAAAAAAAATAAAATAAATTAAAAAATAAAAAAAAAAAGGAAGTCAGTGCCCTAAATGATTATGAATTGAATGTATACCCATCCCGGGCCCCAAAACTGAGCTATAAATTATATCCCTGTCACAGACAGGAGAAATCCATCAAAACTGGGTTTCTGAACAGCATTTCTGCTCTTAAGAATGAATAGTCAATGTATGGGAATTCCCTGGCGGTCCAGTGGTTAGGACTCCACACTCTCACTGCCAAGGGCCCAGGTTCCATCCCTGGTCAGGGAACTAAAATCCCACAAGCTGCGCGGTGCAGCAAAAAAAGAAAAGAAAAGAAAAGAAAAGAATGATAATCAATGTAGATGGCCCTTACGTATATAAGCTCAACAAAATAAGGGGGATTGAAGCTTAAAAAAATAAACCAAGGAGTCCCCAGCAACAGACATGTGAGTTCTTATGGTTAGAGCTGGAGAGAAGTTCCAGAGATATTCAATTTGAGTATGAAATACTTTGGGATGCAGCAAAGAATGGTCCCAAGCCAGTCTTCCCAAAAGGAGAGTGTGGCCGGCAAGCCAACTGCTAGGGAAGAAGCTGGGTGGACTCACCTTGCAGGTAAAAACCCGGTTGTCATACTGGTGAGAGTATCTGCAGCGGCTGTTGGCTTCATGAGGTACTCCTTCTTTCCCATGATTCATGCTGTTCTTACATCCAGCCCTGAGTGAAGCCCAAAAGCTGACAGTGAAGCCGCCAAAAGGAGCCAGCGCCGCTTACGCTGAAGAGTCTCTGACCCTGAGCCAGACCCAGGGCCAAAACCAGAGCTCCAGAATTAACCAGGCCCTGAATACTGAGCAGAGAGAGGGCAGTTTCTTTCAGAAACCCACGTGCCTCTCTCACACTTGCAATCAACATCACTACACAGGTAAAGCAACTATTACTCTTGTGTGAGGAGAAAGGGCCAAAGGAGTAATCTCTTCTTGGAAAACCACCTGGTCCCTCAGTAGGAACAGAGGAGCCAGAAGACACCACCTTGACCAGATATGAAACCTGAATGGCCCTCAGGGAACTCAAAAATCCAAACAGCATGAAATGGGAAGTTTAACCAGAACAGGCTGCCAAGATGTAAAACAAAAACCGACCCTCAAAATTTGGCAATGCATAAAAAGGAGGCTTAAGCTGAACAAGAAAACCTTCCAAATGAACAGTGAGCTCTGCTATCCTGACAACGCAAAACCAGGGCCTGGGACTTTGGAATTTCACTGTGATAGAAGGAAAAGTTCTGGAAACCCTAGTGAGGCACAGTTAACATGGAAAAGTGACAATCTAACAGATCCTAAGCCTCCTGCTGGGCTCATGGGGCCCGCTAAAGGAAGGCAAGTCACACTGGCAATTACCATCCCTCCTTCCTCTCCAAGACAATGCCCTCTCTCCGTAGCCCAGACTGTATAATCGTAGCCCAGACTGTATAATCGAAGAGCCAAGTCCTTTTTACAAACCCAGAGCCAAGGTGGTGACCCAGCAGGTGGCCTACAGGGATCAATGCAAAAAGGCCATTCATAACAAAAAGGGTTCAGGTCTCCTCTGTATGGACGAATGTGAAGGACAGGAGCAGAAGTCCTGATGAGAGCAAAGACTGCAGTGGTGAAGGGAGTGGAGAGCTGGGGGAGTGTCTGCAAGACACAGTCTGCAATCTGACCCAGACACACTGCATTTAAATCCCCTGGGCTCCATCAGACAAGTCACCAGACTGTGATTGAAGAGCCATTAACGGCTCAAATTAATCCAGTGAGCCTCAAAGTGTGGTCCCCATCCAGCAACATCAGCATCACCTGGGAACGTATCAGAAGTGCAAGTTCTCAGGCCCTACATCAGACCTACTGAATCAGAAACTGGGGGCAAGGCCCAACGATCTGTTTTAACATGTCCTTCAGTTTTTTCTGATGCATGCTAAAATCTGAGAATCACTGCTCTGTTCCCCCGTAACAAAGTGTGATCCATGGACCAGCAGCACAGGCATCCCCTGGGAGCTTGTTGGAAATGCAGACTCTCACCCAGACCAGCTGATTCAGAATCTGCATTTAACAAAATCCTGAGGTGATGCATACGCGGATTAAAGTTTGAGAATACTGCCCTAACTCAATGTTCTCAAGTGAGCTGTGTATCAGAATCATCTGAGGAGCCTTTTAAATGCACCAGTGCCGAGGCCCCACCCCAGATCTGTTAAATGAGAACCCCTGGAGGTGAGGCCCAGGCCTCAATAATTCTGAACGCTCACTGGATAATTCTAATGTGCTCTAAGCATCTGCCCTCATTGTGAAAGCAGTCAACTAGGAAAAATACCTACCCTAGTGCTTTGCACACACCGGGCTACCAAATATTAGGTGAATGGATGGAATGACTACCATTGAAAGCTCTGGTAAGAGAAACATAGAAAAACAGGCAACCTAAAGTTTTCTGTGGTAAAAATTACCCAAACCAGTCAATTTTACATCTAAACCAGGTTGGAATCTTCAGGGGATTCCTCATAACCATGTGTCCTGGGATCCCCTGCAACCTCAGAGTATGGCCCCCAGACCATCAGGATCACCTGGGAACTTGCTAGAAGTACCCCATCTCAGCCCCCACCCCACCCTTAAATCACAATCTAATTTAACCAGACCCCACATGATCTGCATGCACTGTGAGGTCTGCAAAGCACCGTTCTGAGTCTCTTTGCCCAAGATGGGGACTTACCCGCAGCTGAGGCACAGGACAGAGCAGGTGAAGTACTCATCTGGAAAAAAGGAGCTGTGTGCCATCTGGTCATCGGGGATCTCACCGCTGAAGCGGTCGCTCAGGGCCTGTGTGAAGGGAAGGTGATACATGAAGGGACACGGCGGACAGCCCAGAGCTCTGGCCCTTGTACTGCTTGCCTTTTTTTTTTTTTTTGAAATGAACTTTATTGATTATTGTTTTCCTTTTCTTCTTTGTTTTTTCCCACACCGCCCAGCATGTGGAACTTGGATCAAACCCACACCCTCTGCAGTGAAAGTGCAGAGTCTTAACCACTGGACCACCAGGGAAGTCCCACTGCTTGCCTTTCTAATATGCCCTCACTGCTGGCTTATTTCTTATGGGCTCCACAGCTAGAAGAGGGAAGCCAATGACTTCTGCTCTTTACCCTAGACCTTCTTGGCCCGACTTGCACCAATCCTCACCACAGGAAACCTCAGAAAGAACCGGCCCGTTTCCCACGAGGTCAGAAGTAAGCAAACAAAGTTACCGTTCTCTCCTAATTACCATGCAAGTTATAAACACCTCACACACTCTCTGTCTTTCATTCAAAACCACCAGATATTGACTAATGTCCACTTCAACTTTGTGAAGCTGGGACCAAAAAACCAACACTAAAGAAGGTGGCTTGTCTTTCAGTCAGAGGCAGGCAGAGCTGAGAAGTGAGCTGGGAGTTTCCTGGGCATCTCCACCAGTTCTAACCAAAGGTGCTCACTGGAGTTTATGAAACCACAGAACTATATGTAGAATAAGGGTTATCAGCCAAAAAGCAAGGAGGAATTATTATAGGTTCTGGCAGTCTTTTATCAACTACAGTAACCTAAAAGACAGCAAGTGGCCAGGACTTCCCTGGTGGCGCAGTGGTTGAGAGTCCGCCTGCCGATGCAGGGGACACGGGTTCGTGCCCCGGTCCAGGAAGATCCCACATGCTGCGGAGCGGCTGGGCCCATGAACCATGGCCGCTGAGCCTGCGCGTCTGGAGCCTGTGCTCCGCAACAGGAGAGGCCACAGCAGTGAGAGGCCCGCGTACCAAAAAAAAAAGACAGCAAGTGGCCAAAATAAATGCTAAGAAGAAAGATAAAAGTATTTGCAGAAACAAACTGAAAATTTTATGTTTAAAGGCAGCTTCCATTTCTAAACCTCTGTTTTCACTCACTACTTTATATTGAAAGCATTCTTCAGGCTGGTTTTTTCCTTCTAGGCCCTTACTCGTATGCAGTGGAAAAAGTTATATAAATTAAACAGAAATGGGCTTTCCAGGCTTTAAAAATTATTAAATGCTCGCAATTCCAAGCTTCTCTCAATCCCTCATTCTGAGGCAGCCAGGCACTATTCAGGGGAAGAGAAGTAACAGTAGCTTAAAACAAAATGTTACTTCCTTTAGTAAAAAGGCAAAAGAAATTTTAAGATGAGACTTGGAAAAGGGGCAGATTAGGTTTTAAACTAAGGTTCTCAAGCTCTAAATGGAATTTCACTTAAGGAGAACTTATTTATTAAAGTTCCTTTCCCTTTTTTCAATGAAACCTAATACCCTGAGTTGTAAACGAAGTGTTTACAAAAGCACATGCTCTCAATGTTGAGTCAGGTCAGGTGTTCAGACAAGAGTAGCGGCAAAGAACGTGTCGAACTAAGGGTGAGGGCCTCACCCACGTGCATTAAAATTCAGCTCCTGCAAGGATAATGCACAGGCTTGTAAGACACCATCTGCCAGCGATGGCCAACCAAGTGGCAATCCTTGACTCAGACCAAAAAAAACAGTCTAATAATACATGTATGTCCTGTTCTCTTGGGGTAATTCTGTAAAGAGTAACAGGGAAAACAACTAAGATTTTGAGAGAGACTATAACGGCATATACCTATGAATATTAAAGAGAATAAACGAGAAGCAAGGCAAGTAGAATCACTTACTAGCCTACACGGTCCTCCTCTTACTTCAGAATGTGACCCATCTTTCGGGGACCTTTTCCATGAAGCCTTCCCAACCACTCTAGAAAGACCACGCTTTGCCTTCCCTGAGCACCTGCCGTCCTCAACATCTGAACCACGTACTAAGTGATGAGGTGATGAGGCAAAAGCTATGAGCCTGTTATACGTATTTTACCTCCCAGACTAGATCACTAACACCGTGAAAGACATTTCCTACCTTTGTATCCTCCTCTCACTCCGAGCAAATGTCCTAACAAGTACTCAACTAGGGCCTCTGGAATGAAGTGCCCCAGCACCAACCCCCATGTGCACACCAACCCCTGCCCTCTCCTCCTCACCTTGGCCCTGCCTCTGCGCCAGGCTTCATCCCAGGCCCACAGGCCCTCTCTAATGTATGGCTAACTACTCGTTGATTGGCCAAATCACTGATAACTCTTAGGGCTGTATTTCTCAAACAGCTGTGTGCATAACTCTCTGGGGCTAGCTGGTGGAAAAATAGAGCATTATCTTCCCAATGCATCAATTTACTGAAAGATACGGGGAGGAAGTTATTTTCAGATAAAAAACAAACATGGATATAGTATGAAACTAAATGGAAAATTTGCATAAATAAAACATGAGACCCCCACCAAAGTTATTTTAGCTTGCAGGTGGCAGGTCTGCACTCTGTGCCTTTATTTCCTTATCTATAAAATGGGGGTGCTAGCAGTACCTTCCTCAGTAGGGGTCTCCATGGATTACACTGTAAAGATCAAATGAAGTTACTCATGTAGAGCACTTGGCATAGACTGAGAGCTCAGAAAACGTTAGCTGCCATTATTAATATCATCTTTATTTTTTATGCTGAGAACTCTCTTATTCCCTCACTAATTCAGGTAACACAGGGGATATAAGAACTTCTCTCTTTTCCATGATGGCTCATTGGTCTTCATGGCTGTTTGCATTTGTTGGTGAATATTTAGCTGCAAAAAGATGCTTATGTACCTAAAGCAGTGTTAAAATAAGAAAGAAAGGGCTTCCCTGGTGGCGCAGTGATTGAGAGTCTGCCTGCCGATGCAGGGGACACGGGTTTGTGCCCTGGTCCGGGAAGATCCCACATGCCGCGGGGCGCCTAGGCCCGTGAGCCATGGCCACTAAGCCTGCGTGTCCAGAGCCTGTGCTCCGCAACGGGAGAGGCCACAACAGTTAGAGGCCCACATACCGCAAAAAAAATAAAGAAAGAAAAAATAAGAAAGAAAAAACACAGAGCTAACTAAGGAATGCAGAAGTTACTAAGGAGGTATAAGGAAAACCAAAGAATAGCATTTTTAGCCCCAGGTAACTGAAAGGGTAACCTAAGTCCTAGTTTTCCTTAGGAAAAATAATACCAAATTTAGCATGAATCCAACAGCTGGGTTGAATTCAGAAGGCATGCCACTCTCCAGTAAATATAAAATTGCAGCCCAATAATAGTGATAAGCACAAGGTTTTTTCTATTCCAAATTCAAGTGGCCTGGTTCACTTCTCTGAAAGTTCTTCAGAAAAATGGGGGCATTTCTAAGTGTCTCAAGGCTAAGCATAAAACGATCTGCAGCCTGATTCCCATGGGACAAATCCCCACAGAACCACCATCATCACCTGCCCTAGACATTATGTTGGCCAAGGCAACAGTAACTTCTTGTGACATCAGAAAGAGAAGAACTCCTAGACCAACCAGCCTCATCACTTCAGATGCTGGTCACCCATCCTCTCAAATGCTGGGTAACACAAGCATCTCATTTCCCTCACAAGTCACTGAAGAGCTGGCAGTCAGTAGTGAATGAGAACTTACAAGCATCAGGAGGACTTACTGCATCATGAGTATGTGAATAAAACAGTAACTGTTAAAAAGAAAATCTGATGTTCACGTGTTTTAGATACGAGGGTAAGGAGACACTGTTTTCCTTCCTCTATAACCTGATTGTTCCTTTCCAGCGTGGACATGACCACCTAATCCACATACTTCGTCCTTCAAAAATTCCAAACATCACATCATTCCAGGGTTTCTTGGGCTCTCCTCCTCCTGAGGTCCCAAAGCCTTAAGAGGCAGGGAAGGACCTTTCCTGAGAAAGCTTGGGAAAGCACTTGAGGCCAATCTGGAAAAGGTTGCCTGGAGGCCAGATGATCTTGAACTTTAGTTGCCTTGGCAACAGTAGGGCTCTTACTACTGAACCTGTAAGTTTAGCCCCAGTCACCAAAGGCTAGCAGTGAATTTTGATTTGAAATGGAGACTCTTATGTAATCCATGATGCCACCCACCCCCCCGAAAAATATAATAACTTTATAAATACTTAATAGGTGCTTCCTGATGTGACAGAATTAGAAAGTCAGAGTTTCTAGTTTTAGAGATTGGAGGCTAAAGGAGATATTACATAAAACCTATCGAATTCAACTTTAAAATTGTTCTCTCCATTATTCAGAACTGTAAATACAGGCAACAATGGTTAATTCAATATTCAATTCCCTTATTCAGTAGGGACCTAAGCATCTCTTTTCTTTAAATAGACTTACTTGATCAGTGAGAATATGCCCTGCTGGTAGGTATCTGGGCTGTTGCTACTGTGGAAACAGAGCAAAGGAGTGAGTGGTCAAGAAGTGGGGGAAATAACCCAGCTGGAAAAAAGGGACTGGAGCCTGGACCACAACATGGCTAAATGGGAGGAAGAGTGATCAGGTCAGCAGGATGAATCGGGAAACATAGGGGCAAGCAGCTAGAGCAGAAAGAGACTGTAGATCTCTCTCTCACTCACGCTCACTCACATACACACACACACACACACACTCACACATTCTACAAACTCCTCAATCTTTCTCATTAATCACATTTCCTTTTCAATAATGAACATGAAAAGAGAATATGGAGAAGGAAAAAAGATTAAACTTCCCTAGGATCCGATATATTTAGGGAGAAAATATACATATACATTATATACATATACTTCTGTATGCACTGACGTAGCACCAAAATTTCTAGAGGCATAAACAAGAAAGTATTAACAACAGTTATCATACAGTGAGAGGGGAGAGGAGAGAAAGGGACTTAAGTCATGTCTTACATGTTTCTGTACTATTTGAGTCGTTTATCACAAACACACATTGCTTTCTAATTTAAAAAATAACTTTTTAAATTAACCAAACACACAAATACAACTTATAAGAATGTCCTTTCTAAAGGCAATTGGCAATATGCATCAGGAACCTTTAAAGGTGACCACACCTTCTGACCTTCTTAAAAGTTGAGTAACTACTGAGAAGGAATACAACACAGGGTTATATAGACTTGGGAGTCAGACTATCTGGTTCAATCTCTCCACCACTTATTAGAGGAGTCATCTCAGGCCAATCAATGAACCTCTCTGTGCCTCCATTTCTCCACCTCAGAGTTGGTATGAGGATTAAAAGAATGAATACACGTGCGGTGCAGAGCACAGTACATGGCATCAGTAAACACTCCAGAAAGGTTGGCCAGCAGTAGTATTGGGAGTTGTAATTTATCCTAAGGAAACAGGCAGAATGTGGGCAATACCTTTAAATACTTGGAAAATATAATAAGGAAAAAGGGAAACTACTATTAAAATAAGGGCAGAATTACTAAATGTAAAAAATGATCCATTCATATAAATGAAAAAGCATGGAGCTATTTTAAAAACATGTTTTCATAGAAATATTTAATAGCATGGAAAAAATGCTAGGCTTCAATGTTCCATGAAAAAAAAGGTATATTAAGTGTACACACATACATCACAACCCCAATTCTCTTTTTAAAATAAGTAGCAAAGAATCATATAATACCCCATTTTTATTTATCTATTTTTTGCACACTGTTTTTCTTTGCTATTACAAGGATGCTACTATTAACTTCCTCACATAGTTCTCTGTGTTCCTGTGGGAGAGTTTCTTTAAGGCAAATTCCTAGAAATGATATGATTAGAATATATATTATGCATATCTTTACCTCTACTATTGCATTTCAAAGTGGTTGTACTAATTTTACTTCCACTGGAAGTTTATAAGAGTTTACATTGCTTCATACCCTTTTTGACATTTTATTGCCAAACTTAGTGTTTGCCCTTGCATGGTTGTGGTCTTAATTTCTTTGATTACTAGAGAGTTGAGATTTTTTTATTTGTGCATCACAGTCTTGACTGCCTCTTATGTGATTTGTCTCTCCATTTTTCCAAAAGGTTTATACATTTTTTCCTAACAATATTCCTGCATACTTTATGTAAAATAAAAAGAAAATCATATAGGAAACAAAATCATATTGGAATATATTCCTAGGCTTCCTGAAGTGTTTACTCAGTGAGTTAGTGAGGAACTGGACAAGGTAAAGCATAAATACCAGGAGAGAAAGAAAAAAAATGGAAGAATCAGAAAGCCAAACAAGTTATTTTGGCACTGATAATTTATCTGCTTATGACCATCCCAGCTCTTTTGTTCCAAAAAGGATTCAAGGCTGCTTATTTTTTTAAAAAATACAACACAAGGGCTTCCCTGGAGGCGCAGTGGTTGAGAGTCCGCCTGCCGATGCAGGGGACACAGGTTCGTGCCCCGGTCCGGGAAGATCCCACATGCCGCGGAGGGGCTGGGCCCGTGAGCCATGGCCGCTGAGCCTGCGCGTCCGGAGCCTGTGCTCCGCAACGGGAGAGGCCACAACAGTGAGAGGCCTACGTACGGCAAAAAAAAAAAAAAAAAAAATACAACACAAAACAAAAAATAAGTGGAGAAAAATAAACGACCATTATTATCCACTGCTATAAACTATGAAGAGTGTATTTTAACAGCAATAAAACTCTCCTGCGTCAATTTGCCTAATGCAGACCTTAAAGGTAGTTTTCTATTAGAGTGATTACCAGAGAATTAACAACTTCTAATTGAAACAAAACAACAACCAGAAAAAGACAAAAACAATTTTTTCAAGGATTTGAGTAAGTTCCAAGACCCCACAGCTCCCTGGGGAGAGCCCAAAACACATGCTTAAACAGGTAACTCCTTCCCATGCACAGAGCAGTGGGCCCACATCTCAGTACAGCACAGACCCTGCCTCAGAGAACAGAATATATAGGAGCCAGGTAAACTCTGAGGACAGCACTTACCAAGAAGCCTCAAAACTCCAGCTGACCAGGCTCATTTTAATCACAGAAAGCTTCATGAATCATATCACTTCATAAGAATACACTATAACTCTTTTTCTCAAAAGTACCTAACAATGGGACTTCCCAGTGGCACAGTGGTTAAGAATCCACCTGCCAATGCAGGGGACACAGGTTCGATCCCAGGTCCAGGAAGATCCCACATGCCACAGAGCAACTAAGCCCACGCACCACAACTACTGAGCCTGCGCTCTAGAGCCCATGAGCCACAACTACTGAGCATGCGTGCCACAACTACTGAAGCCCGCGTGCCTAGAGCCCGTGCTCCACAAGAGAAGCCACCGCAATGAGAAGCCTGTGCACCGCAACAAAGAGTAGCCCCCGCTTGCCACAACTAGAGAAAGCCTGCGCGCAGCAACGAAGACTCAATGTAGCCATAAATAAATAAATAAATAAATAAATTTTTTTTCAGTACCTAACAAACTGGCCTGGAGTAGGACATCCAAGACACCTGAGGGTAGAATCCCTGACCACTAACTACTGCTTAGAGCACTCAGTGTCCCTGAAGGTCTTATTTAAACTTTAAGCTGGGTTAGCTTTGAGAAAACCTAAGGAACTCTAGAATCCAGCCATTGGCCTAGTCGTCAATGTTCATACTTATCAGATTTTACAGCCCTTTGTATAACATAGCATGGATTCCCCTCTTATAAAAATGCTTGCAATACTTGGGTGTAATCTTCCACTTGACTACCTTTGAGCCATTACAATGGACAGTAGCCAATAAATCTAAGTATACTTTAACCTCAAATTCTAATTAGAAATATGTATTTCATGAATTATTCAAATATAATCATTTTTCATAGTTTTTTTCCCTTAACATTATTCACATTAGTTAACACTTATGGAACATTTACTATATACCAACTACTTTGCTTCTTAAAGTATGCGTTCTCATTTAATCCCCTCCTCAACTTCATTAGGAACTTCAGTAGGAATACCCTCCTCAACTTCATTAGGAACATCCTACTATTGCCCCTTTTTTACAGACGAGGAAGAAGGTCTGAAGAAGTACAATAAGGGCAAGGATTGTTGTCTATCTTATTTTCCACTGTATTCCCAGCACCTGAAACTCTTCTACCTGACACAAAGATTCACTCATTTATTTGTTGAATGAATGAACAAACGAAAGACAAACTAATTTCCTAAGACCAAGCAGCAGGTAAATGGCGGAAATGGGATCCCAACACAAGTCTGTCTGACTCCAAAGCGCAAGCTTTTATAGTCCATTCAGGCTGCTATAACAAAATACCACAGACTGGGTAGATTATTAACAACAGAAATTTATTCCCCACAGTTCTGCAGGCTGGAAGTCCAAGATCAGGGTGCCAGCATGGTGGCCTTCCAGTGAGGGCCTGCTTTCTGGTTCACAGATGGTGCCTTCTCACTGTGTCCTCTCTTGGTGGAAGGGGCTAGGGAGCTCTCTGGGGCTTCTTCTTTTTATTTTTTTTTAACATCTTTGTTGGAGTATAGTTGCTTTACAATGTTGTGTTAGTTTCTGCTATATAACAGAGTTAATCAGCCATATGTATACATATATCCCCATATCCCCTCCCTCTCACGTCTCCCTCCCTATCCCACTCTGGGGCTTCTTTTATAAGAGCACTTTTATAATGTCACTTATGAGGGCTCCATCTTGATGACCCAATCACCTCCCAAAAGCCCTCCATCACATTGGGCATTAGGATTTCAACATATGAATTTTGGGAGGATACAAACATCCAGCCTTTACCAAGCACTATGCAAAAACCACAAACCATTTTTGAGGGGTAACTTTTCATCCACCACCCCCCCTTTTTCTTTTTACCTTTTCATTTTGATATAATTTCAAACCCGTAGAAAAGTTGCAAGAATAGTACAAGGAACTCCCATATACAATTTACCCAGATTCATAAATTGTTTACATTATGTCCCACTGCAAACTTTTTAAACTCAATGGATTAAGCAAATCAGCATATGCCCAAAGTCTGTTGCAGGGTAAACCAGGGCTGACCTAGCTTTACGCAAAAGCACTCCTCCTATCCCTTCCAGTCTCAGGCTCTATGCCCTAACCGTCAGGGCACCCTCAAATCCCTAGCTCAAGTCTTCATGTCCACACTTGCTGTCCCTTCTCCAAATCCCACACTCCCAGCACTGCCCCAAAGGCCCTGCTCCCTCCCTGCTCCTCTGTACTCAGTCTGCAGGCATGGTGACACAGAGGTATACAAAAAGCAAACTGCAAAAAAGGAAGCAGAACTGGCAGGAATTGATTTGATGAATACCTTATAAAGAATGGTAAAATAAGGTTTTTCTCCAAGATGAGGACCTGTCACCTTTTAACTATCATCCAAGATTCCTCCATACTCGTGTTCCTGGCAAGATGAGGCCATTCAACAGGTGCAAACTCTACTCATGCCCTTCCTTTCATATATCCTCTCTTTCAAGCCCAGATTTCTAATCACTGGCATCGACAAAAGCTGGAGAATTGAGTGTTCTTACCACCCACTGGTACCCCAATGAGAAGCACTCGGGGCAGAAGCCAACTGACCTTAAGGGCTTTGAAGATGACCCCCGGGTGCCGGGGAGAACGGGTGGTGTTATTCTCTAGTTGTTGCTCCAAAGCACGTCGAAGACCAGAAAAGTCTGTGGGAGGATTGTATGTCCTCGTTCCCTTGTAATGAATAGAACTGAAGGCTTCAGGGAAGCGGCCCAGCTTCCGGAACCGGTCCTGGATGAGCTTCTCGGGCACCTCAGAGGGGTGATCTGGACAAGCAGAAACAGGTACGTGAACAGTGGCCTCTCTTTAAAAGAAAAAAAAAAGTTGCCTGTCTTTCATTATTAAAGGGATATATAGTCTGACTCCGTAAATATAAAGTACATAAACAGGCAGAACTGATCTATGCTGTTGGAATTCAGGTTACCTTTGCCTAGAAGGGAGCACAAGCTGGGACATGGGTGCTGGTGTGTCATGATCTAGTACTGAATTCACATGTATGCTCAGCTTGTGAAAATGCATCACATATACACTTTTGATATAATGTGCACTTTTTGGTATGTATGTTACATTTCAAGGAAGTGCCTTTTAAAAAAAAAGTGCTCACTGTAAAAAATCCAAACATGGACTTCCCTGGTGGCTCAGTGGTTAAGAATCCGCCTGCCAATGCAGGGGACATGGGTCCGATCCCTGGTCTGGGAAGATCCCACATGCCACAGAGCAACTAAGCCTGTGCACAACTACTGAGCCTGAGCTCTAGAGTCTGTAAGCCACAACTACTGAGCATGTGTGCCACAACTACTGAAACCCACATGCCTAGAGCCCATGCTCCGCAACGGACAAGACACCACAATGAGAAGCCCACACACCACAACGAGAGTAGCTCCCGCTCGCCGCAACTAGAGAAAGCCCGCGTGCAGCAACGAAGACCCAACACAGCCAAAAGAAATAATAAATAAATTTACTTAAAAAGAAAAAATCCAAACATGTCAAAGCATAAAAGGAAAGAAATGTACATCCTCTGCTCCCTCCTCCTCCTCATCAAAGGTAACTACAGGCCAATGTTTACACTTTCAGACTTTCTTTTCTTACTCAATTACCAACACATTTATGCAACTTGCTTTCATCACTTAATAACATACTGTAAATATGTCCTTGTCATGTTATACTCTGCGACATTCCTTATTCTTTTTTAACAGCTACACAGTCTTCTATTCTATGGACGTATTCCACCAGTCACCTACGAACGAACATTTAAAATAAATAGCTACTTTGAAAGTGCTGGTCTTATGCTGGTGAAGCTGTGGACAAACTGCCAACGTGTGAGGGTATCAGCCTCCCCATAGTTTCACCAACATTTATCCAGAAATTTGGGGAGTAGCAGTATAAACAGATGCAATAAATATTTTGGAGGTAAAACTTGGAAGGACTTTTAAATTTCCTTTAATACTTTAACAACAAAATCACTCCAATTAACACTGGAAATGTGGCTTTAGCTCATATTTAAAGGTACAGACATCAAAGAAGTAGCCAAAATTCTGCAGTCAATCCCTAACCCCATCTCTTCCTGAACTCTTCCTGTGAGTCACTCTTGAAGGAAGGAGCAGCCCATCAGCAAGTGACTTCTCCCAAAGGCACCCAGAAGCCTGACCACCTTCACTTTCTCCCAGCATCAGCTCACAGCTTGTCCCTGAACAAGTAACACTCCCAAATGATTATGGAGCTTGGTCTGCTCGTTTGTAAAACAGAGATAATTCATTTGCCTACTAACTCCCACCTAGGAATCCTCTGTCCAGAAAAAGACCAGGATCTAACAAAATTCAAAAGTCTACAAGACAGAGAAATATGTAATTATCAATTTGCCCACAATTTTGGCACCTCTCCTACCCTGCATAAACTCTGGCTGTCTTGGTTCCATCTCAAGGTTTCAGGAAACAGTGATGGTATTCCAGAAACAACTCTGGATTTAGGAGTTAGAGACCTTGTTTTGAATCCCAATTTTGCAACCTGCTAGCTGGAACCTCCTTGGTTACATAACCTAAGCTGAGTTCAGTTTCTTCATCTGTAAAATATGGCTGCTGTTGACTGAGCTGAATAACAAGGATATCTTAAGTTAGCGTTTATTTTTAGAAAGTGTTGGGACTTCCCTGGCAGTCGAGTGGTTAAGACTCCACACTTCCACTGCAGGGGGTGCAGGTTCGATCCCTGGTCAGGGAACTAAGATCCCACAATGCCGCGTATCGCAGCCAAAAAATAAAAATAAATTTAAAAAATAAATTCTAAAAAATATGTTTTTAATGTTATTCAGCATTTTTTTTTTTTTTTTTTTTTGGCTGTGTTGGGTCTCCGTTGCTGCGCGTGGGCTTTCTCTAGTTGCAGCGAGCGAGGGCTACTCTTCGTTGCAGTGTGCGGGCTTCTCACTGCGGTGCCTTCTCTTGTTGGGAGCACGAGCTCTAGAGCACAGGCTCAGTAGTTGTCGCACATGGGTTTAGTTGCTCCGCGACATGTGGGATCTTCCCAGACCAGGGTTCGAACCCATGTCCCCTGCATTGGCAGGTGGATTCTTAACCACTGCGCCACCAGGGAAGCCCTCAGCATTTATTTTTTTAAAAACAAATAAATAAACAAACACCTAGCATAGTGCATGGCACACAGCCAAAAAAAAAGTTACTTTTGAAAGGCTAGTTATTTCAAAATCCTGAACTGGAAGTTAGACCTTCCCCTCACCAAAGTTGTAAAGATCCAAAGTGGCAGAAAAAGGCTGATCACAGGAGGCACCCTAAAGTCAGCATTTCCAACCCCCTCTCCTTATCTCAGAGTCACATGCTAATGAGGCTCTTCTTCCACTCCGGAATATTTAGATTTCTCATCTTCCCACTAGACCCAGGTCCTTCAGATTCTAACTCCTTAATACAGTCCCAGTCTGTCCACTTCCCGCCTACTGCCCCTGCCCTGGCTCAGGCCCCATCACTCCTCACCTAGTACGGTGATAACCTTCTGGCCATCTCCCTGCCTCCAGGCATGCCTCTCTAGTTCATCCTGCAAAAGGCCGCAGGGGATCTTCTGAAAATACAGATCTGATCACGTAACTCCCTGCTTAGAATCCTTCAGGGGCTCTTGTCATACTTGTGACCTCAATCAAGGCCATCCACGCATGATCTGATCCCTGAGTATGTCCACTACTCCCTCCCACACCATCTATGCTTCAGACACACTGAGCCCCTTCATTCAGCAAATATCTGATGAGAGCCTACTGTGTGTCAAGCACTCATCCAGGCTCTTCAAAGGCAGCAGTGAATAAGACAGGCAAGGTTCCTGCCTTCACGGAGTTGCCATTCCAAGGGGAAAAGGCCAAAAACAAGTAAGCAAACAAACAGGATGATTTCAGACAGCGACAGGTGCCCTGATGCACATGAACAAGGTGATGCAGTAAGACTGTGACCACCGGGGTGCAGGAAGGACCACTTTAAAGGAGACACTTGGGAAAGGCTCCAATGGGGTGAGAGTTGAGATGAATCTGAAAGAGGACGGCTAACTGGGGAAAGACTGTTCCAGGCAGACAGAGTAGCATATGCAAAGATGGGAACAGAGAAAAGGCTGGTATAGCTAGCGGAGAGAGTGAAAGGGGGTAACTAGAGAAAGAGTTCAGAAACAGAGGCAGGAGGTAGAGTGAGGACACCGTAATTAGGAGTTTAGATTTTTTTTTTTTTTTTTGCTGCTTTGGGTCTTCATTGCTGCGCATGGGCTTTCTCTAGTTGCAGCGAGCGGGGGCTACTCTTCGTTGCGGTGCGCAGGCTTCTCATTGCAGTGGCTTCTTTTGTTGTGGAGCACAGGCTCTAGGCACGCGGGATTCAGTAGTTGTGGCATGCGGGCTCAGCAGTTGTGGTTCGCGGGCTCTAGAGCTCAGGCTCAGTAGCTGCGCACGGGCTTAGTTGCTCCGCGGCAGGTGGGATCTTCCCGGACCAAGGCTCGAACCCATGTGCCCTGCATTGGCAGGCGGATTCTTAACCACTGTGCCACCAGGGAAGTCCTGGATTTTTATTTATTTATTTTTGTCTGCACTGGGTCTTCGTTGCTGTGCGCAGGCTTTCTCTAGTTGAGGTGAGTGGGGGCTACTCTTTGTTGTGGTGCGCAGGCTTCTCATTGAGGTGGCTTCTCTTGTTGTGGAGCACAGGCTCCCGTAGTTGTGGCACGTGGGCTCAGTAGTTGTGGCTCATGGGCTCTAGAGCACAGGCTCAGTAGTTGTGGCGCACGGGCTTAGTTGCTCCGCAGCATGTGGGATCTTCCCGGACCAGGGCTCAAACCCGTGTCGCCTACACTGGCAGGCAGCTTCTTAACCAGTGTGCCACCAGGGAAGCCCTGGATTTTATTTTGATTTAGTGGAAAGCTATTGGCAGGTTGGAAGCAAGAGTATGACATGATCTAAATTATAAATTAAGCTTTTAAAAAGCATCACTCCCCATGCTTTGTGGAGGACGCATTGAAGGGGGTGAGAATGGAATCCAGGAACTCACTGTACAACTACCTACAGTTCCCTGGACACAACGAGCTCTTCAAAATACTAGGGGTTTGCTCTTTCTGGAGCATCCTTACTCCCCTCCTCTATATAGCCGAGTCTCTAGAGTTCAAATGTCACCTCCTCTTTCCTAGATCCCATAAGGAGGTGTAAAGGGCCCCTCTTCTGCACTCTCACAGCTCCAGGACCTACATCCACCACAGAACAGAACACGTGTGGTCTCTCCAACTAGACTATCAGCTATTCGAGGGTGGGAACTGTTTTTTGTTTTTCAGCTTGGGGCCCCAGTGCTCAGCACATGACATTGTGCACTTAATAGACTTTGTTGACTGAATGAACGTAAATAATGTAACTGTTTTAGGGGCCCACACTACCGTCCCTACCTGCATCCAATCACTGTCACTGCACCTGCTCCCTCATCCTCCCACTCAGGTGATGCTCTTGCTTCCCATTTCTTTAAGAAAATAGAAACAATAAGACAGCTTACACACACACATCCACCACATCTGCCTACTTACCAGTAACCATGTCCATATAATCTACCTTCTCTCCTGCTGTCATGGATGAACTGTCCATGCCCCTAAGGTCAACCCTCCACCTGTACATCACTCCTGCTCTCTCTCTTACATCTGCACTTCTTCTTTTCTAGTGAATCATTCCCATCAGTACACAAGTGTCTGCAATACCTCACATCTTAAATTTTTAAAAAGGGAAAACTCCTTGAAGTCCCAAATCAGCCTCCAGCTATCACTTCATTTGTCTGCTTCCCTTTATAGAAAGAACTCTTTGAAAGAGGTGAATATACTACCTTAAGTTTTCTCCTTCTGTTCTCTTGATCCCACTCTGATTAGGCTTTCATGCCCACCATCCCTGGGAAACAGTCTTGTCCAGATTCCCAAGGACTCTAAACCGCCAAAGCCAACAGGCAATTCTCAATCCACATCCTGATCATGAGCAGATTCTGACGTGGTTAATCACTCCATCCCTCTTGAGACACTTCCTTATGTCTTGCCCCAGCAGAAATTTTTCTGGGCAATCTACCACCACCAAGTTGCTACTGCAGCCCAATGTACCCAGGAAGGTCAACGTGTGACATAGTACCCCATCTACTCACCAGAGCCTAGCAGCTGAGTGTGCACAGTCTCATGGAAAATGATAACAGCAGGGCCCAGGGTGGACAGGGGGACATCCAGGCCACAGCGGGCAGTGGTAGCCTTGAGCTCCTTGGTGAAGTGCTTCAGGTAAGCTTCTGAGGCGTCCCCAAGGAACTTGAAGAGGTCATTGTGCAGCCGGTCTGCGTGAGTTCGATAGATGACGAGGTCTGAGATGGCCAGGACCTTAAGCAGCAGCCGTGTTCTCTGGCTTAGGTTCACTGTAGCCCCCAAGAGCCCTTCTGTGTCTATCACTGCTACTTTGTGGACTGGGTCATATGCTGCCCACACTCCCACAGTGCAGGACTCCTGGGCAGGGGAGGTTTTGAAGACTTCCCGGCCATAAAAGAAAGTGTGGTTGAGGGTATGAGACTTCCCATCCCCAGTATTTCCAAAAATGGAAACCACTTTCAGATGCTGATCAGGTTTGCAGTCCAATTTCCTAATAAAGTCCTCTTCATTCGTTACCTTCCCAAAAAAAGGAAAAAACAAAAAAGACAATGAAATATGGAAACTGCAAAATAGCTAGAAACACCTGCAAGAAGAACAAGTGCTTCCCAGGGCCCCTTGATTGACTTGTCAAGGTGGCAAGGAAAAGAAGTCCCAGGATAAAAGCCTCTCACCCAGCACTTACCCCTAGCAAACAGCTAACGGGAACTTTTAAAGCCTCAGTCAGTATAAGAACTTAGTGGTCATGAAAGAGCTAAAACTATAAACTCTTAGAAGAAGACATAGGAGGAAATTTTATGACCGTGGATTAGGCAAAGGCTTCTTAGATATGACACCAAAAGCAATACAACAAAAGAAAAAAGAGATAAAATGAACTTCATCAAAATTAAAAGCTTTTATTCTGCAAAGGATTCCATCAAGTGAAAAGACAACCCAAAGAATGGGAAAAATATTTGCAAATCACATATCTGATAAGGGACTAGTGGTCCAGAATACAGAAATAATTCCTATAACTCAACAAGAAAAAAATAACCTAATTAAATATTAAGCAAAAAATCTGCATAGACATTTCTCCAGAGAAGATATATAAATGGTCAATAAGCACATGAAAAGATGCTCAACACCATAGTCATCAGGGAAATGCAAATCAAAACCACAACGGGTAGGGAACGGGCAGCGTTTAAAAAAAAAAAAAAAAAAAAAACCACAACGAGATATCCCTTCACACCCACTAGGATGGCTATGATCAAAAAGATAATAGCAAGTTTTGGTGAGAATATGGAGAAATTTCAATGCTCATACACTGCTGGTGAGAATGTTAAATGGCACAGCCACTCTGCAACACAGTGTGGCAGCTTCTCAAAAAGTGAAGCATAGACTTACCATATGTCTCAGTAGTTCCACTCCTAGGTATAAACCAAGAGAACTAAAAACACATGTCCACACAAAACCTGAACATGAATGTTCATAGCAGCATTATCCATAATAGCCAAAGGTGGAAACAAGCCACATGTCCATCAACTGATGAATGGATAAACAAAATGTGGTATATCATACAATGAAATATTATTCAACCATAAAAAGGAAGTACTGATATATGCTACAACGTGGATGAACCTTAAAAACATTATATTAAGTGAAAGAAGCCGGACACAAAATGTTACATATTCTATAATTCCATTTATATGAAATGTCCACTACAGGCCAATTCATAGAGACAGAAAGTATGTTAGTGGTTGCCAGAGGCTAGGGGAAGCAGGAATAGGGAGTGACTGCTAATGGTACAGGGTTTCTATTTGGGGTGATGAAAATGTTCTGGAATTAGATAGTGCTAAGGGCTGTACAACTTTATAAATATACTAAAAACACTGAACTGTAGAATTGTATACTTTAAAAGGATGACAAATACATGGTATGTGAATTACATCTAAATAAAACTGTTTAAAAAAAAGAAGAAGAACTTATTAGTCAAATTTTATCCATCCATAATTCCTCTGTACAGTTTAAAGAACACTGCAGTCCTTGTAAAAAGTCAGGCCAGGGGACTTCCCTGGTGGTCCAGTGGGTAAGACTCCACGCTCCCAATACAGGAGGCCGAGGTTCAATCCCTGGTTGGGGAACTAGATCCCGCATGCATGCTGCAACTAAGAAGTCCTCATGCCACAGTGAAGATCCCACGTGCTGCAACTAAGACCCGGCGCAGCATGAATGTGTGAATGAATGAATAAATAAATAAATCTTTAAAAAAAAAAAAAAAGTCATGCCAGGAAGGAAGAGACCTGGTGCCAGTGAGATCCCAGACTGCAGCTCCAGAAAGATGCTCAGGGTCTCTAACTCTTACAATACAGAACCCCGGGGTCAAAGCTCCTAATTCAAATAGGCAGTGTTCTACTCCAGCTAAAGGAGTGATGAACCTTTACACCTAGCATCCTCCAGCCACAAGAGAAAAAACACTGCTGTCATTGTCACTGTTACTGTCATTGTTCTGTCATTAACACGGTTCAGCTGGGAACTACATATCCTAGAATCCCTTTCCCCCTACGATTCTGGGTTAGAGTTGGCCAAAGAGGAACGTGCATAAAATCTGGAAGGCAGAAGTGAAGGGCTGGCCATCCCTTTCTGAAGGTCTTTTCACAGTCAGATACAGTACAAGTCATAATCAGAGGGGCCCTGTCAGTTCTCCGGCTGGATTCCCCAGGTCCCAAATCTTTTCTGTGTGTATTTTTGTTCCAAAGGCTCACACCTGCAACTCTTCTTCAGAGGCCGGTTATCAGGCTACTAGACTTAGTCAAAATCACCTGGGAGTTTACAGCCCCTGAGGGTGACCCTTGGAAATGACCTATGGCTGCAAACATCACGAAAGCTATGAGGCCACTCACATGCCAGAGCTCCCCTGGGGGCCAGGCTGGAGTGGCCTTTGGAGGCCTGGTTGCATCCTGCCTACACCACCCACAATAAGTCACTCACACAGGACCCTGATTCTCAAGAGTCTGCTGGTTTGATAAAGAGAAGTTAGAGAAATGTAGACAGACCACTGGGTGTGATAATATGATGTCTTCATTTCTCATAACTCATCAAGATGGTAAACCACTCATTATTCTATTAATAACATCACTACTGCTATGTTAATAGCCTTAATGTTAATGATAATATTAATAATTTCATTTACTGAATGCCCACTGCAGTGACAGTGCCCTTCACTAGATCCATGAGGGCAGAACTGAGTCTATCTTTACATCCCTAGTACTTCGGACACAGCCTGGCACATAAGAGGAGTTCAATATCTAGTTACTGAATGAATGAATGCCAGGCACCTTGCTAGGTACTTTAACCACTTTTCTCCACCTTGTTATCTTCCACAGGGCTTAACACACAGCAGCATTTGATAATGGGCTCACTGATCTCCCAAGCAACCGAGAGGAACAAGAAGTTACACAGAACAGCCCATTCTGGACTGGTGTCACTCAGTCAGCCTTGTTCCAAGCTGCTAAGCTGGACACAAAAGAAACAAAACAAAATCTCCATAAACCTCTACCAGCAAGGAGTCAGATAAGGTCAGAGGGCCGGCTGCAAGAGCCATGAAACAGTCCTGGGGAAGAAGACTCAGCCCAGGAGTTTTCTCCCCTGGAAATCTACTCCTTCATGAATCTGTTACCCAAAAATCAACAACTGCTATCCAGGATACTCAAGAGTGGGCACCTGAAAAGGGGCCTGTAGGAGCCGTTAGGTACAAAATTAAGTGTCTCAAGATTCATATTGATTAAGTACCACCAAATGACATACATAATATATAGAAATAGCTCATTCGAGTCAGCATTTGGGGATACTACTTTGGAACCAGGTGTCCTGGGGTATGTTAAACATACAAGTTCATGTGTTGGGCATGTGCAGATGGGTCCAGTGCAAAGAATTCTGGGAGGTGGAGCTCAAACCTCAGGCCGATTTTTCTACCAAGGAGCCCTAGATGATCATTTAATATGCACTGATAGCACTTTTTCACATGTAAAATGAGGATATAACCATCTTTGCCTCCCCTGACTGGGTATTGGCTGCTAATCAAATCAACAGATAAATAAGAAAATGCCTGGCAAACTGAAACCATGCTTCATTTTTCCTTCTGCATTTCACATTATTTTGCTCCCTGTTACGCTATTCAATTCATCCTTACCCTGTGGGCATTTTCCCCTGAGCCAGGAAGGAGAGAACAGCCTAGGTGGTAGCAAGATTGGTTTTCAATCAGGGGAGGAGAAGGTCAAGAAAAGATAAGAAGGACTTCCCTGGTGGCGCAGTGGTTAAGAAGTGGTTAAGAATCTGCCTGCCAGGGCGTCCCTGGTGGCTCAGTGGTTAAGAATCTGCTTGCCAATGCAGGGGACACGGGCTCGATCCCTGGTCCAGGAAGATCACACATGCCGCAGAGCAACTGAGTCCGTCCACCACAACTACTGAGCCTGCGCTCTAGAGTCCACGAGCCACAACTACTGAAGCCCGCATGCCACAACTACTGAAGCCCGTGTGCCTAGAGCCCATGCTCCGCAACAAGAGAAGCCACAGCAATGAGAAATGAGACATGTTGGAAATGGTCCTCAGCCCTTACATAACAGCAAAAGCAGGAGCAACACCCCAAAGCCGCTCCTCCCCAACCTCCCGCCTTCAGTCCTCCTCCAGCTTGCATGGACCTCAGGCAAGTCAGAAACACCCAATTCCACTCCCATCTTTGCCACTATGTGGCCTTGGAAAAGCTACTTAACTACTGAAGCCTCAGGGAAATGAGATAATAACAGATACTACTGAAAGGACTAAATGATAAAGCACACAAAGGGCACAGCACAACGCCTGGCAGCAGTAGGCACTTGATGAATATCACTCATTATCTGTAAAGACGAGGCCACTGGGAAAGCCTCCAGGGGCACGGCAGCAGCACCAGCAGCGGGCTCGGGCCTGCTTGTGGCTCTGAAATTGCTCATCCAGGGACTAAAGTAGCCATTGTGGTGAGATCTAAACTGTTCTATCTGAAAATGAAAGATCTCACTGCTTGCTCCTGATAGCTCCTTTCCACTCCCGGTAAGCAAAGCAACATAGTATTATTAATACTGACTTTATAGCTGACTCTTAGTCAAGGTACTATCTAATATCATATCCATCTTGAAGAAACCAAACAGTACACCCCTCTCTCTATCACTGTCTCACCCATAAAGCTTTTCACTTTGTGTAGAGTTCCAAGGAGAGTTCCTAAAATGAAATGTAACAGTACTCGATCATCTCCACTGTTCCAATTCAGAGTTCAAAGCAGTTTACAGCAGTGCAAAGTCAACCTCTGCCCCAAGCAGGCAATGGGAATGATGACAGTCTCCCTCAAGAAATTCCTTCTTAGGGACTTCCCTGGTGGTACTGTGGTTAAGAATCTGCCTGCCAATGCAGGGAACACGGGTTCAACCCCTGGTCCGGGAAGATCCCACATGCTGCGGAGCAACTAAGCCCATGTGCCACAACTACTTAGCCTGAGCTCTAGAGCCTGTGTGCCACAACTACTGAGCCTGCGTGCCACAACTACTGAAGCCTGTGCCCCACAACAAGGGAAGCCACCGCAATGAGAAGCCCGCACACCACAACGAAGAATAGCCCCCGCTCACCTCAACTAAAAAAGACTGTGTGCGGCAACGAAGACCCAACACAGCCAAAAATAAATAAAGTAAATAAATTTAAAAAAAAAGAAATTCCGTCTTAGCCATCAGAGAATTATTCCAAGAAGAATGACCACATGGGCTTTGTTCTGAGGAGGCCTTAGAAGGGAAAAGCAAGAGATGGGATAGAAACTGAAGTAAAAAGGCTTGGAAGGAAGAAAGTTCAACAGAGACTAAAAGTTAAACTCCAAAGACACCGGCAAACACTCCAAAGCAATGAAGCTCCGCACTGAGGTCCTTTCAGTTCTGGTCTCTCTGGGTGAAAAGGATCTGATTTGTACCAACGACAATCAGACAGTCCTCTAAATTTTTATGGTGTTCCCTTAGCTGAGGGCAAAAATCAGCTCCTTCCCCAAAGTAATGGAAAGGGCTCAGGGAAGCGTGGCTGCTCCCCGCCACGACCTAAGGCTCATGATAAATCCCACCCCCGAGCCAACGAAGACAATTTTATCTCTCTCCACTGAGATTCTAAAATTAATCTAAATTAATAAATTATTCCCAAAGTTAAGTTCCCACTAATTACTTTTATGTGATGGTCTGTGGGTTATTCTCCTTTCATTCCGTTTTTGCCTGAGTTCAGAGGAAGAGACAGAACCCAAAGAAACCAAAACAGATTCTTGATCTTATCAGAACTGGGACCACTATTCCAGAAGGAAACTAAAACTTGATTACTTCATTTAATCTGTAGACCAAAAACAGTTGCCTGCCATTTCAGTAAACAAAGAATGCTGCCTGCCATCCTGGTAAACAACGAATGTTGCCCCCATCAAGCCATCAGTCACTGCAGCCACCCCTCCCCCCCATGGTTCACCCTGAGGGGGATTCAGGATGGAGAAAAACAGGATACTGACCCTAGATAGTGAAGATGTATATCAAAGGAATAATTTTAGTGAGCCCAGACTCTTGCATGTTCCCATACACAGAAAAGCACTAAAATCATTAACCTGAGGTGTCTGTTCTTTGTGATTAGAAGTAATCTTTTGATGTTGGACGACAAGGTTTTTGGGGGGGTTTTCCCAGCAAAAACTCCCATATATCCTGGCTCCTCCCTTAACCCCTATGAAACAGTTCCTCAGAGCCATCTAAGAGGCTGTAGTCCAGGCTATAGTCCTCAGTAAGGTCACAGAGTAAAACATAATTCGCAGCTTTTAGGCTGTGTGTTTTTTTTTTTTCAGTCCGCAAATCAACAGACATGTATCAAGCTTCATCTAGTGTCTGGCACTGACCTAATGATGTTAGACCAGCACAAGTATAGAATTTAGGTAACAATTTCCTTCTTCTGTGGGAAGGAAAGGAGAAGCGGAAAGTGAGGGAACTCAAACTCCAGCCAATGATTTAAGTCCATGGCCTAATTTTCAGGCAGAATTTTACTTAAACAGTGTCATACAGATCAGTAGCCACTCCATTTTTAAAGTCCAAAACCAAAGGAGGTTCCATTCCAATAGCAAACTCCTATTGCCAGAAAGTTCTAGTAAGCCTGTTTCCCCCAACCCAGCTAGTTCAGAAAATTACCTTTCATTCTATCCTCAAAGGAGTCTATATTTTTGTGTTTATCCATGTATGTGTCAATAGAGTTTCATGTTAAAACAACTGTTTCTCAATCAAATGTTTTCTTAAGACCGCTGAAGTCACAAGATGGGCCTTGCAAACACATGGAGCACATCTGATAAGGGCAAAGATCACTTTCTTCCACTCCAGTGTCCCCAAAGAGTTCCATTACTTGAGAGGTCAGGAATTCTCCTACCATGTCTTCTAACTACCAGTGGTGCTTCTGACACATAGCCTCACAGCGCTGCCTGCAGCTCCCCTCCTCCTCTAGCAGGAAAGAGAAATGTTTCTGTGTAGAGATGACCCACAAAATAAATTTTTTTAAAGGGTCATTTTTAGCACCATGGTCAGTTTCTTTGACTTCACCCAGCTCATCCAGTTCAGCTCTCCATTTATATCTCCATAAAAAGCTTTCCAAAGCCATGCTGAATTCTGAGGACAGACTGGAAATACCAAGTCATCCTCAAGATCCACGTCATCCTCAAGGGACTCTTCCAAGGGGCTTCCAGATGGAAGATGGAGGCCCCCTTTTAAGTGGCATAGCCTTATCAGATACCCATATCTGGCCAGCTATAAAAACAGACACACGCTCTGGTAAAGGCTCTAGGACCTAGCAGTAACAACACCAGGCTAGACAGAAGACGAGAGCTGAGCACAGGGAACTGTATTCAATATCCTATAATAAACACCAATGGAAAAATTTTTTTAATTTTTTAAAAAGAAAGAGCTAGGCCATCATCAAAAACTCTAGAAACAATATATGCTGGAGAGGGTGTGGAGAAAAGGGAACCCTCCTGCACTGTTGGTGGGAATGTAAATTGATACAGCCACTATGGAGAACAGTATGGAGGTACCTTAAAAAACTAAAAATAGAACTACCATATGACCCAGCAATCTCACTACTGGGCATATACCCTCAGAAAACCGTTATTCAAAAAGATACCTGTACCACAATGTTCACTGCAGCACTATTTACAATAGCCAGGATATGGAAGCAAACTAAATGTCCATCGACAGATGAATGGATAAAGATGTGGCACATATATACAATGGAATATTACTCAGTCATAAAAAATAACGAAATTGAGTTATTTGTAATGAGATGGATGGACCTAGAGTCTGTCATACAGAGTAAACTAAGTCAGAAAGAGAAAAACAAATACCATATGCTAACGCATATATATGGAATCTAGAAAAATGGTACTGATGAACCTAGTGCCACAGCAGGAATAAAGATGCAGACGTAGAGAACAGACTTGAGGACACGGGGGGAAGCGGAAGCTGGGACGAAGTGAGAGAGTGGTATGGACATATATACACTACCAAATGTAAAATAGATAGCTAGTGGGAAGCAGCTGCACAGCACAGGGAGATCAGCTCAGTGCTTTGTGACCACCTAGAGGGGTGGGATAGGGAGGGTGGAAGGGAGGCTCAAGAGGGAGGGAATATGGGGATATATGTATACATATAGCTGATTCACTTTGTTGTACAGCAGAAACTAACACAACATTGTAAAGCAATTATACTCCAATAAAGAGGTTAAAAAAAAAAAAAAAGAAAGAAAGAGCTAGGTTCAGATCCACCTCTACCTGGATCACACTATGGACAATTTACTCAACCCTTGCTCACAGCCTCCATTCCTCACCCACCATCTCTGATAACATTTTCCCATTATTCCTGGTTCCGAGCTTCCCACTACAATGTACTCCAGGCTGGCAAGGGTCTGGGCCATGTTGTTCACCGCTGTAGCCCTAGCACAGAGCCTGACACGTAACAGGAAATCTACACTTATTTGTTAAAAGAATGAATGGACACAGCACAGAATGTCTAAATGCTATATTCCCTCTGGGGAAGGGAACAGCGCAGTGTTACCATTAAGGGTCCAATCTGCCTCGACCACTCACTGACTTTAGAATAAAGAAGTTATTTAACTTCTCTGGGCCTCTGTTTTCTCTCCTGTAAAATGAGGATAACAACACAATCTACTTTACAGGGTCACTGTAAGGATTAAGTGAGTTATTAATGCACATCAAGCACTCAGCACAGTGGAAGCATGCAGTAAATGTGAGAGAAGTGCTGACTGATATTACTGCTGCAGTTGCCCGAGTCTGCCTCTAGGTCACACTCGTCACCACCACCGCAGAATTTCATTACATTATCGATCCCAAGCAAAAACCCTCCAGAGGGAAGGTTTCCAATAAATGTCTCATTAAAGAATCAGGGATAATGGGACAAGTTAGAAATTTGCTCAACACATGCCACTCCCTCCCTCAAAAGGATGTATATTTTCAATTAAAAGAAAAAAGCTGTTAGGACTTCCCTGGTGGCGCAGTGGTTAAGAATCCGCCTGCCAATGCAGGGGACACGTGTTCATGCCCCGGTCCGGGAAGATCCCACATGCCGCAGAGCAACTAAGCCCGTGCGCCACAACTACTGAGCCTGTGCTCTGGAGCCTGCGAGCCACAACTACTGAGCCTGCGAGCCGCAACACTGAAGCCCACGCACCTAGAGCCTGTGCTCCGCAACAAGAGAAGCCACCGCAATGAGAAACCCGTGCACTACAACAAATAGTAGCCCCTGCTCGCCACAACTAGAGAAAGCCCACATGCAGCAATGAAGACCCAATGCAACCAAAAATAAATTTTTTTAAAAAGATGTTATAAGATTGCATAATACATATATTATGCATAAGAAAGCATTCAGTCTTCATAACTATGAAGTCACATGATTCCAAGAATTATTAGTACACTAGAGACTCCCTAAAGTGCCTTTCTCACAGTTTATGTTGAAGATCTTAATGGATGACACAGCTTTATAAGGAGATCTTTGATGTCTGAGGTGGACACTGAAAGGGGCCTGGTTTCTGTTCTACATGGAATGTGATAGTGGAGCCCTGGTGAAGTAACAGTATAGCATATAACTATTTAAGTAACAATAGTAACCACTCCAGCATTATCACCCTCCTCTGAATTTCCATAATGGCCTCTCTGTACTGCTCTGAGGTCATTCACCTTATTTCTTTTTTTTTTTAATTTATTTATTTATTTTATTTTTGGCTGTGTTGGGTCTTCGTTGCTCTGTGCAGACTTTCTCTAGTTGCGGCGAGCAGGGGCTACTCTCTGTTGTGGTGTGCGAGCTTCTCATTGCGGTGGCTTCTCTTGTTGTGGAGCACGGGCTCTAGGCACATGGGCTTCAGTAGTCGTGGCTCGCAGGCTCAGTAGTTGTGGCTCACGGGCTCTAGAGCGCGGGCTCAGTAGTTGTGGTGCACGGGCTTAGTTGCTCTGCGGCATGTGGGATCTTCCCGGACCAGGGCTGGAACCCATGTCCCCTGCATTGGCAGGCGGACTCCTAACCACAGCACCACCAGGGAAGCCCCACCTTACGTCTATGTATTTGGTTGTTGTGGTTGTTGTTGCTCACCGAGCAGCTTGTGGGACCTCAGTTCCCCGACCAGGGATCAAACCGGGGTCAATGGCAGTGGAAGCCCAAGTCTTAACAACTGGACCGCCAGGGAATTCCCTATGTATTTGTTTTCTATTACCACTCGACTGTCCTCTCCTCAAGGGTGAGTTCAGTGTCTTAGTGCCACTTTCTATCTCCCTCAGTTGTCAGCACATCGTAGGCACTCATTAAATGTTTGCTAAATAATGATTAAACTGATTTATTCTCATTAATACATTTTATTCATTCGACAAATATTATTTGAGTGCCTACCATATGCCAAACACTGTTCTAGATGAGGATGAACAGAAGGGGAAAAAAATCACTGTCTGATCAAAATGTTCTAAAATTGACTGTGATGATGGGTGCATAGATCTGCGACTATACTAAAAGCCATTAAACTGTACACTTCAAACGGGTGAATCGTATGGTACGTGAATTATATCTCAATAAAACTATTTTTGAAAAAAGTAAATGCAACCTTAAAAAGGATGGAGATACTAGTGGCTTTCTTCTATTGTAAAATTAAGATAAAATTGTATACTTTTCTGTAGTTCTGTATTTTCAGTATTTTAACATGATAAGTCTATGTTATTTTTATAATTGGAAAATAATAAACATTGTATAAAAAAGACACACAAAAAAACCCACTGCCCTCTGGGATGGACTGCTTAACAGGTACAGGGTTTTCTTTTGGGATGATGAAAATGTTTTAGAACTAGACAGAGGTGGTAGCTGCACAACATTGTGAATATACCAAATACCAATGAACTGTTCGCTTTAAAATGGTTAATTTTATGTTACATGAATTATACCCCAATTAAAAAAAATCACTGTCCTCATAAAGCTTACATTGTAATGGAGAGAAGAAAGACAATAATCAAACAATATATATGGTATAAAAAATGTCCATCGACAGTGAGTGAAGATATCACGGTATATCCACACAATGGAACAAATTACTGGCCACAAGGACCAGAAAGGTGTGCAGAAAGAATTACAGGATTCTCAAACAGCCTCTACTCAGAGACAAGTACAAAAGACAGTGGGGCTTTCCCAGGAATGAAAGCCTCTGCCATCCCTCCCCAGTCTTGCTTAACCGCTGAATTTTCATTTTAAAGTATTTTTCACAGAGATTACTCAAACTAATAAGGCATATAATTGACACTCAATAAATGTTTATGACTGCTGTTGAATGATACTTGTAAACTGAATTAAGCTCTTTGAAAGAAAAGGTTATGAGAGATTATGGAAAACAGTTTAGCCATGTAGATGACATATTCGCCAGGCAGGAGAATGGGCTGAGAAGTAGAGGAATTTCTAGAATACTCTATGACTGCTGAATTGCTCGGGATTATGTTCTCTCTTAACTTGAACCTGGGGTGTCTGTGTCTACATGCCAGAATCGGGCTCTGTCTATTCCCTTCCAGTACTCTAACATCTACAGTCAAATTCCCTGGGAAAGACAACAATAATCCACGCAACAAGTAGAAGAAAATCAGGAAGGAGGAAAAAAAATTCCAGAAGCTACCAGAAAACAGATCACCCTCCAGTGAAGTCAAGCCAGAGGTCAGGTGCTTACGTGTGGTGGGTATACATACTTCTCTGCCCAAGGACACCAAGCTAACCTCACAAACTTGTCAAAGAGAGCCTCTTAATTACTGGCCAAAAGCCATTGAAAAGAGGGGCAAAATGAACAAAACATCCTCCAGGGAAACATCCACCCTTTTCTGCCTCCAAAAGTTCCTCTGTGTCCCTTCCCATAGGTGTTTCCAATTCTTGCCTGGAACTTTCTACATCCTTGTTTTCTTTCCCTCCTTTGTGGTCTCGCCCATTAGCTTTCCTCTGGTTGCCCCTCACTGATCAAATGTGCTCAATACATTTAGCAGTTCTAACCTCAACCAGAGATAATTTCTTGGAAGTTCTTCCCAAAGCAGGCAGGACTCCCCTGAAAAGTCCAGCCAGCCATCAGAAGGCTTCCATGTGACACAATCTGCAGGATAAACTCAAGAGCAGTACAGCCAGGAGATGCATCCACAGGGAAAACATACACTGTCAACGTAATAAGAAATCTGCCTTTTATATTAACCCTGACTCAAAAAGCCAAATGTTTGCTGAATTCCAGAAAAAAATCAATCACTTCAAGGAACTGACAGACCAGAAACAATCAGAATCACACAAACTGGAGGTAACTTGAAATAGTTAAAGATAGGTTCCCTGAAAAGCTGACTCACAGTGGTTTTGATGGCTTGTATGCGTCAAATTTTAAACAGCCCTGGACTAAACAAAACAGCCTCCCAGGTTAAATGCCAGGAGCCTGTTACAACCGAATGAGCCCAAGGCTGAGAGAGCTCAGAAGATGCTGAGCAGAAACCAGAGGCATATAATAGGGGCTCCTTCATCTTCCTGTTTGTCTGAGTCATCCTCAACCCTGGTTTCCCAGTAATACATACAATGCCCTCCCCTTACTACTATTACTAAACAAAAGGGGCTTTTACTTGAGTTTCTATGAGTAAAAGGTGGGGGAGGTGGAGGGAGCCTTTGCTGTTCTACCAATTACTGCTTATTATTTTGACAGACAGCTCCTAAGCAGATCTATAGGATTTTTTTTTTATTACATTTTTTAATATGGCACCTAATAAGTGACCGTAAATATATTTGTGCTCTGACTAGAATTTGCCAAAGGGCTAACCAGCCACAGCACCAAAATTAGTCCTTACATTATAAAAGTTTGACCATTCAAAGAGAAAAATGGGGAAGTTCCACAATTTAGAAGATTATGATCCCCAGGCTCCTGACCCATTGACCAGTTAAGTCCTGAGGGGTTTCTGCCAACCTGTTTGAAACAGAGATCCTGGAAAGAGCAAGCCCCAGAAAGGTGCCCTAGACCAGGAAACGGAAGACAAGGCCAAGGGGTCACCAGCAGGGGAGTCTAAGACAGAAGGAGCATAGAAATGGGGCAGACCAGCACAGGCAGTTTGTGGTCAAGGATTCTCACACAGTACAAAAACATCCTCTGCTCTTTTCCATTCCTGAATCCCACTAGAACAATGTCTCTTTTAGCCAATTAAAAAAAAAAAAAAAAAAAGCCAAGTCCCAGTATTTTGAGCCACACTATTCTGGGACTGTAAACAAGCAAAGCAGCCAAACAACGTGATGGGTCTTCTTAAAGGAACGGTCTCAGTGAGATGAGGTCCACCACTGACTCACTGAAGGAAGGACTTGAAGACTCACCTTGGCCTTCCCTTTCAGACAGGGCCCAAGGCTGTCTATTTCTGAGTCCAGGAGGGCCTGCCCCAGGGGACACTTTCTTAGCTTCTCATTGACCACTCCTGGGTCACTGGGCTTCCCTATCACCTGCATGTTCAGCAGGAGGGATTTAACTTCAGGAGTCTTTTGGCATGAAAAGCTCCTGCTACCATCAGGGGTCAGTCAGCATGAAGATGAAACAGGGGCAATTGCTTGCCAGTGTGCTGCTCTATTCTCTTGGAAAGAGGGAAGTTATAGGAGGTTTGTAAAAAAGAGACAGTGGAGAATAAAGTGGTTGTGAAAGAAAAACTTGTATGGGGTTTAAATATTTATATATATATTAAACTTATATATAGACATATAATTTTATTATATACATATGATTTTTTTCACCTTTTCTCTGTGACTAGAAATATTCTGGTAAGACAAGATGTCCGAATCCCTCACAAGACTCAACCGATAGGAAAATACTACCCCCTACGTCCACTAAGAACTCTAATCGTTAGAACTTTATTCTTCTAACCTTTCAGTTGCTTGCTAAGGGTGTCCTCTCTCACTTCAAGAGATTATAGATGACTTGTCAGTGTGGATCATTTACTTACTGCGGCTCTCAATAAAGGGTCCATGAGTCATTTGGTTTTCCAAGTACAGTTCCACTAAGGTCTAGAAAAATCAATGAATACAACACAGAAAGTCTAAGTATTTCACTAGAAAGGTTACAAAATATGCCAAAAGAGAATACTGATTTCAGTTAAATTACTTCTGAGGAACTAACAGAACCAAAAGAGGGAGGAAAAAGTAGTGTATTGGTTAAATGTTTTCCACTTCACTGGAATCCAGATCTCCTATCACATCGAACCTTCATCTCTTAGATGAGTTTTCTCAATCTCAGCACTCTTGACATTTTGTACAAAATAATTCTTCATGTGGGGGTTGCCCTAGGCCTTTTAAGATATTTAGCAGCATCCTGGCCTCTATCCACTAGCCGGCAGCACATAATCCCCATCCCCCAGCTGTGACAACCAGAGATGTCTCCAAACATTGCCCAATGCCCCCTGCGAGGGCAAAATCTCTCCTGGTTGAGAACTACTCTGTTAGACAATACCAAATGAGATTATTTTAACTCTCTTTATTGTGTGAATTGAGTTCTTAAAGTTTTATCAATTTAAGTCAATAAAACCTGGGGTATTAAACAGGTGTTATTTGCACAAACCAAATGCCTAGAAGTCACCACTGAGTTCTCTCATTCCCTCACCCCTCCACCCAATATATTAGCATTCCCGTTTTACATCCAAACTTTGTCCCAAATTGATCAACGTCTTTCCATGTCACCATGTCACTGATCGCACCAAACTGAAGCCACCTCTCCCCTCAGCATCTTCAATAGCCTCCTAAGTGGTTTCCCTGCTTGCCCTCTTGCCCTCCCACAGTCACTACAATCTAGTCTTCACACCAGCTCCTGTGACCTTCTAGCATAAAGCAGTCTGGTGCTTCCTGTTACACTTAAAATCCACACTTATTTCCCTGGCCTACAAGGCCCCACAGGATCTGGCACCCCCTTACCTCTGCACCTCTATCCTCACCACTCTCTCCAACTCACTCCAGCCACATAGGCATTCTTTCTCTACTCACACATGCCATCCCACCTGCTTTCTGTTCTCATTCCCCTCTGTCTGGAGGTCTATTTCCCCAGGTAGTATTAACCACCAGGTCTTTGCTTAAAACTCACCTTTACAATGAAACCTCCCCTAACTATCCGGCAAAAGTGGCTTTCCAGTCACTCTTCCTTGATTATACATCTGAACCACCTTTTTATGTGTTTGACATGTGTGAACTCTGCTTTCCTGGAGCCGAGAAAATGCCTGGCACCAGAACATATACCCAGTAAATGTGATGAATGAATGAATGTCTTTGGCTAGTAGGCCAGATGTGTCCATTTAAAAGCCACAAATGGGCTTCCCTGGTGGCGCAGTGGTTGAGAGTCTGCCTGCCAATGCAGGGGACACGGGTTCGTGCCCCGGTCCGGGAAGATCCCACATGCTGTGGAGCGGCTGGACGCGTGAGCCACAACTACTGAGCCTGTGCGTCTGGAGCTTGTGCTCCGCAACAAGAGAGGCCGCGGCAGTGAGAGGCCCGCGCACCGCGATGAAGAGTGGTCCCCGCTCGCCGCAACTAGAGAAAGCCCACGCACAGAAAAGAAGACCCAGCACAGCCAAAAATAAATAAATAAATGAAATTAAAAAAAATAAAAAATAAAAAAAAATAAAAGCCACCAATGAGTTCCTGCTTCTGAGACCAAAAGTCAATCTCTCCTCAAATCTGCCATTCTAGTATACACTCAAATGGCAACAAGGTAATGATAAAATTGTCACCACCTAAAGGAAGTTTTCTGTCCTTTTAGGTTTTCCAAAAGAAACTAAATAATACTCAAATCACAAACAACAAATCTTAGGAGACTCTAGGCCAGAGAATTTGAGGGAACCACACATAAGAGTAACAGCCTACAAGCTACTAAAATAATCCCTATGTACTAAACTGAAAATGATCAAAACCCACAAATGCCTAGAAACATGAAAAGAAAAACAAAGTTGGGGCCTAAATCACGGAATCTTCACTGCTACAAGGAAGGATTTCTTCAATGGTAACGTCTTGCATTTATATAGAGATATGTTTCATTTGATTCTCACAGCAGCCATGAGGAACTGGTGAGTTGATGCTATTGACCAGAATGAAGTTTGACTAGAAAGTTTAAATGACCTGGTGAGAGAGAACAGGAGTATCATAGAGCAAGGATCTTAGATCACAAATCCTCTGCCACTAATCGTAACTTGATCTTGGCAAGTCACTTCATCTCTCTGTGCTTCAGTGTCCTCATCTAGAAAATACAATGCTATATACGAAATGCTTGTAACCCCCTGAAATGCATATGCTGAAATCTAACCCCCAAGGTGATGGCATTAGGAGGTAAGGCCTGTGAGAGGTGATTACGTCATGAGGGTAGAACTCTTATGAATAGGATTAGTGCCCTTATAAAAGAGACCCCAGAGAGCTTCTTTCTGCAATGTGAGGACACGGCGAGAAGACAGCTGTCATGAACCAAGCCCTCATCAGATACTCAATCTGTCAGTGCCATGATTTTGAACTTCCCAGCCTCTAGAACTGTGAGAAATAGACTTCTGTTGTTTCTAAGCCACCTCATCTATGCTATTCTGTCATAGCAGCCCAACTGACTAAGACATACAACTTACTTCATAGGGTGTGGTAGGCTGAAATTGCCCCCCACCCCACCCCACCCCCAAAGATGTCCACATCCTAATGCCCAGAACCTGTGAATACGTCACTTCATGGGGCAAAAAGGCTCTGCAGATGTGACTGAATTAAGGACCCTGAGGTGGGGAGATTATGCTGGATTATCCAAGTGGATCCAATGTAACCACAAAGACCCTTGTGAGAGGGAGGCAGAAGGGCCACAGAGAGGCAAGTGACAACAGAAGAAAAAAGACAGAAAGGGATTGGAAGATGTTAACACTACTAGCTTTGAAGCTGGGTGATGGGGCCACAAGCCAAAGTACGCGGGAGGCCTCTTGAAGCTAGAAAGATAAGCAAACACATTCTTCCCTAGAGCTTCCAGAAGGAACACAGCCCTATCAGGTCCATTTTAGGTCTTCTGACCTCCAACCAATGAGAGAATAAACTTGTGTTGCTTTAAGCCACTAAATTTGTGGTAATTTGTTACAGCAACAGTAAGAAACTAATACACAGAGTTCTCATCAGGACTCAATGAGCTCAAATGCCAAGAACAGTGCCAAGCGCCACAGTAAGAGCTCTTTAAATGTTAACTATCATGAGCCAAGACCAGAACCCAGGGGAGACTCAGAGAAGTACTGCAGAAGCTAAGAAAATAAGGTTCAGGAATTTGGTAATATCAATCAAAATTTAAAATGTACATATCATTTGACAAAAAGATTCCATTTCTAAATAGATTTATAGGATATTCAACACATCCTTGGTTGTAATAACTCAAATATCCCTTAATAGGCTAAAATTGGAGAAAAACCATTCAACAGAGTACTAGGCAGCCTTTAAATAATGAGGTAGACCTCAATGTGCTGATAAGGAAAGTTCTACAAGATGTATCCTTCAGTGAAAAACAGCCAAGGACAGAACAGCAAGTATATCGGATTCCATTTTTGTTGAAAAATTAAAAGGCTACATACATATATTCGTAAGTATACGTGAAAAAACTCTAGAAGTGCATGTACTTAACTGTTAATAGTGATTGTTCTAACGAAGGAGACTAAGGGTATGAAGGAGGAGGGAAACTTGTCATTGTATGCCCTTTCAAATGATTTTAGTTTTGTTTTTTTTTTTTACTAAGTATGTGTGTGATATTCATTTCTAAAAAACTGAGGTTGAGATGTGACATCACCCATCAAATATTTATGCGCTGACAGCATGCCCACCGTTGTACGTGATCCAGGGCACAAGACGTCGTCCTGCTCTCCAGGAGTCTACAATTTAGCTGAATTCACCATCTAGATTTATATCAGACAATCATCTCTCTAATTGTTTTAGACATTCACATTAGAAAAGTGAGCTAGATATTTTCTCCAAGTACTCTTCCACCATGACCCCATGAGAACAAGTCACCACCTAAAATTCTTGTCCCATCCATTAGTCCCAACCAGTGCTTTTTACAATTAATAAACTGTTATTTCCGGGGAAGTGGTCAATGTTTATGAAGGGAGAAATCTTTACAAAACAACCTAATTATATACACATTACACACTACAAGAAAAAAAGATGGATTTGTCTGCTTCAGTACACTTCCTTATATTTTCTTAATTCTCTGCTAAGAAATATGTACCAGTGCTACAAAAAGAAAAAAGAAAATACATCCTCCTCCCCTCAAAAAATACTCTTTTTGGTGCTGACACAATATCCACTGGTTCATCGCAAATCTTCCTCTCATTTTACACAAGTGACAACAATTCGAAGTATGACTTTCCAAAGGCTGACATTAAAGAGAACTGGTGGCAAAACCAACAGGAATCATCCAAATCCAAGTGTTCCATTTGTAAAACATTTAGTGCACACTGTCACCCAATTAGAGCAGAATCCATCGAGGAGACATTATTGCTAGCAAGGGAGGCAGAATGGGTTCTGGCTCACTCTTCCATAACTCTATTAGTTCCTCTCAACCAAGCAAGAAAGCCTGTGTTAGCAAAGTATTTAGCTGACAGGGCTTCCCTGGTGGCGCAGTGGTTGAGAGTCCGCCTGCCGATGCAGGGAACACGGGTTCGGGCCCCAGTCCGGGAAGATCCCACATGCCGCGGAGCGGCTGGGCCCGTGAGCCATGGCCGCTGAGCCTGCGCGTCCAGAGCCTGTGCTCCGCAACGGGAGAGGCCACAACAGTGAGAGGCCCGCGTACCGCAAAAAAAAAAAAAAAAAAAAAAAGAAAAAGTATTTAGCTGACAACATACGTACACAGAAATCATGATGTAATTCATTTCCATAACCTTATCTAAGGTGGAAAAAGACAGATGAAAAATACTCACTGGGTAATTATAAAGTTTTCAAGCGGTAACTTACAAAGGTACTTCTCCAATCTGGAGACTTGAGGAGTCATCACAGCTAAAAGTACTGAATGTACTACAAAACACTCCCTGATACTGACAAACACAACAAAGTGATTCTGTACTCCACGTGCCAGGCCCTGTGATAAGGGCCTTTCCGTTTCTATTCCTAATTTCTTTGAATCCTCTCAACTACTGCTGCGATGTAGAAGTGAAATTGAGGCATGGAGTTTAAGTAACTTGCCCTTGGTTATACAGCCAGTGAGTGACGCCAGGATGTGAAATGAAGCAGTCTTCATTTGAAAGTACAGACATGATAATTGTACCACCTTCACCGGAAAGTATAAACATTCTACTACCCCTTTCCCAATCGCCCCTGTCACACACTTCCATCTCCCCAACTTGCTCCTATCAGACGCCACCCTCTCCCCAGCTCAGAATCAAATCAAATATTCTCCAGTCCTTCTGTAATCCCAGATGCCCTAACTGGCTTCTATTGATCAGAAGCCAATACATGAAAATAAGAGGTCATCTGAAGAGGATACTACCCTTACGAAAAGCCACTTTTCAAACACCTGTCTCTAAATGCAGTTAGCAGGGTGACGACTTACAGCTTTGCACTCCTATGGGACCCACCAGAAGTCAGTGTCTCTTTCCCTGCACACACACAGTCCCTCCTCATTCACATGTATTCACAACTTGCCAAAGTGCTCTCATTGAGAAAACAGTTCTAAATCAGTTCTTCCTGATAATAATCCTAAAAATAATAATGACAGCTACCACACACTGAGCGTTTATTAGGTAACAGGCTTTACAAACACTGTGTCATTTCATCCTCACTGCAACCCAATGAACTAGGCACTGTCCCCAGTTTATAAATGAGAAAACTAAGGCTCAGAGAGGTAAAGTAATTCAGCCCAAGGTCATGCAGCTGGTAAAAAACTAAATCTGACTCCATACAGATGTAAGCTTTCCGGGATCTTGCCTCTTACTGATTAAAATGCGAGCTCCTCCTGGACCTCCCCTGAGAGCCAGCTGCCAACATCAGATCTGTACCGCCACCACATGAACCCTACTACCACTGAGCGCTTACCTGAACTTCTTCATTCTCATCTACTAGGAGGAAACTCACAACCTTCTCAGTCATCTTCTTCCTCTTGGTGTCCTCATCCATCCCTTCTTCCTCCAGCAACTCCTGGACCTTAGCCACATGGTACACCGTAACAGGGTGCCTCCTTCTGTTACCCCCAGAATGAGTCCTCTTCTGGCACTCCAGGCACAAGTTGATTTTACAGGTCTGGCACCTCACAACTGCCCTCTGCTTCACACCTGGAGAATGCCCACTGGGGCCCTTGCAGGGGTCACAGTAAGGGACGTGGCCAGCTTTGAGTCTGATCCGCTCATGGTTTCTCAGGCGCTCCTGCCGATGGAGCTCCTCCTCGCAGCGGAGACACTGCAGGCTACAGCACTCGTCACACTCGAAGACGGCTTCATCAGTCCCGCTGCAGGTGTAACTCTCCTGGCACAACAGCCCAGGGTTCAGGCCCTTCTCTGCTGGGGAAGTCTGCGCACTCATATTCAGACCAGGAAAGAAAGCACCTACCATATAACAGTACCTGGGCTTTCCCCAGAAGTGAAGACAAAGGCGTTGAGTCCGAAGACTGAGCACAGCCTCCACAGGGTTCTGAACACCCTTAAAAAAATGTTTTTAAAAAAACATTCGATGTCTTATTAGAATTCTTCACACATTTACAAATGTTCGGATATTTAATTTCCTGCTGCCAAGACTCCTGAGTCAGCAGCAACGTTGACTTGGTTTGATAGTTTCATCCTCCATAAAGTGCAGGCAAATATGTGGTTAAAATTAACTTGAGAGGGTCTGTTATGGCTATCTGAGAGAGATCTGATGGGTTCACTGAGGTGGGCGCATGCATGGGGCCTCAGACACAAGGTTTTGGTAATGAAAGAGAGTGGTCAGGAGCTTTTCAATATTATGCAGCTCAAGTCAGTATTTCAGAGGATACCTAGAATAGAGGCAGGAAAAGGATTTCACTCATCTAAAAACAAAAATTCACCTTATAAAAAAAAAGATTGTGATTAAATAGGCCAGAACTCCCAAGAGAACTCTCACTCTCGCTTGTAAAAATCACACTGGCTCATTTTGATCCTAGAAATTTCTCCTCAAAATCATGGTTAAGCCCGCTCCTTCTGAAAACAACCATGACCTCTAGTCTCAAGGCATTTAAGAGACTGTGTTGCTTTATTTCCCAGCCTGAAATTCTCTGTTCCCTCAGTTATTAAATTAAGAATCAAAAGCACTAAGCAAATAGTCCTTGGAGGAACACCCTCTGCACCCCTACCTGCACCCCACAATTGGGAGAGGTGGAGAAAGACGCTTGTAAAAAGCTGAAGAAACAATAATAATAAACTTTAGCTCCATCAAAGTCCTGCACAGATCCAATTAACCTTGTGACTGGATTGCTTCAACTCTAGACAGATGCCTATTAACGACTCTAAACCTGGAAACAAGAGTCACCATTCCATGTTTAAAAACAATTAAAAACAATTATTGTACTTCCTTTTGTCCTTTTGTCTAACTGCAAAAAAAGGGAGCAACAGGAGACAGAATTCCTCCACTATGGCCCACTGCAAAGCCAGGCCTGAAGTGAGTTAAAACAAATAATTCTTCTCTTTGTCACTCAAAACCCAACTTTAAAATAACTAAATAAGAAAGAAAGATAGATAGATAACTGGGGCAAGAAAGGGGCTTTTTGTCACAATCATATTCCTAACTCCCATTCGCCTCGACACCCAAACTAACGCTCCAAGGAAATGTAAAGCCCTCCTTTCGGGTATTCACTCCTCCCATACAGTAATCAATCTATCCATCTTATTTTTAGATAAACAAGGAAGGCGAAAGGAGTGACTAGGAGACCTTATTTACACCCTAATCACAGAAGTGCCCAACCAGCTCCCACAACGTTAATAAAAATCAAAATTTGTCACAATTGAGAAAAAAATAAAACCAACCTTCAAAAAGATACCTCTCCGCCCACCAGACCCAAGCAAACAATCTGCCCACTCGGCCTCCCACCTCGACGCCTCTCTCCAGCCGGGGATTCCTCACCCTTCCTTCCTTCCGGACACCACCACCACAACCCGAGGGGCAGGAGCAAGGTCTAAGAACAAAGAAGGTCCCCCCAAATCCCCCCAACGCTGGCAGAGGCCAGAGCCGAATCCATTGTTTATACCACCCCACCCCCACCTCCACCCCCGCCACACCCGCCCCCCCTTCCTCCTGGGAAAGGAGGGAGCTCCAGGGCTAGCGCTCGTCCGGCGCAGGGCCGTGCCCTTCCCTCCCCGACCGCGGCGTCCCGGGAACCCCACCACGAAGCAGCTCTGCTGCGGCGAGGCGGCGTCGGGGGACCCCGGGGCGCCGGTGGAGACGGGGGCTGTTCCTCAGGGCACCGGTGGATCCAGCCTCCTCTCCATCTCCACCCCCCTCCTCCTTTGCTGCCTCCCGGGCTTCCTCCTCTCCTGTTGTCAGTTAGGATCAGCTGATCTGAGTGAACTTCTTCCTGCTCGGACTAACAGGAAGGCGTGAGCGGTGCAGCCCAGTGAGGGAGGAGCGGGAGAGGTGGAGCCTGACGCCGGCGGGGGCGGAGAAGGACGCGCATAGCCTCCTGGGAAATGTAGTTCTCCGGAGGCGCGTCCTTCCCCAACTTCCCGGAAGTGAAGCCCCCTGAATGACTACAACTCCCAGTACCGAAAACGCTGCTCTTGCGCAGAGGCGGTAGAGACTGCCCTTCGAGCATTATGGGACTTGGAGTTTTTGCGGTGACTGTGGTTTCCGCAGGTTTCAGCACCTTGTTTTGGGTAGTGGCCAGAGAAGGAGCGGCGCTAAATTAGAGAACTGATGTAATATGTACTATAGGCGAGGCAAATAATTCGATTTCAAGTTACCCTTAATGCATACCATTCCTTCAGGAATGTATAAAAACAGGCAGTCTCCTCTTACCCAAGTTCATCTTGCACTAAGAAAAGACCAGAAAGAATTTATAAGAGAATATAAGTACTCTTGTGGGAGTTTTGTTTTCCCTTCAAGAGTGTTCTGCAAGCCAACCATTAATTTTTTTCCTCCATTAATTTATTTTTCTGACTTTTCCTTACATACCTGAAGAACTTCCAAATTTTCTTTTAGTTAGAGGGGGTACATTTATTCAAGTAAGCTTTCAGACTACAGTAAGGCTAATGGTTAACACCATTATCTGGCTTTTCGTAAATGGTCTTATACTTGTTCAGTGCTTTCACTTTTTGTTTTTTTCGTTTGTTTCTTAGAACAACACCGAAAGCAAGCCTGATGTAAAGAGCACTGGTTTGAGATGCTGAAGACTGGGTGCTTGTTCTAGAAAGCTCTTGGGTAAATCATGCAACTCTCCATGAAATAAAAGGATTATATCCTGTAAACTCTGAGGTCCCTGCCAGTTTTAATGTTCTATGATTCTATCTTGATAATTGTTAACCCAGGAGAGAAAACGAAGGTTAAGTGACTTGCCAAGGTCATAAAGCAAATTATTGACAAAGCTGGGACAAGAACCCATCTCCTGACCTAAAGTGAGATAATTTTGTACGCTATTCAAGGGACATAGTTAGACCAATAGTAAAACCAGATCTACATAATAATGAATCAGCCATGTGTGAGGGTTATATTGCTGAAAATTATGTCTTCAAGACTGGGCAGATAGCCAACAGTGGGACTAACAGCACAATGGTGGAGAAATGCCACATCACAAACAAGGATACTAAGACCTAAGCTATCTGTAGTACTTTACAATTTCGAAGTTTAAAGGGGAGAAGAGGAAAAGAGGGATTTTAGAAAGGAATTTAAGATAACAGGTCTTGAGCTAGGCTCTTGAGACTGGCCAGCATGGCATAAAATTTCCCTAGAAGGTTTCGTTCCTAACCTACCACTATAATTTTTTGTAGCCTTAATAGTTTGCTTCATACTCCTAATTATAAAATGAGGCTATTAATATATCCTGAGAACAAAATGGTATTTAACCCTTTTTAAAACCAACGTGCCCATTTTAAAGTACATTTTTTTAAGTTAAAATAAGAACCCCTAAAACTGTGGAAAATGGTTGCCTCCAAGGAAGGTAACTAAGGTGAGGAAAAAGAAAGACTTTAAACACAGTTATACTCTTGAAATTTCTTACTATTTAAGTGCAATATGTCAATAATGGAAAATAAACTATTTTACTTTTATTTCTTGTAATAGATCATGGGAATTATCAGATCCCTTTCAGTTGTTGGATGGTTTTACTCAGTCTCATTCTTTGTGTGCTTAGTTATTTTTTACTATGAGCTGCATTTTCCTTGGAAAATTATTTGTGGGAATTTTGAAAGCTAAGATAAAGGTTCATTCCTCCTGAGAGAATTTAGTTTTGCTTCTGCCAGTAGAGATAACTTTAAACTAGCACTGTTTGGGATTTTTTTTTTTTAAACCACCAAGAGATGTATATTTAGGCTACATATCCCTGAGAGGGCTGGCTTATGGGTCCAGTACCCCTCTACAGCTCCCCACAATCACCCCTTCCAAGACAACTTTCTTTCAATCTGTTAGGTGGGGGTGTGTTTACTTGCAATTCACCCTTACACTGAGGTCCCGGCTTTAGAATTCCCCATTCAACCAGGCCCTGGGCTTAGCCTTCTGTCCTACTTGCCCCCTAGGCCTAGAAAAAAAAAGTTTAAGTTCTCTAGGTCCATCCATGTTGCTGCAGATGGCATTATTTCATTTTTTTTTTTACGGCTAATATTCCATTGTTTATATGCACCACATCTTCTTTAGCCATTCTTCTGTTGATGGACACTTAGGTTGTTTCCATGTCTTGGTGATTGTAAATAGTGCTGCAATGAATATTGGGGTGCATGTATCTTTTCAAAGTATAGTTTTCTCCGGATATATGCCCAGCAGTGGGATTGCAGGATCATATGGTAACTCTGTTTTCAGTTTTTTAAGGAAACTCCATACTATTCTCCATAGTGGCTATACCAATTTACGTTCCCACCAACAGTGTAGGAGGGTTCCTTTTTCTTCATACCCTCTCCAGTATTTAATATTTGTAGACTTTTTGATGATGGCCTTTCTAATGGGTTTGAGGTGATACCTCATTGTAGTTTTGATTTGCATTTCTCAAATAATTAGCAATGTTAAGCATTTTTTTCGTGTGCCTGTTGGCCATCTGTATGTCTTCTTCAGAGAAATGTCTATTTAGATCTTCTGCCCATTTTATTTTATTTATTTTTTTTGCTGTATGCGGGCCTCTCACTGTTGCGGCGTCTCCCGTTGCGGAGCACAGGCTCCGGACGCGCAGGCTCCGGACACGCAGGCTCAGCGGCCATGGCTCATGGGCCCAGCTGTTCTGCAGCATGTGGGATCTTCCCGGACCAGGACACGAACCCGCGTCCCCTGCATCGGCAGGCGGACTCCCAACCACTGCGCCACCAGGGAAGCCCTCTGCCCATTTTCTGATGGGTTGTTTTTTTGATATTGAGCTGTATGAGCTGTTTGTATATTTTGGAGATTAATCTCTTGTCAGTCACATTGTTTGAAAATATTTTCTCCCATTCTGTAGGTTGTCTTTTCATTTTGTTTATGCTTTCCTTTGCTGTGCAGAAGCTTTTAAGTTTAATTAGGTCCCATTTGTTTATTTTTAGTTTTATTTCCATTACTCTAGGACACGGATCCAAAAAAATATTTCTGTGATTTATGTCAAAAAGTGTTCTGCCTATGTTTTCCTCTAGGAGTTTTATAGTACCCAGTCTTACATTTAGGTCTTTAATCCATTTTGTTTATTTTTGTATATGGTGTTAGAGAATGTTCTAATATCATACTTTTTTTTTTTTCTTGCGGTACGCGGGTCTCTCACTGTTGTGGCCTCTCCCGTTGTGGAGCACAGGCTCTGGATGCGCAGGCTCAGCGGCCATGGCTCACGGGCCCAGCTGCTCCGCGGCATGTGGGATCTTCCCGGACCGGGGCACGGACTCGTGTCCCCGACATCGGCAGGCGGACTCTCAACCACTGCGCCACCAGGGAAGCTCTAATATCATTCTTTTACATGTAGTTGTCTAGTATTCCCAGCACTACTTGTTGAAGAGACTGTCTTTTCTCCATTGTATATTCTTGCCTCCTTTGTCATAGATTAATTGACCATAAGTGCATGGGTTTATCTAGAGATTATCATATTAAGTGAAGTAAGCCAGACAGAGAAAGACAAATATTATATGGTATCATTTATATGTGGAATCTAAAAAAAGAAAAGAAAAGATACAAATGAACTTGTGTACAAGACAGAAATAGACCCACAGACATAGAAACAAACTTATGGTTACCAAAGAGGAAAGGAGAGGAGGGATAAATTATGAGGTTAGAATTAACACATACACACTACTATACATAAAATAGATAACCAACAAGGACCTACTGCATAGCACAGGGAACTATACTCAATATTTTGTAATAACCAATCAGGGAAAAGAATCTGAAAAAGTATATATATATATATATATATATATATATATATATATAACTGAATCATTGTGCTGTATACCTGAAACTAACATGACATTGTAAACTCAACTGTACTTTAATACATAAATAAATAAAATAAAAATTATATATTTTCAAGGAGCCCTGAAAACAATAAAAGAATAAAACTGGATATGAAAAAAAAAGCCATATAAGAGAAAGACAAAAAAAAAAATGTTTAAGTTCTCAAGTAAGACATGTGCCCTAGGGTAAAAGTAACATCATTGCTCTATTTACTCTCTGGATCCTGCCTTCACCTAGATTTTGGTCTGATTTTTCCATGTCTTCTTATTGACTCTTCACTATTTTACCAGCATTTTTCATTGTTTCCAGTAGGCTGGCCAATTTGCCATATTATGAGCCATTATACAAAAAAGAACAGTCAAGCTAGTGGTTAGCTCACGGAGGAGCCAATATGATCAGGGCACATGATGGACATCTGCGTGTTTGTTGGCAGTGTTCTACTCTTTTTTTAATTATTATTCAAACAGAAAGTCACAGGCAGTGTTCTACTCTTGACCTTTGTGGTGGTTGCACCAATGTTCACTTGATACTTTTGCTTTAAACAATTTATATGTTTTTCATACTTTCCATTTGCATATCTCACCGTATAAAATAAAATTTTAAATTTTTTAATTAGAAAAACATGAATAAAGTAAAAGGTGACTGGAAAGTAGAATCTACAAGGTAAGCAAACCAAGCTTTTGGACTTAATAATTTCCTTAGGTCACTCAACACAGCATTTTAAAGGTCTTAACCACAATAGGACGTACAAAACAAGTAGAAGAAAGGTTTTCAGGTTTGTCCCCTTCAACTTCCCCCATAAAAGGAGTCCTCAGTACACACACACACACACACACACACACACACACACACACACACACAACCACTGGTCTTTAGCTATTAAAATACACACTCCTAAATTGTGTGGCTACATCCAGGTATCCTGTGTGGATTAAGCTGTCTGTTTCCCAAATGGTGCAAAGGGATGGCATTCATTTCCTTGGTAAGTTTGTTAGGGCCAGATCCACCCTTCGGCCTTGCAGACACAGAAATTTGATTTTATCACCCACCTAGATGGATCCATCTCTTAGCGGTAGACACACACTAAGTCTACCAGGCTGAGGATGCCAAGCCAATAGTTTACAATGACATATTACTATTACCCAGACTGGAATGCTCAAAATTAACACAGCACATTTGTTCCTCTGATAATAGTCCTATAGGAGAAACCTATTGAAAAAGTGCTTGGTGAGTATAGAATCAGAACAAGAAGGAAGTATTCAAATCAGTTGAATATTTATGATAAAAGGCTAACATGTATAGACCTCCTGTTAGAGATAGTCTCTACCTATGGAACCAGAATAATTGAATTCCTCTAAAGTTACCTTTCTGGACTTCCCTGGTTGTGCAGTGGTTAAGAATCTGCCTGCCAGTGCAGGAGGCACGGGTTCGAGCCCTGGTCCGCGAAGATCCCACATGCCGCCGAGCAACTAAGCCCGTGCGCCACAACTACTGAGCCTGCGCTCTGGAGCCCGCAAGCCACAGCTACTGAGCCTGTGAGCCACAACTACTGAAGGCCACGTGCCTAGAGCCCATGCTCCGCAACAAGAGAAGCCACCACAGTGAGAACCCCCCGCACCGCAACAAAGAGTTGCCCCCGCTCGCCGCAACTAGAGAAAGCCCGCGCGCAGCAACGAAGACCCAACGCAACCAAAAAAATATATATATATATATATACGTATATATATATAAATTTACCTTTCTGCTTGACATTACATGGCTATCCACTAAGACAGAGCTTGGAAATTCACTCTGTGTAATTAAGAAGTTATTTTATTGGAAGGCTATAAGGTATCTTAGAATTGTTGAGAAGTTTGGGAAACCTGGCTCAAAAACTAGTCAAGGGAGGCAGTTAGGTGGAATCACAACCACATTCTCACCATAGGAGGTCAAGGTGGGACACAATCATTAGCACCATATCCCCTGAAGACGTTTTCCAGTACATTCTATGCTACTGCCACCACTGCGTTCTCAGTGATGGCAACTGTGGTAGGCAGAATAATGGTCTTCCAAATATGTCCACATCCAGACCCCGACAACCTGTATACACGTTACATTACATGGCAAAAGGGACTTTGCACATGTGACTAAGATTAAGGAACTTTTTTTTTCAACTAAAAAAATTATTATTAGATTCAAAGGAAATTAAAAGGACTCTGCCAAATCGCTATAAAATTTTCTAGATGCTTCCTTTCGATTTCTGTGTTCATCTCATCAGAGACCAGTAGCCATCATTTCAGGGAGGGATGCCGGCCCCAGACCTCAGCAGGTGGAGCCACTGCCCCAGGTTTTGTTAGTTCTTTTCATCAGTCACTCAAAACTGGGCACTTCTGGGGCCCTGCCACGTACAGCACCCTGGACTAGGGTGAGGACTGGCGGGGTAAGGGAACTGGAGCTCTGGCGAAAGGATCGCCACTGTCATCGTTAGGAGCAGGAAGAAGAGGCCGGCAGGTCGCTGCTCATTCTTTGGGGGCTGCACCTGCCTCAGAGTTTTTGTTTGTTTCTTTATGTATATATATACATATATATGTATATATATATGTATATATATATATACACACATTTTATATATATACATATATATGTATATATATATGTATGTATGTATATGTATGTGTATATATGGTTTATATTTTTTTGGTTTTGGTTTTTTGGCCACACTGTGCGGCATATGGGATCTTAGTTCCCCGACTGTGGATCAAACCCACGCCCCCTGCAGTGGCAGCGTAGAGTCTTAACAACTGGACTGCTGTGGAGGTTCTGTTTCTTTTTTTTTAATATTTTAATTTTATTGGAGTACAGTTGACTTACAATGTTGTGTTAGTTTCATGTGCACAGCAAAGTGATTCAGTTATACATATATTCATTCTTTTTTACATTCTTTTCTCCTATAGGTTATCACAGAATATTGAGTAGAGTTCCCTGTGCTATACAGTAGGTCCTTGTTGGTTATTTATCTTATATATAGTAGTGTGTTTATGTTCTTCCCATAAGTTTAAGGACCTTGAGATAGGAAGATTAGCCTGCATTATCCAGGTGGGCCCAATTTAATCACAGAGCAGAGAACCTTTCCCAGCTGTGGTCAAAGACAAATGTGATGACAGAAGGAGTCAGAGTTGCTGACTTTGAAAATGGAGAAAGGGTGCCATGAGCCAAGGAATGCTGGGAGCCTCTCAGAGTTAGGAAAGGTAAGGAAACAGATTATCCCCTACAGCCTCGGAAAGGAACACAGTCCTGCCAACAACTTGATTTCAGCCCAGGGATACCTATATCTGACTTCTGACATGTAAAACTGTAAGATAATAAATCTATGTTGTTTTAGCCAATAATTTTGTGGTAATTTGTTACAGCAGCCACAGAAAACTAATACAGCAGTGCTGCTGTGAATAATTTCTTAACTGTCTCTGCATCTTTATATATCTCTCAAGCTTCAAAATCCTAGGCAGGAAATCTACTTGGCTCACATGGATCACATATTTGTGGCCTGAATGTAAGGAAAGTGGAGAGAGGGAGGATCTTTTCTCTTGAGTTCTGGAGTAGGAGGCATGATATAGTGGGAGACTACCTACAAATAGGAAAGGAGGTGGGATGTTGGACTGCAAAATAACAACAAGTGTCCAAAAGAGGCAATCCTATATTTTACTAAGAGGACTTTGCTTTTTCTATACTTAAATGGATTACTTACTCTACTCTAGTTGGTAGTTTTTAAATATGATAATATATTTCATCAGATTATGAGTGAGTCCACTGACCTATGAGCTATATTTTCCTTCCAGTAGTTAAGGCAGAAATTGCAAATCAAACTGCCTTAATCAATAAAAGAAATGTACTGGCTCACATAACTGAAAAATCTGGTGATTATAATTTCTGCCAAATCTCAATCTTGGAGTCAAATAGCATGCTCAGGACCTTGTTTCCTTCTCTATTTCTCAACTTTGAGAAATTCACTCAACTAATTTTTGACAAAGTTGCAAAAGCAATTCATTTACAGGAAGGACAAGTCTTTCCTTTATCCTAGAGGAAGGATGGTGCTGGAGTAATTGGACAAAAAATAGGCAAAAAATAACCTCAACCTGAATCTCATACCTTACACAAAAATTCATTCAAAACTGATCACAGATTTAAAAGTAAAATGCAAAACTATAAAACTTTAAGAAGAAAACATATGAGAAAAATGTCAAGATCTAGGCTAGGTGAAGAGTTCTTAGACATGATAGCAAAAGCACAATTCATAAAAGAGAAAATTGATAAAATTAGATGTTAACAAATTAAAACTTTTTTCTCTGTTTAAAAGGTACTAGAGGGCGCTTCCCAGGTAGCACAGTGGCTAAGAATCCACCTGCCAATGCAGGGGACACAGGTTTGAGCCCTGGTCCGGGAAGATCCCACATGCCGCCGAGCAACTAAGCTCGTGCTCCACAACTACTGAGCCTGCGCTCTAGAACCTGCAAACCACAAATACTGAGCCCGCGTGCCATAATTACTGAAGCCCGCATGCCTAGAGCCTGTGCTCCGCAACAAGAGAAGCCACCACAATGAGAAGCCCGCGCACCACAACAACGAGTAGCCCCCGCTCGCCGCAACTAGAGAAAGCCCGCACACAGCAACAAAGACCCAACGCAGACAAAAAGAAATAAATTAATTTTTTTTTTTTTAAAAAAAAAGGCACTAGAGGACTTCCCTCATGGCACAGTAGTTAATAATCTGCCTGCCAATACAGGGAACATAGGTTCGATCCCTGGTCCGAGAAGATCCCACGTGCCGCAGAGCTGCTAAGCCCATAAACCACAACTACTGAGCCTGTGCTCTAGAGTCCACAAGCCACAACTACTAAGCCCGTGTGCCACAGCTACTGAAGCCCACATGCCTAAAGCCGAGCTCCACAATAAAGACAAGCCACCGCAATGAGAAGCCCGAGCACCACAACAAAGAGGAGCCCCTGCTTGCCGCATCTAGAGAAAGCTTGCACGCAGCAATGAAGACCCAACACAGCCAAAAAACATTAATTAATTAAAAAAAATACACTATCTCAAATGAAAGATATACTGTATAGGATTAACAACAGATTAAACACCACAGAGGGTGGAAAACATAGCCATAGAAGGTACTTAATATGAAACACTGGAAGAAAAATGACTGGAAAAAAAAATGAACAGAGCATCAGCAATCTGTGGAACAATATCAAGCAATCTAGTATATGTGTAATTAAGGTCACAAAAGGAAAGGAGAGCAAGAGAAAGGACAGAAAAATATTTCAAGAAATAAATGGCCAAAAGTTTTGCAAATTTGATGAAACCTATAAACCCACAGATGGAAGCTCAATGAACCCCAAGCAGAAAAGACATGAAGAAAACCACAGCAAGGTCCTTATAATCAAATTGCTGAAAATGAGTGATAAAGAGAAAATCTTGAAAATGGCCCAAGAGAAAAAAAGATATATAACAGAGAGGGGAAAAAATGATAGCAGACTTCTCATCAAAAATCATGTAAGCCAGGAAACAATGTAGCAACATCTTAAAAGTAATGAATGAAAAAAAACCTGTCAATCTAGAATTCCTTACTAGTAAATGTCTTTTATAAATGAAGGCAAAATAAAGACTTTTTCAAACAAAAGTAATCACAGAGAATTCAGAATAAGCAGACCTGCACTACAAGAAATGATAAAGAACATTATTCGGGCAAAAGGATAATGATACTAGAGGGAAATTTAGATAGATACAAAAGAATGAAGAATGATGGAAATGTCAAATATATGGATAAATATAAAAATATTTTTCCCATTGTTAAAATATTTTAAAAAGATAATTGTTTATAATAAAAACAATAACAATGTATCATGGAGTTTATAACATAGTTTATAAAGTAAAATGTAGGAAAATAATACCACAAAGGATGGGAGAGAAGATGGAAGTATGCAGTGGTAAATTCTATATAAATGGTATTACATTTTTTGAAGTTAGAGTATGATAAGTTAGCAATATATATTGTGAACCCCAGATCAACTAAAAAGCAAAACAAAGATGTATAGCAGATAAGCCAATGTCAGCAAGAAATTTGAATAATAAAATGTACTCAATCCAAAGTAAGATAAGATGGGAAAAGAAGTAAAGGACACACAGAACAAGTAGAAAACAAATAGCAAGATGTCATATGTAAACCCAGCCATGATGAAAATCACATTAAATGTAAATGGTTTAAACACTGCAGTGAAAAGGCAAAAATTGTCCAACTGGATAAAAAAAGCAAGATCCAACTATATGCCATCTACAAGAAACACACTTTAAGGGTAAAGACATAGAGTAAAAGGATTTAAAAAGTTATACTATGAAAACATTAATCAAAACAAATCTGCAATGGCCACATTAATATCAGACAAAGAAAATTTTAGAATAAGAAATATTATCAGGTTTAGAAAGAGACATTTCATCAAGAGGACATAGGCGTTCACCTAATAACAGAACTTCAAAATACATAAAGCAAAAATTGAAAGAACTGGAAGGAGGAATAGACAAATCCACAAATAGAGCTGGAGATTTCTATACTCCTGACAGTAATTAATACAAGTAGGAAGGAAATCAGTAAGAATAGGGAAGACTTGAACAACATTATCAACCAACTTGGCATTCCCAACGACAGAAAAATATACCTTCTTTTCAAGTGCACACAGGCTATTCATCAAGATAGATCATGTTAGGCAGTAAAATAAAAAGTATTGAAATCATATAAAGTGTTTTCTCTAACCAGGAATTAGCTAGAAATCTGTATCTGAAACATAAGTGGAAAATCCCTAAATATTTGGAAATTAAACAATACACTTCTAAACAACACTTTGGTCAAAGAAGCCACAGGGAAATTAGAAAGTATTCTGGGCTGAATGAAAATGAAAACACAACAAATAAAGACAATGCTTAGAGAAAAATTTGTAGGATATAATGCTTGTCTCAGAAAAGAATAAAGGTCTCAGAGCAATTATTTAGGCTATCATCTGGAACTAGAGAACAAGAGGAAGTTAAATACAAAATAAACAGAGAGAAGAAAATAATTAAGATAGAGCAGAAACGATGACATAGAAAACAATAGAGAAAATAATCCAAAAGATGGATCTTTGACAAGATTTTTTAAAATTGATAAATTTATATCTAGACTTACCCCAAAAAGAGAGAAAAGACACAAATACCATTACAGAAATGGAAACGAAAATCACTACAAATCCTAATATAATAAAAGAATAATAAAGAAATATTATTAATAACTTTATGTTATTATAAATTCAACTACTTACAAGAAATGGCCAGTTCCTTAAAGGACACAAACTGCCAAACATGACTCAAGGAAAAACATAACTGGAATAACCCTTTATCTATTAAGATGAATTTTAGTTTAAAACCTTCTCACAAGGACAATTCCAAGACCAGATGGCTTTGCTGCTGAATTCTACCAAACACTTAAGGAAGAAACAATACCAATTCTACACAAATTCTTCCAGAGGATAGAAGAGGAAACACTTCCCAACTCATTTTTTAAAATTTAGGCATAATTGGCATATAACATTATATTAGTTTCGGGTGTACAACATAATGATTGGATATGTGTATACATTATAAAATAATGACCACGATAAGTCTAGTTAATATCTATCGCCATATATAGCTACAAAATTTTCTTTCTTTTTATTTATTTATTTATTTTTGGCTACACCACGCAGCTTGTGGGATCTTAGTTCCCCAGTCAACTAGGGATCGAACCTGGCACCTCGGCAGTGAAAGCGCAGAGTCCTAACAGCTGGACCTACAGGGAATTCCCCCAATTTTTTTTTTTTTTTTTTTTTTTTGCGGAACGCGGGCCTCTCACTGTTGTGGACTCTCCCGTTGCGGAGCACAGGCTCTGGACGCGCAGGCTCAGCGGCCATGGCTCACGGGCCCAGCCGCTCCGCGGCATGTGGGATCTTCCCGGACTGGGGCACGAACCCGTGTCCCCTGCATCGGCAGACGGACTCTCAACCACTGCGCCACCAGGGAAGCCCCCCCAAATTTTTTTTGTTATAGTGAAAAAGTTTAACACTTACTTTAAGCTTTCAAATACGCAATACAGTATTATTTACTATAGTCACAATGTTGTATTCAGTACATTACATCCCCATGATTTATTTATTTTATAACTAAAAGTTTGTACTTTGGACCCCCTTCACCCATTTTGCCCACCCCCCAGTCTCCAACTCTGGCAGCCACCAATCCATTCTCTGTATCTTGGAGCTTGGTTCTGTTTTCTTTTGTTTTTTAGATTCCACACAAAAGTGAGAGCATACAGTGTTCATCTTTCTCTGTCTGATTTATTTCACCTAGCATAGTGCCTTCAAGGTCCATCCATGTTGTCACAAGTGGCAAAATTTCATTATTTTTATGGCTGAAAAATATACCATTATTTATGTATCTCACATATTTTTTATCTATTCATCCATCGATGAACATTTAGGTTGTTTCCATATCTTTAGGTTGTTTCCATGCTGCAGTGAACATGGGGGGGCATATATCTTTTTGAATTAGTGTTTTCATTTTCTTCCAATAAATACTCAGAAGTGGAATTTCTGGATCCTATGGTAGTTCTACTTTTAATTTTTTTGGAAACTTCATACTGTTTTCCATAGTGGCTGCACCTATTTACAGTCCCACCAACAGTGCACAAGGGCTCTCTTTTCTCCACATCCTCACTAACATTTGTTATCCCTTGTCTTTTTGATAATAGCCATTCTCACAGGTGTGAGGTGATGGTGAGGTGGTCTTGATTTGCATTTCCCTGATGATTAGTGATGAGCGTGTTTTCATGAACCTGTTGGCCATCTGTAGGGCCTCCTTTGGAAAAATGTCTATTCAGATATTCTGTGCATTTTTTAATTGTATCTGTTTGTTGTTGTTATTGAGTTGTATGAGTTCTTTATGTATTTTGGATATTAATCCCTTATCAGATATATGATTTGCAAATATTTTCTCCTGTTCAGTAGGTTACCTTTTAATTTCATGGATGGTTTCTTTTGCTGTGCAGAAACCTTTTAGCTTCATGAAGTCCTACATGTTTATTTTTGCTTTTGTTGCCTTTGTTTTTGGTGTCAGATCCAAAACATCATTGCTAAGACTGATGTCAAGTAGTTTACCAGCTATGTTTTCTTCCAGGAGTTTTATGGTCTCAGGAGAAAATAATTCCACTTACAATAACATCAAAAAGAATAAACTACCTTGGAATAAAGTTATCCATGGAGATGCAACACTTATACACTGAAAACAACAAAATGTTATTGAAAGAAATTAAAGAAGACATGGGACTTCCCTGGCAGCGCAGTGGTTAAGAATCTGCCTGCAATGCAATCCCTATCAAACTACCACTGGCATTTTTCACAGAACTAGAACAAAAAATTTTGCAATTTGTATGGAAACACAAAAGACCCCGAATAGCCAAAGCAATCTTGAGAACGAAAGAAGGAACTGGAGGAATCAGGCTCCCAGACTTCAGACTATACTACAAAGCTACAGTTATCAAAACGGTATGGTACTGGCACAAAAACAGAAAGATAGATCAATGGAACAGGATAGAAAGCCCAGAGATAAACCCACGCACATATGGTCACCTTATCTTTGACAAAGGAGGCAGAAATGTACCGTGGAGAAAGGACAGCCTATTCAATAAGTGGTGCTGGAAAAACTGGACAGGTACATGTAAAAGTATGAAGTTAGATCACTCCCTAACACCATACACAAAAATAAGCTCAAAATGGATTAAAGACCTAAATGTAAGGCCAGAAACTATCAAACTCTTAGAGGAAAACATAGGCAGAACACTCTATGACATAAATCACAGCAAGATTCTTTCTGACCCACCTCCTAGAGTAATGGAAATAAAAACAAGAGTAAACAAATGGGACCTAATGAAACTTAAAAGCTTTTGCGCAGCAAAGGAAACCATAAAGAAGACCAAAAGACAACCCTCAGAATGGGAGAAAATATTTGCAAATGAAGCAACTGACAAAGGATTGATCTCCAAAATTTATAAGCAGCTCATGCAGCTTAATAACAAAAAAACAAACAACCCAATCCAAAAATGGGCAGAAGACCTAAATAGACATTTCTCCAAAGAAGATATACAGAGTGCCAACAAACACATGAGAGAATGCTCAACATCACTAATCATGAGAGAAATGCAAATCAAAACTACAATGAGATATCATCTCACACCAGTCAGAATGGCTATCATCAAAAAATCTGGAAACAATAAATGCTGGAGAGGGTGTGGAGAAAAGGGAACCCTCTTACACTGTTGGTGGGAATGTAAATTGATACAGCCACTGTGGAGAACAGTATGGCGGTTCCTTAAAAAGCTACAAATAGAACTACCATATGACCCAGCAATCCCACTACTGGGCATATACCCTGAGAAAACCATAATTCAAAAAGAGTCATGTACCAAAATGTTCATTGCAGCTCTATTTACAATAGCCCAGAGATGGAAACAACCTAAGTGTCCATCATCAGATGAATGGATAAAGAAGATGTGGCACATATATACAATGGAATATTACTCAGCCATAAAAAGAGACGAAATTGAGCTATTTGTAATGAGGTGGATAGACCTAGAGTCTGTCATACAGAGTGAAGTAAGTCAGAAAGAGAGAGACAAATACCGTATGCTAACACATATATATGGAATTTTAAAAAAAAAATGTCATGAAAAACCTAGGGGTGAAAGAGGAATAAAGACACAGACTTACTAGAGAATGGACTTGAGGCTATGGGGAGGGGGAAGTGTAAACGGTGACAAAGCGATAAAGAGGCATGGACATATATACACTACCAAACGTAAGGTAGATAGCTAGTGGGAAGCAGCCGCATAGCACAGGGAGATCAGCTCGGTGCTTTGTGACCGCCTGGAGGGGTGGGATAGGGAGGGTGGGAGGGAGGGAGACGCAAGCGGGAAGAGATATGGGAATATATGTATATATATAACTGATTCATTTTGTTGTGAAGCTGAAACTAACATACCATTGTAAAGCAATTATACTCCAATAAAGATGTGAAAAAAAAAAAAAAAAAGAAAAAAAAAAAAAGAATCTGCCTGCCAATGCAGGGGACACAGGTTCGATCCCTGGTCCAGGAAGATCCCACATGCCATGGATCAACTAAGTCCATGTGCACTCTAGAGTCCACATGCCACAACTACTGAGCCCATGCACTGCATCTACTGAAGCCTGCGCACTCTAGAGCCTGTGCTCCAGAACAAGAGAAGCCACCACAGTGAGAAGCCCGTGCACCAGAATGAAAAATAGCCCCTGCTCACCGCAAATAGAGAAAGCCCGCGTGCAGCAATGAAGACTCAACACAGTCAAAAAATAAATAAAAATTTTTAAAACATTAAAGACATGAGTAAGTGGAAAGATATCCTGTGTTCATGGATTGAAAGACTTAATATTGTTATGATGGCAATACTCCCCAGATTGATCTACAGATTCAATGAAATTTCTATCAAAATTCCAAACACTTTTTTCTGTAGAAGTGGACAGCTGATCTTAAAATTCGGGAACCCCATGTAGCAGTCTTGAAAGTTCTAAAAAGAACAAAGCTGGAGTACTCACACTTCCTGACTTCAAAACTTATTACAAAGATACAATGATCAAAACAGTGTGGTACTGGTATAAGATAGACGTATAGATCAAAGGAATATAATTGAGAGTCTATAATTAAACCCACCCATCTACTGTCAATTGATTTTCTACAAGGGTTCCAGGACTATTCAATGGAGGAAAGAATAGTCTTTCAACAAGTGGTGTGGGATAATTGGATATCCACATGCAAAAGAACAGACCTAGGGAATCTGGACCCCTATATTACAACATATACAAAAGTTAACTCAAATGAATCCAAGACTTAAATGTAAAAGCTAAAACAACAAAACTTTTATTAAAAATATAAGTATAATCAGAATTTCCTGGCAGTCCAGTGGTGAGGACTTGGCGCTTGCACTGCCATGGGCCTGGGTTCAGTCCCTGATTGGAGAAGTAAGATCTCACAAGGCCTGCTGTGTGGCCAAAAAAAGAGTAAAAATACAGGTATAAATCCACATGAATTTGTGCTAAGGTCTGAATGTTTATGTCCCCCCAAAATTCACGTGGTGATATCTTAATCCCCAAAAGTGATGATATTAATAGGATATTGATAGGCGGGGCATTTAGAAGGTGATTAGGTCATGAGGGTGGAGCCCTCATGAATGGGATTCGTGCTCTTATAGAACAGATTCCACACAGCTTTCTAGCCCCTTTCTGCCATGTAAGGACATAAGTCTGCAACTAGCAGGAGTGCTCTCACCTGGCCATGCTCGTACCCTGATGTTGACTTCTATCCTCCAGAACTGTGGGCAGTAAATTTCTGCTGTTCATAAAGCTACGCAGTCTGTGGTATTTCGCTTCTGAGCCTGAACATACTAAGACACCTTAGATTTGGCAACAGTTTCTTAAATATGACACCAAAAGCACAAACAAACAAATGAACAAAAGGTAAATTGGACTTCATCAAAATTTAAAATTTTGTGCATCAAAGGATGCTGTAAAGAAAGTGAAAAGACAACTCACAGAATGGAAAAAAAATTTGCAAATCATATATCTGATGAGTCTTATATTCAGAATACATAAAGAATTCTTAAAACTTAATAATAAAAAGTCAAATAGGAGGCTTCCCTGGTGGCACAGTGGTTAAGAACCCACCTGCCAATGCAGGGGACACATGTTCAAGCCCTGGTCTGGGAGGATCCCACATGCCGCGGAGCAACTAAGCCTGTGCGCCACAACTACTGAGCCTGCGCTGTAAAGCCCATGAGCCACAACTACTGAGCCCGCGTGCCACAACTACTGAAGCCCACGCACCTAGAGCCTGTGAGCTCTGCAACAAGAGAAGCCACCGCAATGAGAAGCCCGTGCACCGCAATGAAGAGCAGCCCGCACTCGACACAACTAAAGAAAGCATGCGTGCAGCAACGAAGACCCAATGCAGCCAAAAATAAATAAATAAAGTAAAAAAGTCAAATAACCCAATTTAAAAAGGGCAAAGTATGTAAATAGACGTTTCTCCAAATAAGATACACATATGGCCAACAAGCACATGGACAGATGCTCATTAGAGAAGCTCAAATCAAAACCCAATGAGAGGGCTTCCCTGGTGGCGCAGTGGTTGAGAGTCCGCCTGCCGATTCAGGGGACACGGGTTCGTGCCCCGGTCCGGGAAGATCCCACATGCCGCGGAGCGGCTGGGCCCGTGAGCCATGGCCGCTGAGCCTGCGCATCCGGAGCCTGTGCTCCGCAACGGGAGAGGCCACACACAGTGAGCGGCCCGTGCACCGCAAAAACAAACAAACAAACCCCAATAAGACACCACTTCACATCCACTAGGACAGGTATAATTAGGGAAAAAACCCAGAGAATAACAAGTACTGGCAATTGGAATCCTCAAACTTTGCTGGTGGGGATGTAAAATGGTGTAGCTGCTGCGGAAAACAATTTGATATTTCCTTAAAATGTTAAACATAAAGCTACCATATAATCCCACAATTCCACTCTCAGATATATATCCAAGAGAATAGAAAATATGTGTTCAAACAAAATTTGTACACAAATGTATATAGTACCATTATTCACAGTGGAAACAATTCAAATGTCCATCAACTGATAAATGGATAAATAAAATCTGGCATATCCATACAACAGCATGTTATTCAGCCATAAAAAGGAATGAAGTACTGTCACATGTTTTAAATGGATGAAACTTCACAACATGTCGAGCGAAAGAAGCGAAGCGCAAATCATATTCTATATTTCTGTTTATAGGAAGTGCTCAGAATAGGCAAATCCAGAGACAAAAAGCCAATTAGTGGTTGCCAGGGGCTGTGGGGAGCAGGTAATAGGGAGTGACTGCTCAACGTACAGTGTTTTATTTGGGGGTATGAAAATATTCTGGAATTAGTGGTGATTGTTGTACAACATTGTGAGTACACTAAAGGCCACTGAATTGTAGACCTAAGAATGTTTAAAATTGTGAATTTTATATAAATTCTACTTTTAAAACAGAACAAAACAATAGAGGAGACAATAATGAGTGTAGTGTCGCCTAAGTTGAGTTTGAGGTGCCCAGGAAATATCCTAATGGAGATACTCAGTAGGTAGCTGGCCAGTAAGAGAAGGGAATTCATGTGATCTACGCTACAGATATAGATCTGGGAATAGATCTATATATGTAGATTTATTGTTGAAGCCCTAAGAGTAGATGAGTCGGCTGTGGAATCACGTAGCGTAAGAAGAGATGAATGCCTGCAACAGGACACTGAGGAGGATCAACATTTTAACATATGAGAATAAGAAGAGGACCCTCCGAAGCAGATTGAGAAGGAGGAAGCAGGGTGCTAGGAGGAAGAGTCTGGGACATAGAAACCAAGGAAAAAGGATTTGTCAAAGGTAGTGGTCAGGCGGTTCCCTGGTGATCTAGTGGTTAGGATTCGGCACTTTTACTGCCTTGGCCTGCCTTCAATCACTGGTCAGAGAACTGAGATCTCACAGGCTGTGTGGCGCGGTCAAAAAAAAAAAAAAAGGTAGTGGTCAGAGGTGTTAAATACTAGAGGAGTAAAATAAGATAAAGGCTAGGACTTCCCTGGTGGTCCAGTGCTTTAGACTCTGCACTTCCAATGCAGGGGGTGTGGGTTCCATCCCTGGTTGGGGAAATAGGATCCCACATGCCATACTGCGAGGCCAAAAAAAAAAAAAGACTAAGAAACGTCCATTGGACTTAGCAAAAAAGTAGGCATAGTTTCATTGAACTGGTGGGGAACAGGTTGAGATAACAGTTGTAGGATAAGATACCTTCACTAGGGGAAGTCAGGGAAATGTAAGTTAAACTAAATTAAATGTCATTGTCTCCCATTAGAGCCAGTGTATATATATGTATATGTATACATGTGTATTTAAGTTTAAACTATTTGTAGAAAAGTAATTGGTATAGCCCGTTTGAAGAAGGGTGGTATCTATTCAAATTTAGAAATTAGCATACCCTTCCACCTTTCCTTTCCACTCCTAGGTATCAGCCCTAGAGAATTATGGACACATATTTTGAAGGAAACATGTATAAAGATGGTAATTGCAAGACTGTTTAAATGCATACAAATTGGAAACAAATGTTCATAAATAAATGATTAAAAAAAAACTGTATAGTAGACTATGGTTGCCTTCTCAGTATCCATTTCCCTCCTCTTTTCTAACATAATTCTAATTTTGTCCAAATAGCCACATTTCTCCAGCACAGACCTTAGATTTCAGAGAAAGCCAACCTCACTCTTATGTCAACGGATAGGCTTGATTTTCTAAGGGTATTTGCATCTATCTTGCCAATTATTATTTTAGGCAAGAACAAGAAACTTAGTTTAGGATGTGATTCAATTCAGGTTCCTGGGGCTTCTAGAAAGTTCTCTTTTGACCTTCCGGAAGAAATTCTGACCATAAACAAAACGAAAAGACAACCTACGAACTGGGAGAAAACATTTGCAAACAATGCGACCGACAAGGGCTTAATTTCCAAAAAATACAAACAGCTCATATAATTCAATAACAAAAAAACAAATAACCCAATCAAAAAATGGGCAGAAGACCTAAATAGACATTTCTCCAAAGAAGACATACAGATGGCCAAGAAGCACATGAAAAGCTACTCAACATCATTAATTATTAGAGAAATGCAAATCAAAACTACAATGAGGTACCTCCTCACACCAGTCAGAATGGCCATCATTAAAAAGTCTACAAATAATAAATGTTGGAGAGGGTGTGGAGAAAAGGAAACCCTCTTGCACTGTTGGTGGGAATGTAAATTGATACAGCCACTATGGAGAACAGTATGGAGCTTCTTTAAAAAACTAAAAGTAGAGTTGCCATATGATCCAGCAATCCCACTCCTGGGCAAATACCCGGACAAAACTATAATTTGAAAAGATACATGCACCCCTATGTTCATATGTTCATAGCAGCACTATTTACAATAGCTAAGACATGGAAACAACCTAAATGTCCATTGACAGATGAATGGATAGACTATGTGATATATATATATATATGTATGTATATGTATATATATAATATATATATAAAACATGGAAATATTACTCAGCCATAAAAAGGAATGAAATAATGCCATTTGCAGCAACATGGATGGACCTAGAGACTATCATACTAAGCGAAGTAAATCAGAAAGAGAGTACTTCCCTGGTGGCGCAGTGGTTAAGAATCTGCCTGCCAATGGGTTTGAGCCCTGTTCCAGAAAGATCTCACATGCCACAGAGCAACTAAGCCCCTGCGCCACAACTACTGAGCCTGTGCTCTAGAGCCCACGAGCCACAACTACTGAGCCTGTGTGCCACAACTATTGAAGCTCACTCACCTAGAGCCCGTGCTCTGCAACGAGAAGCCACCACAGTGAGAATCCCCCGGCAACGAACACCCAACGCAGCCAAAAATAAATTTTTTAAAAAATCAGAAAGAGAAAGACAAATACCATATGACATCACTTATAAGTGGAATCTAAAATATGACGCTAATGACCATATCTATGAAACAGAAACAGACAGACACAGAGAACAGACTGTGGTTGCCAAGGGGGGTGGGGGTGGGGGAGGGGGAGGGAAGGATTGGGAGTTTGGGATTAGCAGGTGCAAACTATTATACATAGAATGAATAAACAACAAGGTCCTATTGCATAGCACAGGGGACTATATGCAATATCCTGTGACAAACCATAATGGAAAAGAATATGAAAAAATATATATATATATGTATAACTGAATCACTTTGCTGTACAGCAGAAATTAACAAACCATTGTAAATCAACTATACTTCAATAAAATTTTTTTAAAAAAGAACTTCTGAAATCCACTTATACTTTCTCCTAAATTAAAAAGCACGTGGGCTCAAAGTAGCCGTGTATGCCCATAAGGTGAGCTAGCCTTAGAACAAGGCCCCCATTGTAGACGGTAGGGCAGAGAGGTAGGAAAAAATAAAGACAGGAAGAACCTCATTCTTGATAAAATTACTGAGGTTCTGGATCACTTAGCCCTGAAGGGCAGCCTAGCTAGTCTTTCTGCTGAATGGGCCAGTACATTTCCTTACTGGCTAAGCCAGGTTGAGTAAGTTGTTTGTTTCTTGTTTTTGAAAACTTTCTAGTCCAGACATTATGACACAACTGTATTATGGAATACAATGCAGCAGTTTTAAAGGCAGATTTCTGGGCTTCCCTGGTGGTGCAGTGGTTGAGAATCTGCCTGCCAATGCTGGGGACATGGGTTCAAGTCCTGGTCCGGAAAGATCCCACATGCCGCGGAGCAACCAAGCCCGTGTGCCACAACTACTGAGCCTGTGTGCCACAACTACTGAGCCTGTGTGCTGCAACCACTGAAGCCCGCGTACCCAGAGCCCATGCTCCGCAACAAGAGAAGCCACCACAATGAGAAGCCCGCACACCGCAACAAAGAGTAGCCCCCGTTCGCCACAATTAGAGAAAGCCCGTGCGCAGCAACAAAGTCCCAACATAGCCAAAAATAAGTAAATAAATAAATAAATTTATAAAAAAAGAAAAAAAAACATTAAACAAAACAAAACATTGAAGCTACCTATATGTTCTTTTCCAATCTCCACCTTTGCTCTCTCCAAAAGGGATACAGTAATTCCAAGAGGTAACCACTACCCTGAGTTTTTCATTAATTTTTTTAAAGTATAGTTTTACCACATATGTTTTTTTAAACAATAGATTCTTATACCATTTTTTCAATTCTTATTTTATTTATTTATTTTTGGCTGCATTGGGTCTTCATTGCTGCATGCAGGCTTTCTCTAGTTGCGGTGAGCAGGGGCTTCTCTTGTTGCGGAGCATGGACTCTAGGCGTGCAGGCTTCAGTAGTTGTGGCACGTGGGCTCAGTAGTTGTGGCTTGCAGGCTCTAGAGCGCAGGCTCAGTAGTTGTGGTGCATGGGCTTAGTTGCTCTGAGGCATGTGGGATCTTCCTGGACCAGGGTTCAAACCCGTGTCCCCTGCATTGGCAGGTAGATTCCTAACCACTGCACCACCAGGGAAGCCCTTTTTATATCTTTTTTTTTTTTTTTTTAATTTTTGGCCGTGGCACGTGGCACGTGGGATCTTAGTTTCCTGACCAGGGATCGAACTCGTACCCCCTGCAGTGGAAGCATGGATTCTTAACCACTGGACCACCAGGGAAGTCCTAGGTTCTTATACCATTTTCAAATCTTTATAGTAATGGTATCATACAATATACAGACTTATGACTTTTTTTACTCAACACATCATGTGTGTAACTGTAGTTTATTCATTCTATTTTTATACAATGCTCATTATGTGAATTTTTGAAAATATGTATATTTATTCTCCTGTCAGACATTTGAGTACTTTCCATTATTTTTTTCCTTTATGAACAATGGTGCCATGGACATTCTTTTTTTTTACATCTTTATTGGGGTATAATTGCTTTACAATGGTGTGTTAGTTTCTGCTTTATAACAAAGTGAATCAGTTATACATATACATATGTTCCCATATCTTTTCCCTCTTGCGTCTCCCTCCCTCCCACCCTCCCTATCCCACCCCTTCAGGCAGTCACAAAGCACCGAGCTGATCTCCCTGTGCTATGTGGCTGCTTCCCACTAGCTATCTACCTTACGTTTGGTAGAGTATATATGTCCATGCCTCTCTCTCGCTTTGTCACAGCTTACCCTTCCCCCTCCCCATATCCTCAAGTCCATTCTCTAGTAGGTCTGTGCCTTTATTCCTGTCTTACCCCTAGGTTCTTCATGACAGTTTTTTTTCTTAAATTCCATATATATGTGTTAGCATACGGTATTTGTCTTTCTCTTTCTGACTTACTTCACTCTGTATGACAGACTCTAGGTCTATCCACCTCATTACAAATAGCTCAATTTCGTTTCTTTTTATGACTGAGTAATATTCCATTGTATATATGTGCCACATCTTCTTTATCCATTCATCCGATGATGGACACTTAGGTTGTTTCCATCTCCGGGCTATTGTAAATAGAGCTGCAATGAACATTTTGGTACATGACTCTTTTTGAATTATGGTTTTCTCAGGGCCCAGTAGTGGGATTGCTGTGTCATATGGTAGTTCTATTTGTAGTTTTTTAAGGAACCTCCATACTGTTCTCCACAGTGGCTGTATCAATTTACATTCCCACCAGCAGTGCAAGAGGGCTCATGGACATTCTTGAACATGTGTCCTGGTTCATATATGCAAAGGTTTCTCTATAAAATTAAGAGTGGAACTCTTGGGTCTTAGGCAAAGCACTTGCTTTATTTTTCTAGGTTATACTAAAATAGTTGTATCAATATACATTTCCACCAACAATTCCTAAGTGTTCCTGTTATTCTACATCCTTGTATTATTGGACTTCTTATTTTGTACCAATGAAATGACTTTAAAATGATATCTCACTATGGTATTAGCATTTCTATGATTACTAATAAATGGTAACAATATTCATATCTTATTCATTATTTGTCCTCCCTCTGCAGTCCTAGTTAAACATAGCTCAGGATAATACTTCCTCCTAGAAGCCTTCCCTGACTTCCCCAGATCCTCAGGCTAGCCTAAGTGCTGCTACTAATACTTTGCCTTTTTCTATCATTACATTTTAACAAATCCTCCATTTTTCAAGGCTACTTGACCATGTCTTCTTTATATCCCAAAGCATAGTCTAATTCATCATTTCATATAGAAGACTGCCCTTTTTTATACCCATTTCCTCTTCCACCCAATGTTATTACTTGTTTTTTGATAATTTTAGAAGACCTAACACAAGTATACCTCTATCTTCTATAATTATATATATATTTTAATAATGCCAAGTGACAGCAGTTTGAATTCACATAAAGTCTAAATCTTGATGACAAAGTAGCCTAAATTGGAGCTCTAGGCAGAGATGTAGACAAAAACTGATTATCTGATTGTTTAAAACTATTTTCCTATATTTTAAAGATACGCTGTGATTTTTAAAAATCTACGTATCTAGCTTGGCAATTTAAAAATGAATAAACACATGGTCCCTTCCTTGAGGGAACTCAATGTCTAATACGGAAACTATGTGACAAACAGATGACTATCATACAGGAAGCTACATGGGTAGGCGTCTGGGAGAATAGAGTTTCATCAGGATACCACCTTAGCTCCAGCAGCTCTGATGACAGCCCAGGTGCCTTGATAAGAATTCCAATAATTTCCTCTTCTCAATCCAGGGCACAAAGGTGCCTATTCTTCTGACCTGTTTTTGACATAATTCACCTACTTTCTCACCTACCACTGCATTTCTCTTTTATTTATTTATTTTGGCATGCGGGATCTTAATTCCCCAACCAGGGTTTGAACCCACCCCTCCTGCAATGGAAGCGTGGAGTCTTAACCAATGGACTGCCAGGGAAATCCCTGCATTTCTCCTTTGCTATCAATTCATTGACTCCACTATATTTTCAGTTTAAATTGAGAGGATCTGCTTGGTCCAGCTAAAGAATGTTTTTCTCATAGGTCACCTGATATTTTGCTGACCAGTTGGCTCAGATACGGCAGTAGGAATAAGGCCAGAATGTACATAATGCCGTTAGCAATATCCAAATTAATTATCTACAGCCACATTCCTCAGCAAGGGTCTATGAGAAAAACTCCTCAGGAGGGGGTTGAGGATCATTACAAATGAATGGCTTGCCCTATGCTCTACAAGTGATATATAAATGTATTATTTAGGACTCTTTCCATTGAAGGGATAGAACACTCAATTCAAACTGATTTAGGAAAAGGAATTTATTGGCTTACGTACCAAGAAGCCTAGAAGCATAACTGGCTTAAAGAATGGCTGAATCCATGGTTTCAAACGATATTGTCAAAAATCTCTCATCTTCTCTTAGCTCTGCTTTCTTCTGTGCTGGTTTCATTTTATCCCCACTAGTTCTAAGTTTAAATCCTCCCAGATGTAAGTTAAGTGAAAAAAGGGAGTCCTCCCCCTCTCCCCTTTAAGCATTATTCCTGATAGGATGAGGCACATAGTGTAGTGGTTGAGAGCATGGACTCAGGAACTAGGTTGGTTCCTCAATTACCTACTATTCCTATAATCTCGGGCAAGTTATTTAACCTCTTCAAGACTTAATTTTTTTTCACTGTATAACAACAGCTCCTACTTCCCTGGGTGGCTGTGAGGTTTAAAGTTGCTGATGTTTGCATGATACTTAAAATAGTGCCCGATACAATGCAAGGGCTAAATTAGCACCTCTGATTGGGTCATAAGTCCACCCCTATGTCCTAAGGGTTCTGGCTAAGGTTGGGACTTTCTATCCAAACTACAAAGATCTGGAGTAGTGGAAGGATGGTTTATTTTAAGAAATTTGGAGTGCCTTTACCAAAGGCTGGGGAATGGATGCTGGGTCAATGTAAACTACAAATGTCAACTACAGGAAAGCAAACTGTTGCTTGAGACAACTTCCCTCTCTAAGGTTTTATTTTATGATACAGAGTAACCTGAAAGGATTTCTCTGTTTATGCTTGTGGTTGTAAAAAAAAAAAAGGCACAAACTCTTTTTATTTGCAAAATGTAACTAGCATTTGACTAGCGCTTTACTGAACAAAGTATTTTCACATGCATTAGCCAATTTAACTCCTGCAACAGCTCTGGGGAGTAGGTATTATTAACCTTTCTTAATGGTAAAAACCTAGCAAGACGAAATACAGATGGATGTAAATTTTACAAATGGTGGTACTGTTAGCGTTTCACATTAGTCTCCCACTGCATTTTATGTTCTGTTGGTACCCATGTATAATCATTTCCTTCATTCAACATATATTTTTTGAGCCTTTGCTATGTATCAGGCATTCTTCTAGGCACTGGAGATAAACAGCAGTGAACAAAACACAATACTCGCACTCCTTAAGTTTACATTCTAGTGGGGTATGTGCAGACAAACCATAAAATAAATAAGAAAAGTGTTAGAGAGTAATATTAAACAGGAAAAGCTGATAGGAAGTATACAAATATGTTCAATTTTATATGCAGTGGTCAGTTTGTCATCTATTCTGCGTTGTTTGCAGCTCTCCCGAACAAAGATAACGTCTCCCTCCTATTTACCATACTCCCAGCACCAGGCACTCAGAGAGACAATAACTGTATACTGAATAAGTTATAAGCCTTCTGAGAAGCAAGCAGTTGGGAAACAAAGGCCTGTAAATAGATACTGACCATATAGTCCATAAACTGAATAACTTAATCATTCCTGATTAGTTTATTTCTAATAATCTAATAAGTGAAATTCTTTTTAGCACGTTTACATTATAGAATGAAAGCTGTGTTAAATGTTTTTACAGGCCGTTTTAGGAATTTCAAACACGTTCTAGCCGCCTCTTCGGCCCTACCTGCGCGCGTAAGCTTTGTGTTTTGCATGTGTGCGCACTTTTTAAAAACCGCAGCCTTTGCCACTTATCTCTTGGTATTAACAGAAGTTTTCTAGGATTAGCACTTGGGGTTTCTTCTGAGGTGCTGGGTGAGGCCCAGTTATCAGCCCATCGAACCTCAAAGAGCCTCAGAGCGAGATTCCAACCCCCTAAACACAAACTACAAAAAAAGGGAAACCCTCTTACGGCCGTCGCGCAGTGTCCGGCCAGCACCTTGACCTCAAGATGGCGTCGCGTAATCATAAGATTCAATCAGCTCCAATCAAAAATGGCAGGGTGGGTCGTAACATACAGCTCGAGCCCTTCTAGCCCTCATTAGGCGCTCCTCTCTATGGTTATTTTGCCGCTGCTTGGTGATTCAGAGCCAAGAGTGACGATTACCTACCTACGCTCTTCTCTATGGTCCTCCTCTCCACGCCCCCAGCCGCAGTGCACGCCGGGCAATAGGAAGACCTCCAGAAGCTCCCCGCGCAGCGCGGATGTGTTTGCGGCCTGTGAGAGTAGGCGCTTCGGCACTAGTCTCCCGGTTAGCGGCGCGCAGAAATCTCGAGCTGGTGGAACTCCCTCATAACTTGGAGCCCGGAAGGCCGCGAAGGCAGTACAATTTCTTCAGCGGCGGGTGAGTTCGCTCCTCTGAACGCGTGTGGAAACCGGGAGACAGGGTACTTCGGCTGGGGGAGGAGGGAAAGCCGGGGAGCCTGCCGAAGGGCTTGGGTGGGATGGGGATAAGGGTGGGGTGGGGGTGGGGGTGGGGTGGGGGAGGGGATGGGCACGGGCACGAGGCTTGGGTTTCTCTACTTCTTTTAGGCCTCGAAAACGAGTGGGCCCAGTAGGAGCCCGTGGAGGCCGGACCTACTGCCAGAGCCTTCCTCCTTGCATTGTCGTCCACTTTCCCTTTCCTTTCCACGGAGAGGCCTCGGCCCGTTCTGGGCTCCACGTTTGCCACAGAACGCTCGGTCGGCCCCTGGGGAGCCCTTCCCTGAGGCCCCTTTCTAACGTGAGCCTGCGGAAGCCCTGCGGTAAATATTCCGGGCCTAGGATACAATTGCCCCAGGCTCTGCCTAGAAGCGGGCTAGCACCCACCCTTTTTTTTTTAGCGGGGGGCTGGCCACCAGCTGTTTTCTGTCCCTTCTTCGGTCGTCTAAAGCCCGCCACCGAGTGAACTGCCCTCCCTCCCCCCGCCCCCGACTTGAATTTAGCTACTGCCCACCTTTTCTACCACCCTTCTGGTTGGTTTGCTTGTCTAAGATTGTGGTGGGTGGTGTGGCCTTGCCCCCTTCCTCTCCTGGAGGTTAAAGTAAACTATATCTTCATTGATTCTAGGGTAGGACCCAGCCCCACGTTAAAATATGTTGCTTCGTTCTCATGCTTCTTTGGTCTTCAATACTACTTTTAAAACACGTTTTTTGAAATAGTTCTAGGAGTATGAAGATTATTTTGAAGTTATGTAATATGGTTGTATATTGCCATGGAAAAGCCATTTTGATACTGGGCAGAGTGGAGCCGACCAAAAAGAGGGAGGAGATTGGACTTCTCTTGCCCCAGACTGCTATAGTGTGAAGTACTGTGAATTGGGTAGTTGGCAGTAGTGTATAAACAGTTCTTATATAGTTTCAGGAGCTTTAATTTTTAAAAGGTTATTTCCAAAAATGTTCAGAGGCCTAGAAAGGCATTCAGTGGTCATCAGTTCCTCACGATTCAGGTAGATGCTATGCTATTCTCATTTAATTTTTCTTAAAGCCTTGGTTTTCTTCACTTGTAAAATGAGGATTATTAATTGTATTCACTTCATAGGTTATTGGAATTGGGAATTAATTGAAAAAAAAATGTAAAATCCTTAATGCAATACCCAAGTAACATAGTGTTTAGTCCACATTAACTGATAGTGTTTGTTGTTTAAGAATTTTCAGTGAAGTATCAATACAAGACCCTAACCCTGACTCTAACATTTCTTCCAGTGTACTCTGGATAGACTTCTGTAAATAAAGTCAGAGTTAATCATTGGTATGTCATTACTAGAAAGAGGCATTGTGATAAGCGAAAACAGCCTTTGGATTGGTAATTTCAGGATAGTGGGGACTGTGGAGTCCTTACCCATTTATTGTGTTCCTTTGGACAAGTTAGCTTCTTCATCTGTAAAAGAAGAATAATATATTTACACTAGGTAATTTGGTAGGTTAAATGAGATAATGTTGAAAGCTTTTGTAAACAAAAGTAAATTAATATCTTACCTGTTATTTTTGTTAAATAATTCATCTTCTTGGGGTTACCAATTTCCTTTTTCTGTTTTGGCCACAGGCAAGTTAGCTATATACCTTTTTCATTTACACATGATTTAGAGAAAAATCATACTGACTTTTATACTATAGAAGCAAAAGTAATCATTGAATCTTTTAACATCTTATAAAAACATTCTGTTTATTTTTTTAATCTCTTGATAACTTTTTTCTGATTCTACCACTGCTGTTCATGAGAATTTTGATTGATTCCTCAAAGTTTTTGAATAGCTTTCTTCCTAACTTTTTTGAATTTTGAAACTCCAGAAAATAAAAACGTATTTCCACTAACCAGAATTGATATTGCTTTTTTTATTTTGACATAATTTCAAACTTCAAAGAATTCTCAAATATCTTTCATCCAGATTCCCCAGATGTTAACATTTTACCAATTTGCTTTATCCTCCTCTCCTTTTTATCTCCATAGTTTTCTTCTGAAATCTTTTGCTAGTAAGTTGCAGATGTGGTGTCCCTCTTAACCCCTGAATACTTAAGTGTGTATTTTTTACAGACAGTTACATTCTCTTAATTAACAACAGTACAGTGATCAAAATCAGTAAATTAATATTGGTACAGTATAATCTACCGGTCTTAACTGGGTTTTGCCTGAAATTGTCCTGAAGTCGTATTGCTACCTTTTATTAAGGTATAATTAACATATAAAATGCACTCATTGTAAATGTACAATTTAGTGTTTTTCAGTAAATGTGCAGAGTTGTGCAACCATTACCCCCAAAGGATCCCTCTTTTTTGTTTGCAAGTCACTCCCTATTCCCACCTCTAGACTACCACTAATCTCTCTCTGTAGTTAGGCTTGCTTTGCTTAGGCTGGGGCAGTTATGTCAGTCCATTGTACCTTGAAGGCTATAAGCAGAGCAGGAAACAGTGCATGCTACACTAATCATTCATATTTAATGTAGAGTTACTGGACTGGCTGTATAACTATACATAATAACTTAAAATTTGCTCTTTCAGAACTAGTAAAAATAATGCTTAGAAAAGAACCTGGCAAATAATTGGAGCTGGATGTTTTATTGAATAAATGATTAAGTTGTATATGTGTGTTTGCTGAGGAGAATCTGTTGGTTCAGTTGCTTCTTGGCACACAGTGTCCTGATGGGGTTAGCCTGTAAATCTGACCCTGGTGAAATACTTTGTGTCTATCGGGATAAATCTGTAATGGAGGAATACATATAAGCAGTAATAGTATTCTCATGAGTGCAGAAAAAGAGTGCTTTAAGAGAGTAAAGAGAAAAAAGTGAAAAAGAAAAGCAGAATGCATGCATATGTTGAGGGGTAGAGGTAAAGCTTCTTTAGAAGTTTGTTTTCTTTTTTGGGAGGACCATATTTATTGAGATAAAATTTACATACAGTAAAAGGCACCCATTTTAATTTCAGTGAATTTTGACGAATACATAAACCTGTATGACCACTGTCACAGTCGAGATAGGGAACACTTCCAACATAGGGGCTTGTTTTTGTTACTTTGGGCCATAAAGTTTCATACTTAGCAGGTGAAAATGCTTTGAACCTTCTAAAAGTGAAACACTACTATTCAAGTATTCTTTAAATGCTATTTAAGTCATTTCAGTGCTAATAAAATAACCTCTGCATCTTTCTCAAACCCCCCACACAATCCCTCAGCAATTGACCACATTCAAAGTATATACAGAAACCAATAAATAACTTGTTACCAGTTCACTCCTACCACCTGTTCTAGGCCATCTCTTTTTGTCTGGATTATTGCAATAGTCTCTTGCTTCTCTACCCTTGTTCTCCTCCAGTCTTACATTCACAGAGTGGCCAGTGACAGTGTTAAAATATAAGTCAAGTCAAAACCCTTTCAAATGCTTTCCGTCTCATTCTGAGTAAAACCCAGTACTTTTACAGCGGCTTACAAAGCGTTAAACTCTTTGAACCCCTTTCCCATCTCCAGCTTGCCGCCAGTACTGTGCTCCAACTGTTGGCCTTGTTACGCCTCCTGCAAACACTGCATTCCCACCTCAGGCTCTTTGTATCTGCTGTTTCCTTTGCTGGGAAGGCTGTTGCCCCCCAGAATAGAGTTTCCTGCCTCAGTCTCTTGCAAGTCTTTCTTCAGATGTTACCTTCTTGGTGAGACCTGACCACCATGTTTAAAATGAAGCACTCCCTTAGCTCTCTTCCCTGGTTCATTCTACAAAGTACCTACCAACTTTGACTATCTGTATAATTTATTGTGAGTATTACAATTTATCAACTATAGGCAAAAATGATAAGCTTCGTTTATTATCATTCATTTTCACATACATCAAAGTATACCAAACTTTATGTTGAAGTAAGTGGTTGATACCCATTTTAGGATTTTTTTTGGCTGTGTTGGGTCTTCGTTGCTGTGCGTGAGCTTTCTCTAGTTGCAGCGAGCGGGGGCTACTCTTCGTTGCAGAGCACAGGCTCTAGGCACGTGGGCTTCAGTAGTTGTGGTGCACGGGCTTAGTTGCTCTGTGGCATGTGGGATCTTCCCAGACTGGGGCTCGAACCCGTGTCCCCTGCATTGGCAGGCAGATTCTTAACCACTGTGCCAGCAGGGAAGTCCCTAGGATGTTTAAAGTGAATATTAATATTTATCAGAGATCATCAGAAATGTTTGTTTTCTGAATTTCCATAGGAGGGGCTGTTATCTTATTAAGATTACCTTCACCTTCGAAGTTTAGCCTACAAATAAGCAAGTTTTGAACAGTTCCAAATAAAAGGGAAATACTTCGTAGAAAAATTGGAGTGAATGAAATGAGTATATTAGCATAAACTGAAACGTAATCTGGTTAACTCTTAATGAATGATATGTTTGAAAACCGTGAAAAATAGTTTAAACACCAAGAACTTAGAGGGTTTCTTTTTAAAAGTAGTATTTGTATTTAGTACTTGGGAAAAAGTGATTCTAAAGATGAATTCATGGCCCAATCTTTGTAACCATTGTGAGGCTAGGTACTGAGTCATTGCTAGAATAGTACCTGGCACATGGTAGCTTCTTAATAAATTTATTTAAAGAGGTTCTCAGAGTTTATTTGTTTACTGATTCATTCACTGATTATTTATTTAACAGGTATTAATACCAACTGCCCTCCTAAGGAAGTGCTGAGATAGAGTATTAAAATGATAATATAAAAGCTTATGTAAGTAGGACTGTAGCCCTCGATGTTTTAAAAGGATATACACTCCTGTCCCCTTCCATGTGGAATATTTGTTTTTGTTTTGGGCAAAAAAGTATTTTAAAAAAGATTATTAAAAAATTCAACACGTTTACTATCTTAAATTAGCTACATTTTTCTTTTTAACTCAAGTTGATACTTACTTAATATTTAAGGCATTTCCAGTACCTTATTTGTTGGTATATGACAACATTCTAGGAATTTATTTTACTTGTAAAGCTTCCTAAATATTTTAAGTGTACTGTGCTTTCGAAATTGAAGTTTAGATTTTACAGAATATTGTATATCCTAACTTATTAAGTGAAAAGAATACTGAGGAAGAAGAGCTGTGAGGATGAAGGACATGCTTTTTAAAGAAATGTCTAATAATGTCTAATGCAAGTTGAAACTGTTTTTTTACCTGTCACACTGGAGATTTACTACAGTGATGGTGAGGATATGAGGAAAGGGCGTACCCATGTACTGTTGGTGGGAAAATTAATTTGTACACTAGATTTGGAGGTAAAGAGTAGATACATAACAGTACTGATCTGTATTATAGAATTACTTGCACAGGTGCTTAGAGTTATATGTCCAATATGACCAAGAATGTGTAATATGATTTGTAAGAGGTAAAATGTGGAGAATCATCAATGTTGGTTAGTTACAGCTATATAGTAATAGTTTACTGCATTATAAAGAATGGAATAGAACTTTATGAAGTGACATGAAGAGATGTTAATAATGATGAGGGAGAAATGCACATAACAATATAGTATGATTATATTGTTTGCAGAAAAACATAAGTGATTATATATTAGCTTGTGTCTAGAAAGATATTTTAGAAGAATACAACGAATTATACCAAACTGTTGGAATCAGGGGCGAGGAAGTAGAAGACATGCACATTTTATCCTCTCTCTTCTAAAGGGTGAGTAAAACAATATATAAAACATAGAAAAGGGCTTCCCTGGTGGCGCAGTGGTTGAGAGTCCGCCTGCCGATGCAGGGGACGCGGGTTCGTGCCCTGGTCTGGGAGGATCCCACATGCCATGGAGCGGCTGGGCCCGTGAGCCGTGGCCGCTGAGCCTGCGCGTCCAAAGCCTGTGCTCCGCAACGGGAGAGGCCACGACAGTGAGAGGCCCACGTACATCTAAAAAAAAAAAAAACATAGAAAAGAAAATAATAGAGAAAAACATTTTTTAAAAGCTTCTGAAACTCTAGACTCCTTCAGTTACAGAGTGTAGGTGGGGGAGTTTTTCCTAGTGTCCAACAGAAAATCTATTAATCAAATCACCACTTTTAGCTGCATCACTGATAGGAGATCAACCCACTTATTTTGGCTGCTTGTTAAAATTGGTGCATGGAATCCTACTAGGGCATTCTAACATCATTTTTCTACTTTTTTCCAGTAGTTCTGGACACTTGAGTATGTTGACAAAAATATAAAATTTGGGGGGAGGAAAAGTCTTAAGTACTTCTATTTTATTTATTTTTTACTCTGTTGGGTCTTCGTTGCTGCTCGTGGCTTTCTCTAGTTACGGCAAGCGGGGGCTACTCTTCATTCCGGTGCGTGGGCTTCTCATTGCAGTGGCTTCTCTTGCTGCAGAGCATGGGCTCCAGGCACACGGGCTTCAGTAGTTGTGGCGCGCAGCTAAGTAGTTGTGGCGCACAGGCTTAGCTGCTCCGCGGCATGTGGAATCTTCCCGAACCAGGGCTCGAACACGTGTCCCCTGCATTGGCAGGCGGATTCTTAAATACTGTGCCACCAGGGAAGCCCAGTACTTTATCTAAAAGACAAAAGTTTCTTATTAAGGAATGATATCACAAACCAAATCAAACAGTTCATTGTGTTCTTGTATTTTTAAAAATCAAATACCAGCGTCTGATTCTTGAGTTTCAGTCATTCATTCATTGAATATCATTCAAGAATGGTTAAGAGGTTTGCTTTTAAGTTTAAGAAAAATTACCACTTTTTTCTCATTGTCACAAGTTGTATGTGAATGGTTTATATTTGAACCATTATATTTGAATGGTTACTATGTGACCTGATATATGGAGGTCGTCCCCCCTCCCCCCTCAGGTTTGTAGGAAGTCACTGAGACATTCATTTGTCCTGGAAGAACTGGCCAACACTGAATCAACAAATACTGTGTAACTTTGTAAATTTAGTCTTCAGGATGCTGATGTGTATAAAAAATTAATGCATCGGAACACTTAAAAACTGTTAGATATCTTCCTGGATTCTGAGTTTGATTTAAAAAGATTCATTGATGTTTGGTATTTAATTTTTGGATATTAACTGAACCTCAAAATTTTTTTCTTCCTTTATATGTATTCCCATATGACTGTAGGAGTCTATCCTGAAGTTAGATCGTGTACATTTTGGGAACTTATTTTAGAAAAGATCTAAGTTTAAAAAATTCTCAATGGACAGACAGAGAAAAGAGGGTCTTTGCCAGCTCCTTTGGGTAAGAAAACTTGAGAATTTTGCAGATACTCTAAAAATGAAGGCCAACAAACCAAGCATATCAAATTGTAAAGTTTTCAAATAACATGATTTGTCATGATTTCTTTCTTTAGACCGCTGCGGTAAGAATGTCATTCCCTCCTCATTTGAATCGCCCTCCCATGGGAATCCCAGCACTCCCACCAGGGATCCCACCCCCACAGTTTCCTGGCTTTCCACCGCCTGTACCTCCAGGTAAGTTTGTGGATACGGTTGTTGTTTTTGAAGTGTAGTTGATTTACAGTGTTGTGTTAGTTTCTGGTGTACAGCAAAGTGATTCAGTTATTTATATATATAAACACACACACTGTTTTAGATTCTTTTCCATTATACTTTATTGCAAGATATTGAATATAGTTCCCTGTGATATACAGTAAATCCTTTTTTTTTAATCTATTTAATATGTATTAGTTCATATTTGCTAGTCCCAAACTCCTAATTTCTCTCTCTCCCCGTCCTCTTTTGGTAACCATGTTTGTTTTCTGTGTGTGTCTGTTTTGTAAATACGTTCATTTGTATCATATTTTTAGATTCTACATGTAAGTGATGTCACATGATATTTGTCTTTCTCTGTCTGACTTCATTTAGTATGATAATCTCTAGGTCCATCCATGTTGCTGCAAATGGCATTATTTCATTCTTTTTTATGGCTGAGTAATATTCCATTGTAAATATATACCACACCTTATTTATCCATTCATCTGTTGATGGACATTTAGATTGCTTCCATGTCTTGGCTATTGTAAATAGTGCTGCTGTGAACACTGGGGTGCACGTATGTTTTGAATTAGAGTTTTCTCCAGATATATGCCCAAGAGTGGGATTGTAGGATCATATGGTAGCTCTATTTTTAGTTATTTAGGAACCTCCATACCGTTGCCGTAGTGGCTGCACCATTTTACATTCCCACCAGTGATTCTGTGGGGTTTTTTTAACCCATCCTTGTGTCATTGCAATATTAACTTTAGGAAGATGATACATATGTGACTGTTGGTAGAAGAGCTGTTAGCATTCTGGAAATGTGATGTCTCATTTTCCTATGGTGATAGTTTTCATTTCTGGCTGAGTATCAGACTCATCTGGGAAATTAAAAAGTCTTTATTTGAAAATACAGATAATACATTTATTTTTAAATACTATACATTTTAAATAGTACAGTATTTTTAAACACTATACGTTTTAAAAACTATATGTTCAAAAATCAAAAGGGTATACAGTGGAAAATTTTTCTCACATTCCCATATAACTTGTTACCGTCCCCTTACTGAAAGGGGGAACAAAGCGGGGTTATTAGTTTCTTCTTTATCCTTTCAGATATTTTTATTTTTCTATCCATTTGTTTTGTTTTATTCTTTTGACACCGATATACAGTAACATCCTATGTATTCTATTCTGCGTTGTTTTTTTTTTATACTTGACAATAAATCTTTTTTTTAATTTATTTATCTTTGGCTGCATTGGGTCTTCGTTGCTGAGCACGGGCATTCTCTAGTTGCGGCGAGCGGGGGCTATTCGTTGTGGTGCGTGGGCTTCTCTCATTGCGGGGGCTTCTCTTATTGCAGAGCACAAGCTTTAGGCGCGCAGGCTTCAGTAGTTGTGGCTCATGGGCTCTAGGCACGCAGGCTTCAATAGTTGTGGCTCGCGGGCTCTAGAGTGCAGGCTTAGTAGTTGTGGCGCATGGGCTTAGTTGCTCCCCAGCTTTTGGGATCTTCCCGGACCAGGGCTTGAACCCATGTCCCCTGCATTGGCAGGCGGATTCTTAACCACTGCGCCGCCAGGGAAATCCTTGACAATAAATCTTGGAGAGCTCTCCAAATAACTATTTAAAACCTTCTTCTCTCCAATGTTTTATGAGGTTTAAAAAAAATAAAACATTTTTTAAGGCGCCACTGCAAGCCACTGAATCAAATTGGGGCTCAGGAGTCTCTTTTCAACAAGTTCACAGGTGATTCATAGGTATCCATTTAAGCACGGTTAAGAGAACCCACATTTGAGAACCATTATCTTGAGGTTTGTAATTAACATTGGTTTAGGAGAGTTTTCCTCTGGTTTATGAGTGGTAGTTCACATATTTTTATATTTTGATGGGGTTGAAAGCATTTCATGCAGAATCAGTTTCCCAGTTTCCCTTCTGAAAGGTAGTATCTAAGAGTCCTCCTTAATCTGCATGTTAGAAGTATTTTCTTTTAGCATAGAATCTATGTAATTCAGGCTGAAATGAACAAATGATCTTGTAAACCATCCAGAAGTATTTCTTCTTGAGGAAAGGTCTACTTCAGTGACCTGGCTTTAACTATTGGATTATGTGTTTGAAGTTAACAGTGTTTACTAAAGAGCTTGACTGTTGCAGAATCAAAAGTACGTTGCAGTTGGCTCATATGATGGGTTGTTAATTCATAACATGTACATTATAGAGGCTCAGGTTTGGGGGCCTCCTACCCCTAGGTCAAGTACACAGCAGTGTTGAAGTAAGTGAAAAGTCACAAGATAAAAATGGCAATTTTTCTGGGGTATCATTTAAAACTTCAGGAATTTGAGGGTAAATCATAATTTTAAAAAATCAGAACAGGGCTTCCCTGTGGCACAGTGGTTAAGAATCCGCCTGCCAGTGCAGGAGACGGGTTCAAGCCCTGGTCTGGGAAGATCCCACATGCCACGGAGCAGCTAAGCCCGTGCGCCACAACTACTGAGCCTGTGCTCTAGAGCCCATGAGCCACAACTACTGAGCCTGTGTGCCACAACTTTTGAAGCCCATGCGCCTAGAGCCCATGCTCCCAACAAGAGAAGCCACCACAATGAGAAGCCTGCGTGTCGCAACTAGAGAAAGCCCGTGTGCAGCAACGAAACGCAGCCAAAATTTAAAAAAAAAAAAAATCAGAACAACTACTTATGCATATATACTGTGGAGTAGAATGCAGTACTTGTACAAGTTTTTAAGACATTTATGCTTGTAGCTGGCTGTGTTAAGTTGGTCTTTTAGATAATCATGGATGTGTATTTGTTACCCCTTGCTGCCAGGGGACCTAGTGTGAACGTTTGAGTACTATCAGTTTATTATTCCATGTAACAATTACTGAATTTTAGTCAGTAACTTAACAGCTCTGTAATGGACTGTAAAGGAATTTCTCCTGAAAAGGGCGATTAAGAAAATAATGTTAATAGAAAACCGAAAAAAGTTACTTGTCAACCATCAAACCAATTGATTACTTGAGAAGGATAGTGCCCTGAGCCATTTTCATTTGGGCATCAATATTTGAGGGCATCCCCATATTTTTTTTTCATTAATTTATAGTCTCATAATATGATCTATTTTTTGATAGTCTTTAGTAATAACCATGATACTTTTAGCAAAGTTTGTGTTATTAGAGTTATAGGGAAGAGTAGTTTACTTTCTATTTCTGAAGAAATTTTAAGGCATTGGAGATAAAACTTGTTCAGAATCAGGAACGGTGACAATGAAAAAAATCAGTTCCTTACCAGTATATTGGTTTTATAGGAAAGATTTTAATTCCTTTGAATTTTTTAAAAACACATACTAAATGTAACTTGTTTTCTGATGAACACTATACCAAATTATAAATGGAAGTGGAAGATAAATGGGCCATGTTTCTCTTAAGGCTAATCTTAGTATATCTTTTAAGATGGGTCAGCAGACCTTAAAACCAGATTTTCAGTATTTCTTCTTGTCTGTTTGGTCAGTGCCATACTAATGTGGGCATTTGTTCACAGAGTATTAACGCTATTAAACAATTCTGATTCCATTTGTGATAGCATACAGTATCATTTCTGTTTAGGGAAGCATACTTGAATGATAAATCAGACTTTAGTTACAGCTAACTCATTCATACCTGCATCCTGTGTGCAGCATCAATACTTGAAAAAATAAAAGAAAGAAGTATGCTAAACTAGTATAATAATTCAAGACCACAATACCCATATTCATGTATAATTTTCTTGTGTTGCCTATTAGTGCAATTAATTGAACTCTGAGATAACGTATGTGGCGATCACATTATATATTAAATTAGAAAATAAATTAGAAAAAAACCATAATTTTTCCTTTAAAAGTAATGCATGCTGGGCTTCCCTGGTGGTGCAGTGGTTGAGAGTCCGCCTGCCGATGCAGGGAACATGGGTTCGTGCCCCGGTCCGGGAAGATCCCACATGCCGCGGAGCGGCTGGGCCCGTGAGCCATGGCCGCTGAGCCTGCGCGTCCGGAGCCTGTGCTCCTCAACGGGAGAGGCCACAACAGTGAGAGGCCCGCATACCGCAAAAAAAAAAAAAAAAAAAGTAATGCATGCTATAGATTAAAGGAAGTTTCCCCCCCATAGTTCCTGAGCATTCCCTTCCCCAAAGGGGGGGAAGTCTTATCAGTTTCTGGTGTGTAGCTCTCCAGAGATGTAAAGTATATCCCACTGTGTTTGCTTATGTTTATTCTACCCTGCTTTTTTTTTCAGACCTCAGCTGGTATATACACTGTTTACACTTTGTGCACTTTGCCTTTTTTTTTTTTTTAACCGTAGCATTCATAGATCTGTAATGAGCAGCAATACATTTTTGTAAATTCTGCATTTCATGAAATTAGTAAGTTGAGGTGGGAACCATACTATTAAACCTTTTAGTAACTATTAAAAAGGAAAAAAATTTTTTTTTCAAAATGTCTTTTTCTTAAGGTTTTCTTAAATAGAAAGTTTACCTGTGGAAGAGGTGCTGCACAGATTACAGTTGGTAAATGGAGTATTTGCTTTTGTTTTGCAAAGTTAAAAGTGAAAAATTTAGAGTTGATGGTAGTTTTGAGTATCCACCTATTTAAGTGCTCCACATAAATGATCTCAGTAGGCACTCTGAGGAAATAATTACCTCATTTGAATTGAGGAAACTGAAGCTGAGGTTAAAGAGCTTTCCCAAGTTTGCATAGCTAAAAGTGATAGAACCAAGAATTGAACCCAGGGCTTACCCTGGTGGCGCAGTGGTTGAGAGTCCGCCTGCTGATGCAGGGCACATGGGTTCATGCCCCGGTCCGGGAAGATCCCACATGCCGCGGAGCGGCTGGGCCCGGAGCCATGGCTGCTGAGCCTGCGTGTCCAGAGCCTGTGCTCCGCAATGGGAGAGGCCACAGCGGTGAGAGGCCAGTGAGAGGCCCGTGTACCGCAAAAGGAAAAAAAAGAACCCAAATTTGATTCTGCAGTCTTTTTTTTTTTTTCTATTTTGTACAGTCTTCTGTAGGCTTATTGATAAGTATCTAGATTTTCATCTTCTAAAAATTTTGTTTAAAACTGAGGTTATTTTAAATAGGTTATATTGGAAAATAAATGGATAGTTGTTAAGAGTTTATTACCAGTCTTAGATGGACAGTTATCTTAAGTTGATGCTAAATTTGAACTGAAAAGTGATTTCAGAACTTCTTGAGATACTTCTAGAAGCATTTTAAAATTTGTGTTTTAGTAGACAGATCTTTTACTGGTTTTACCCTCATTGCAACCTTTTTCTTAGTTCTCAAATGGTAAGATTTCGTCATTAGTTATGTACACAAGGACTGTCAATGTAGCAGCTATTGATTAGTAAACAATTTAGGTGAAAACAAAATTGCAGATTCCAGTAAGATGTCAATAGTGATAGCCCATTGATAGCTGTCTAAAACCCTTAGGGCAGTAGATGCTTGTCTTAGAGATTTTCTCTTTGACAGTGACTGAGATTACTAATCTTATTTTTTTTTTCATGATTTTTGCTTATATTAAATAACCAGGAATAACAAGATTCTTCCTAGGTTTCCAGATTAATTTCTTATTTGATGCTTTTGTTTTTTAACTTTCAAAGAATTTATTTTTACCTTTAAAGGAGTCATTAATACCATTGTTCACCTGTAAGCAAATCTGTATGAAAGTTGCTGGTTTTGAGGATGTACTGAACTAGATGAACATGAATTGATAACTATCCACAGTTTTACTCCTTAAGGCAAAAGCAGGCTGTGGTAGTCTTTTTGCTTTTAAAGAGTCTTTTTGCTTGTAAGTTTATTTAGACCAACCTGATAACTATGTTGCTTTTGAAAAATATCCATTAATTTCTCATTTTCATTAATCCTACATTTCCCCTTAAAAGAACTGTGAGTTGGAAGTACTTATTTGTATGGCATGTAGTTGATATACAATATATAGTTGTATATATAATTATATTCTTAAGATTCACTATGCTTTTTTCTTAGGGACTCCAATGATTCCTGTACCAATGAGCATTATGGCTCCAGCTCCAACTGTAAGTATAAGGAGGAATTAAGAGTGCCACTGCTTTTAAATCTGAACAACTTTATCAAGCCCAGATAAATTATTTTAAATATTTAAAAGAATAATAGGAAGGGAATAAGAGCATCCATGTATATCATACTACTTATTTAAATAAGTATTGTTTTCACTCTATGCATATAAGCACTTGCCCCTAAAATATGCTCCCTAAATAGTTTAGTGATCTCCCTCTTATTCTCTAGACTCTTCATATACTGTTATTTCAGATTTAGACATTGACTCTTTCATCATGCCCTCGTGTCTTGATCCTGGGAGATAGGAGAAGTGATCTGACATGTCTGATTTCTTAAAAGAAAAAGGAGGAATGATCTAGCAGAAATCTAAATTTTGAAATGAAAGTTGAATATATTTCTACTCTTTCCTCCCACCTACCTAATTTTTAGCTTCTTCCAAGCTATTTTTTCTCTGTCCTCTAGTATGGTATCTTCAAGCTTTGTAAAGTTTTATTGAAGCCTTTCCTCTGCTGAAGTGTTTCATTATTCAGTCTTATGTCTTGAACTTTAATTCTCTACATTCATAAAAGCTCTGTACACTCTAGGCATCTTAGGTAAGAATGCTAGTATACTGTAACATGTGAATAAATAATAACCCTCTTAAAACATTTATTTAACTAAAAATTTTCTTTGAGTTAATTAGTAAAATACCGGTCTTAATTTATAATTCATTGTGAGGGAGAGTAGGTCTCATTACTTTCAACTGTTTTTCTACCTGTGGGTTTTGAAGAAGGCGGGGAGTATTATTTATATTAAAAGGGTGATGAGGGCTTCCCTGGTGGTGCAGTGGTTGAGAGTCCGCCTGCCGATGCAGGGGACACGGGTTCGTGCCCCGGTCCGGGAGGATCCCACATGCCGCGGAGCGGCTGTGCCCGTGAGCCGTGGCCGCTGGGCCTGCGCGTCTGGAGCCTGGGCTCCGCAATGGGAGAGGCCACAACAGTGAGAGGCCCGTGTACCGCAAAAAAAAAAAGGGTGATGAGATAGGAACTACATGAACAAATAGGAATCTGCTGTGAGGCAGACCAAGGGGGAATCCAGCTTTTCTTGCATTGGACATTCATTGGGAAACATTTATTGGGAAACCTCCACATGACAGATACTCTTACCCTCTTGCATTTTAGCCTAGGAAAAGGCAGCTCCCCCAGTTCACCACTTCAGTGCCTACTGTGGATGTTTTGCTCAATTCAATTTCAAATACAAAGATGAATAAGACTATTTCTTTCCTCTGGGAAGTTGAATGTTATGAAGGGAAAATAAGATAGAAACACAAGTAACTGAGAAAAGGTAAACTTTAAGTGTGGGGAGAGTGCTATGGGAGTATTTGAATATTCTACAAGAAAATTAGCAGGGATAATTGCAATTTCCTTTTATATGAATGCAGAGATTTACGATGTCTTAAACATTTAAGAATTGTCTTAAACATAAGAAAATTTCTTTCCAAGTTGTTTTTTTTTTGTTTTTTATAAATTTATTTATTCATTTATTTCTGGCTGCGTTGGGTCTTCATCGCTGCGCGCGGGCTTTCTCTAGTTTTAGTGAGCAGGGGTTACTCTTCATTGCGGTGCGCAGGCTTCTCATTGCAGTGGCTTCTCTTATTGTGGAGCATGGGCTCTAGGCCCGTGGACTTCGGTAGTTGTGGCACGTGAGCTCAGTAGTTGTGGCTCACGGGCTCTAAAGCGCAGGCTCAGTAGTTGTGGTGCACGGGCTTAGTTGCTCTGTGGCATGTGGGATCTTCCCAGATCAGGGTTCGAACCCGTGTCCCCCGCATTGGCAGGCAGATTCTTAACCACTGAGCCACCAGGGAAGCCCTCCAAGTTGTCTTTAAAAGAAAGGTAATGCAATAGTGGAACTTTACTTGTCATGAATAAGTTCACATTAATGAAAAATGTGCTTGGGAGTTTTAGACTAAGTATGTAGAACCTGTAATGGTGATGTGCTATATATTTAATACTTTAAAATTGATGTTTTTAGCCTAATGTTATTACATTAAGCATGATAGCAAATTTAATTGCAAGTTCCAATTTTATTGTCTTTCATCACTTAGGTCTTAGTACCGACTGTGTCCATGGTTGGAAAACATTTGGGAGCACGGAAGGATCATCCAGGCTTGAAGGCTAAAGAAAATGATGAAAACTGTGGTCCCACTACTACAGTTTTTGTTGGCAACATTTCTGAAAAGGCCTCAGACATGCTTATAAGACAGCTCCTTGCTGTAAGTTAAACTGTTTATTTTTCATTTTAAAAATTTTTTGTTATAAATTTCAAACTAAAGAAAAATTAGCAAGAGGGCTCTGAATAATTTCCTCGTTTATATTTTGAAAAGTTTCAGTCCTGCAGAAAAGTTAAATGAATTAAATAGTGAACACCCTTGTAACACATTTTGTCATATTTACACACACTCTGCGTGCGTGTGCGCGCGCGCACACACACACACACACCCCTCGATTTTTTTTCTTCTAATTTCAGAGTAAGTTGTGACATTACATTTCACCTTTGAATACTTCTTATATTTCCTAAGATCAAGGATATTCTCCTACATTTTCACAAAACCATTATCAAATTTAAGGCTGATATAGTATTGTTAATTAAAATACATATAGTTCATATTTAATTTTTCCAGTAATTTCCAGTCAGGGATATATATATATATATATATATATGTATGTATCACTTATTTTTATTATTATTATTATTATTATTATTTTTGGCGGTACGCGGGCCTCTCACTGCTGTGGCCTCTCCCGTTGCGGAGCACAGGCTCCGGACGCGCAGGCTCAGCGGCCATGGCCCACGGGCCCCGCCACTCCGCGGCATGTGGGATCCTCCCGGACCGGGGCACGAACCCACGTCCCCTGCATCGGCAGGCGGACCCCCAACCACTGCGCCACCAGGGATGCCCTTTATTATTATTATTTTTTAAAAATATTTATTTATTTGGCTGTACTGGGTCTTAGTTGTGGCATGCGGGATCTTTTTCGTTGTGGCATGTGGGCTCTTAGTTGTGGCATGCAGGATCTATTTCCCTGACCAGGGATCAAACCGGGCCCTCCTGCATTGGGAGTGCACAGTCTTAACTACCAGACAACCAGGGAAGTCCCTATACATTGCAGTTAATTGTCATGTTTCTTTAGACATTTCCTTTATTGTAGAACAGTTCCCTGCCTCTTTTTGTTTGCTTGTTTTTGTCTTTCATGACATTGATGTTTTTGAAGCGCCTGGGTCTTTTGCAGAATGTCTCTCCCAATTTGAATTTGATTGATTGTTCATAATTAGATTCAGAGTAAGCATTCTTTGTAAGAGTGGTTCATGGGTGGTGCATTGTTTTCAGGTGCAGCATAGCAAGAGACATACCACGTCTCTTGGTCCCATTTTTGGTGGTATTAAGTTTAGTTACTTGGTTAAGGTGGTCAGATCTCTCCATTGTAATGGTACCTTTAGTCCCTTTTTCTCTAATAAGTAACCTCTGGGTTAGTATTTGAGGACTATGTGAGTCTTTTTCTTTAGCCACCTTTAAACAATAATTTTAGCATCTAATTGTGATTGATTGACTCCTTTTGCAGTTTTTATTCTGAGCATATATAAGTTTTTTTGACTTGGTCATTGATTTTCCTTTGTCTCTTAGTTTTAAAAATTTATCCTGGTGCTACATGCACATTTTTTTTAAAGCACTTTTTTTTGGCTGCGTTGGGTCTTTGTTGCTGCTCGCGGGCTTTCTCTAGTTGCTGCGAGTAGGGCCTACTCTCCATCGCGGTGCACGGGCTTCTCATTGCAGTGGCTTCTCTTGTTGTGGAGCGTGGGCTCTAGGCACGCAGGCTCAGTAGTTGTGGTTCACAGGCTTAGTTACTTTGCAGCATGTGGGATCTTCCCTGAACAGGGATGGAACCCGTGTCACCTGCATTGGCAGGTGAATTCTTAACCACTGCGCCACCAGCGAAGTCCCTACGTGCACACTGTAAGTGAAAAAATACTGAATGATTTTTTTAAATTAATTAATATTCGGCTGCATTGGGTCTTCATTGCTGCGCGCAGGCTTTCTCTAGTTGCGGCGAGTGGGGGCTACTCTTTGCCACAGTACGGGGGCTTCTCATTTCAGTGGCCTCTCTTGTTGAGGAGCACGAGCTCTAGGCATGCGGGCTTCAGTAGTTGTGGTGTGTGGGCTCAGTAGTTGTGGCTCGTGGACTTAGTTGCTCCACAGCACATGGGATCTTCCCGGACCAGGGCTTGAACCCATGTCCCTTGCATTAGCAGACAGATTCTTAACCACTGCGCCACCAGGGAAGTAAGTCCCTGAATGATTTTTTTAATGAAAAATAACACTGTCCATACTCCCTCCCTCCATAATCTCCACTCTGTTGAGAAGTTATTTTAAAATCTTTTCCTTCTTCATTTTATCAGTAACGTACATATTGCCAGTTCTGTTTTATAAATCATGTGATCCTTGCTTTCAGAAGTGTTTTAAAAAAGGCGTTTAGAAAATAAACACAAAACCTAGCTTAGTCAGATCTTAATATTTTGTGATACTAGCTTCAGATTTTTATCCCAAAGAAACAAAACATGAAGGCTCTAATTCCATTTCTTTCTTCCACAGAGGTAATAACCAGAGGTAATCCACTATCCTAAGTTTGGTGTTTATCATTCCTGTCCATATTTTTTACTTTAATTATATATTTATATAAATAAACATTTATAATTTGTAAGTTTTAGTTCTGTATTCCTCCAAAATTTGCTTTTTTCACCCAGCCTATATGTAGTTTATTTATTTTTCACTGTTATATACCATTGCATTATAGAAATATGCCATAAATGGTCAAATTTTTTACTGATGGTCATATGGATTGTTTTCCTTTTTTTTGATATTATGTTTTGCTATATAATTAGTGGTAATAGTGCGTCTTCCTAGGTGAACATGAAAGAAATTCTGTCATGTATTCTCTTAGAAGTGGAATTTCTGAATCATGGGGCATGCTTATCTACACTTTTACAAGATGATGCCATTTTTTTCCCAAAGTAGAACATTGGGAGGACATTTTTTACGACATCTTTATTGAGATATAATTTACATACCGTAAAGTTCACCCTTTTATAATATACAGTTCAGTGGCTTTTAGTATTTTCAGAAAGTTGTGCAAACATCACCACCGTCTAATTCCTGAACATTTTTACCACCCCAAATAGAAACCCTGTACCCATTAACAATGCTTCCCATTTTCTCCTCCCCTGAGCCTCTGGCAGCCACTATTGCACCTTCTGTCTATGGATTTGCCTATTCTGGGCATTTTATGTAAATGGAATTTTAGAATTTGTGGCTTTTTGTGTGTTGTCTTCTTTCACTTAGCATAAATCTGTAGTGTAGCTTGTTAGCAGTACTTTGTTCCTTTTTATGGCCAGAATATTCCATTTAATGGATGTACCACCTTTTGTTTATCCGTCCATCAGTTGATGGACAATTGGATTGTTTCCACTTCGTTATTATGAATAATAATGCTGTGAATATTTGTGTACAAGTTTTTGTGTGGACATCTGTGTATGTTTCCAGTTTGAAACATCCCTTTTTAAAACTGTTGTTGATTTGTATATGCAGCAGAGTGTTTTTTAAGCTATCTTTGGATTCCTGAATTTCTCTCTTCTATTTCTCTTTCACTTTTAAGGCTTTACTTAGATGTCTGGTGATCCTTGATTGTCCATATTTAAGAGTTAGGGATTAAAAGGCTTTTTGTGTGCGTAAGCTGAACTTGTAAAATGTTGGGCATCTTTGTAGGGTAATGTAAATGGCAGCCAGAGGTTTTAAATGTTAATCCGTGGAGTCTTTTCTTTGAGGCTGGTTGGTTTCTCTAGAAAATTTCCAATTTTATGCCTAGTGAGTTTATGATTGGCTGCCTGTATGAGGTTGCAGATGCAGGACTGAATTCAAGCACTTCTTATACCTTTACTTTCTTCCCTTCTTAATCACTCTGTATCTCGTACAGATCTTTCAAATCTGGTGCTCCACATCCCAAGCTTGTTCTGTTCACTTTCTTCAGACTGTAACTCTTCAGGCTATCGTCTCTGGGGGTGGGGATAGGGTAGTTGCTTGAAACCTCTGAGGCTTTGATTATTCCATATTTGTATTGTCAGGCAAGAACCTGTTTTTATTCAGCTTCACACTTAAGCCCCATTCTCCCCTGTACCTTCCCCCGCCCAGTCTGGATCCACTGGGTTTTGTAGAATCAGTTAGCTTAATTCTTCTTATCGGTATCTGCTTCTGTAGACACTTGGTGTCATAGCTTTCTTTGCTCTACTGAATGAGTTATTATCCATCCATTTATCTTCTGTCTTTGCAAAATTTTATTGAATTCTGCTGCTGTTCCTTATGCTATGTTTGACCTTACGGACAATTTTCTTTTTCTTTGTTTTTGGGGGGGGCGGTGCGCTGCATTGGGTCTTCGTTGCTACGCGCTGGCTTTCTCTAGTTGTGGAGAGTGGGGGCTTATTGCAGTAGCTTCTCTTGTTGCGGAGCACGGGCTCTACGCTCTCAGCCTTCAGTAGTTGCAGCACACGAGCTCAGTAGTTGCGACACACGGTCCCTAGAGCTCACGGGCTTTAGTAGTTGCGGCTCGCGGGCTCTAGAGCACAGGCTCAGTAGTTGTGGCGTCTGAGCTTAGTTGCTCTGCAGCATGTGCGATCTTCCCAGACCAGGAATCAAACCCATGTCCCCTGCATTGGCAGGTGGATTCTTTTTTTTTTTTTAATTTATTTATTTTTATTTTTGGCTGCGTTGGGTCTTCATAGCTGCACGTGGGCTTTCTCTAGTTGCAGCAAGCAGGGGCTACTCTACATTGTGCTGACTTCTCATTGCAGTGGCTTCTCTTGTTGCGGAGCACAGGCTCTAGGCAGGCAGGCTTCAGTAGTTGTGGCTCGCGGGCTCTAGAGTGCAGGTTCAGTAGTTGTGGCACATGGGCTTAGTTGCTCCACGGATCTTCCTGGACCAGGGCTCAAACCCGTGTCTCCTGCATTGGCAGGCAGATTCTTAACCACTGTGCTGCTAGGGAAGTCCTGGGAAAT
>NW_020837954.1:45699693-45763091 GCF_003676395.1 Aethalodelphis obliquidens
ATATATATATATATATATATATATATATATATATATATGTAAATTATTTTACTTATTTATTTTTTGACCACGCTGCACAGTATGTGGGATCTTAGTTCTTCAACCAGGGATCAAACCCTCTCACCCTGCAGTGGAAGCGTGGAGTCTTAACCATTGGACTGCCAGGGAAGTCCCAGTTCTTTGACTATCATTTTAGTAATTTCTCTGAAGGGAAAGATATTTCCCTTCAGAGAAAACTCCACTTATTTCTCAGCTTTGAGAGGCAATCTTCAGTTATTATTTTCCACAAAACTTTTTTTAAACCTTCGTTTTTTACTTTAATAATTAGAACTAATATTTAAGAACTTCAGAAGTAAACAAAGTGTAACAGTATCCCACCCTTCAGACAACCTGCCCCATTAACATTTTGGAATATTTCTGATCACTTTATGGAAATTTTTTTTCTTTACATAGTTAAAAATTTTACTGTATATCTGCAATTTCATGGTTCAAGGTATTTTTGCATCCCATGTCAAGCATTTCCCTGTGTCATTAAAAATCTTTATAATATATACATGTGTTTTACAACAGAGTCTTTATGAGCTCAATATTTACTGAAATTTATTATAGTTTAACTATTATAATATTTGGGCATTTTGGTTTTATATATATGTTTGTAGGATAAATATAACTGTAAAGTGTCTAATTTATTGAAAGGTAGGCACTTTTATACAAATAAGAATCAGTAAGAATTTATATTTTCCTTTAAAATGATTTATTGTGTGTTTCTTTCATATAGTAGGTTTCTGGGAATTGCAAAATTTAGTTGCTGACAAGATTTTTTTTTTTTAACTTCTATTTTTTTCTAGCAGGAATATAGTTGTGCTCTTATTTGCATGATAAATTAGCTTAGGTGGTAAAGATCTTTGTTTGTTTTCTTTTACAGAAATGTGGCTTGGTTTTGAGCTGGAAGAGAGTACAAGGCGCGTCTGGAAAACTTCAAGGTAGGTAAATTTTTCCTAATTTATTGAGATCATCTTAACCTGTGTGCATAAGTACATTTGCATTTACTCTCATTGTCCTTAACCATAGGAGTGTTTTACTAGCACTCTGTCTTCACTCTTTAATAGGATTAAAGGCATTTGGGAAGATGTTGGCTGAGAGTTGAGATGAGAAAGTAGAAAAGGATAACGTGAAGGAGGTAGGAGAGGGAAAAAAATTATTCAGACTAACTGGTTTCTTATAAGATAACTTTAAGAAGTCCTTTTTGTTTCAGAGCAGGAGTGTATGATCAAGATGGAACAATTAGGACTTAGGAAGAAAGTAGGAGAAGAGATGATGAGATAACCTCTTAGTTTTGAAAGCAAACTGTTCTTTTCATACTAGTTGGTAGAGACACCTGTTTTTTGGGGGGTTTTTTTGTGGTACGCAGGCCTCTCACTGTTGTGGCCTCTCCCGTTGCGGAGCACACGCTCCAGACGCGCAGGCTCAGCAGCCATGGCTCACGGGCCTAGCCGCTCCGGGGCACGAACCCGTGTCCCCTGCATCGGCAGGCGGACTCTCAACCACTGCGCCACCAGGGAAGCCCCATTTCCCCTGTTTTTGTTTTCTCTTTTTTCTTTTGGTTGTTTGAGGGTACTAAAAATGAAATCCGTATCAAAGGTAATTGCAGGAAAGGGAGGAGTGACAAAATAAATAATCCCTGTATTATAATGTTTGGTCTGTAATGATTTCAGTTTTTCATAAATATTTTTCATCTTTCATAATTGTATTGATATTTCACTAATTTTTTACATCCATTGCTAGCCTTTGGATTCTGTGAGTATAAGGAGCCTGAATCAACCCTCCGTGCTCTCAGGTTATTGCATGACCTGCAGATTGGAGAGAAGAAGCTACTTGTTAAAGTTGATGCAAAGACAAAGGCACAACTGGATGAATGGAAAGCAAAGAAGAAAGCTTCTAATGGGGTATGTTTTTTATAGCATTGTCTTCTCTAGGCCAGCTTTGCTCTTTCAGTGTAAATACGTCTCATTATAAAAAATCTAATACGGGGCTTCACAAGATCATCAAGAGGGTGTTTTTATAGTTTATAGTTACTTTAAGTCTTTTATCTACCCATAGTGGGTGGATGACTGTTGGTTTGCTTGTTCCAGGTTGGGATGAAGGTAGTAAGGGAGGCTGGACAAGGTTAACTTGCCAGAGAAAACACTGGTACAGACTATTCCAAACAGAGCTAATTCATTAAGGCAGCTTTTAAGTAAGTACAAAATATATTTCAACCTACGAAATTTTTATTAGTTGCCCTCTCGTTTAGAAGTACACAGGTTCTAAAATGAATGAAAATAAGTCTTATTGCTGTCATCTGGTGGTGGCTCTATTAAGTGAAGCTAAAGTAAAGGAAATTTTTGTATGTTGTGTTGTAATGTATACATTATTATTCCCTCTCAACAAAAGCAAAAAGCTAAAACCTGAATGTATATTTCCTTGTTTTCCCTTCCTAGTTCCTTTTGACACGTCAAGCTGAACAGATCTAAAATAGATTGATTATTACCTTTCTGTCTCTACAAAAACAAAACAGCCTTTTTGCTCTCTTCAGGCTTTTCACTATCATTCAAAGTAGAAATAGGTTTCTTGGTTCCACCACTCCCTCCTTTACAAAAACATTGTAAAAAAAATTCATAAAAATAGAACAACCTATAAAGAAGACGTTAAGTATCAACCGTAATTCTATCATCATTAGTAAGCACTGCAGACATTTTTGTTGCATATTCTTCCAGGCATTTTTCTCTGTATGGGTGAGTATAGTTTTAATTGGAATATGTGAGTTTATTTTCCTTTTATAAATGAAGGATTGAATTCTGAAGTATTGTTTTGTAAACAGCTTTTTTTTCACTTAATCTTGTCTTTCTTTGGATTTTTAATAGTATTTTAACTGATTTATCTACATTGTTTTCTTCTCATCTGCCTGTTACAGTACTGCCCTATATTTCTAAAACATAAGTATAATTATGTCAGCCCCCTGCTCATGCATCCTAATGGTTTTGAATTTCTCACAGTGTAAAGCCCATATTCTTAGCATGGCATCCAAGGCTTGCTCCAGTCTACCTTTCTAGCTTTCTCCATCAATTCCCTTCATGTGTCAGTCATGTATCCCTACAAACTCCTTTGTGCTTTGATGTCCTTGTTGCTCATCCAAGCTCCCTGTTGAAATTCTATCCATGTAGTTAAAATGTTGCTTGATTCATATAGCTGACATCAGTCCTAGATTCCTCTCAGGCAGAAGTAAATCCTCTCTTCTCATATAAAACAGGATTTTACTGTTGTTACATTAGTCTGCTTTGTAGTATGTATTGTTTGTATCGCTCTCTCACAGCTCCTTGTACCCTGTTTCGTTCCCGTATCCCGCATTCTCTGATTATAAGATAGACAGGACAATAAATTCACAGACTATGTTTTTTCATCTTGTACCTCCACAGAACCTGGGTTAAGGTCTTGCTCATAACAAGAATGGGGAGAGCATTTATTATAACAGTTGCAGTTATGTTGCTCACCTGGTAATCTTACTGTCTTTCCCTAGCTTTAAAAGGAAGTAACACAATTTACACTCCAGAGAAATTGTATTTTATCTCATATGAGCACTGTTGCCTGTCATACCAGTAAAACCTTAAAAAAGCCAACTGTCTGCAACAAGACTTCTTAGATTTTCCTTGCTGTGATAACTGAATTCTTTTTTAAAATAAAGTATGCATTCAGTGTCTTCAAAGTTTTTTATATAATTCCCTGGATTCATTGTTTTACTGAGCTTGAAATTTAGCTTGTGAGGCGGTTTAAGTGGTGGCATTTGCAGATGGTGTTCTCTGAGCATGAAGTAAATCTGTATAGTTATGTAATAAATAAGGAAATGTATAATCATGTGACTTTATCTTGTAATCACCATTAATAAGAGGAATCACAATTGAAATCTGTTTATATTTTTCTTCAAGAATGGAATTGAAGCCACCTCCAATAAAAACAGAACGGTTATTTCAGATAAAATGAAATTTAAAAAATTAACAGACATGACTTCTGGGTGTGTTTGGCATGGCCCAGAGGTACTTAAAGTCATTAGACAAACATGGTATATTTTCTTGGAGTGTTGATCTTACTCAACAATACTGGTAAAATGAAAATGTTGAGCAATTCTGTCAGTTAAAATTTTTTTTCAAACAGCTTAAGCAAATATAAGTATATTGTGGAGTAGATTGCAGGTTTGTCATGATTTTTCAGGGTAAGATGTGAAAGTATACTTGTTCTTTCTCTTTTATTGTCAATTTATTGGAGAAATTTAGAAAATAGTGACTTAAAGTAGGTGACATGAGAATGAGACATTGAGAAACTTGTATGCTACCTATCCAGACATTTTCCTGATTCCCAGACAGAAGAAAAAATACTATTAGTTGTATAGTTCTCCGATTGAAAAAGAACCACGAGTTTGGCTAGAAAGAGAGATTTTTCCTGACCCAGAATTTTAAGAGGCATTATATGCCTTGAGTAGTAGCTTGATTAAAAGCTTTTATTTGGATTTTGCAGAATTTGTAGAAGCAACTTTTATGACCTTTAGTAAAAGTGTTTCGTTTGGGGCAGCCACGCTGATCTAGTCCTTGTCCTGTTGCTTTCTGGTTGTTCAGCAGTAGCGGTATAGGAGTAGAGATATTTGCTTGATCGTCACAGATAGTGCTTGTTAATCACACATTCAAGAATGAACTCTGCCAAGTGGTGGAAGTACAAATAATCTTTGGAAAGAGCTGCTTGCTTTACATTTTAATTGAGGACAGATCAGATACTGCAGGTAGGAACATCTTCACATCTTTGCCTGGAAATTAGTCTGGTTGAATCTACATTTTCTCAAAAGAAAGAACTGCATTTGCTTAGTTCCCAAAGAAGTTCTTGTTTTGAACTCTAGGAGGTCAGTGCCAAAGAGTGAGTCTAGTAGAGCTGCTTTCTAACTCTCCAGCTAGCAGCTTTACTATGGAAATTTTTAATTCCTCTGAAAAGAGCCAAATAGGTGGGCCATGTAAACATCTCAGATATTCAGTTGATTTCTTTGATCCTCTTGTACTTCCAAACCCTTCACTTTTTGCTGCTCAGTATTACTGAATGTGCTTTCTGTTTCTGAAGTGGAAGAAAAAACCGGAAATCGGGAAACTGTGTGTGGTTCAGGACCCAGAGGTAGAGTTTAAGTTGAAACTAAAAATAACTTTTCCTTCCATGGTATATATTGCTACTTTTGTTTTTCTTACATTAACAATTGGTTAAGAGATTTGGGCTCATAAGCTTTCCTTCTAAAAATGTACATTTTCTCTATAGATCAAGGGGCAGTAGTCATTTGTAAGGTGGTGTGAACTAGTTCATTCCAAATGCTTTACTTCTAATTTAGGTAAGACCAGCTATACTAATATTTAAGTTTTGGTTTAGGATGATGGTGGTAGGGAATTTAGGGGCTATGAGTATTTTTAGTTGAGTAAGCCTTTGGATTTATAACCCCACCTCAATCCTTATGCTTAAAAAAAGCATGGAGATGTAGAGGGTTCATGGAAAGAAATTTAGAATGTAGGGAAAATGCTGAAGACAGACTGGATGTTCCCTCATGAGGTATATTTTCATAATAAAGAATTTAGGTCTCAACAGCTGAGTATTTGGGTTGAAATAGCCATATGTATCTCAGGACCTACGGTTTCAGTGACAAGTTACTGGTGGTTTAAGTCTTTCATTTAAAACTTTTGGAGAAGCAGAGTATCACTGAAGGGATTTTAGTGAAAGCTGCATAAAGACCTTATTGTGATATGTTATTGATTTAGAATAAGAAAGGAACACATCACCACAATTTTAGTTTACAATATTCTTGGTAAATAATGTAAACAATTTAATTACAGTCCTTGGTTAAAGCATCTCTTCTTTATCCCAGATGCCAAGTAGAAAGTTGGTTACAAGAATATTAGATGAAGAGGCAGGTTTGAGAAAGTAAAGAGTGGTTAGTTTTATAATATCACATTTAATGCCTTAACGTGAAAGTTGTCTCTATCATAATCTTCTCTTACCCTGTATTGTTAAATGCTTAACGGCAAGTTATTTTTTTAATTTTTAATTTTGTACCATCTAACATAGTATCTTGCATAGGGTAGGCTCTTAAGAGTTTGTTGAGCAAATTTAAGAAATAAATTTCTTAAATAAATAAACTAAGATCCCATATGCACGGCATATGGGATCTTAGTTCCCCGATCAGGGATCAAACCCTCGCTCCCTACAGTGGAAGTGCAGAGTCTTAACCACTGGACCTCCAGGGAAGTCGCTGTTTTTGTTTATTTTAAATGGTGGCTACCATAGTGTACATAAAATTGTATTTTGCTTTTTTCATGTAATAAAGTTTTCAACTTTGAATGAGTTATTCAGTAAACATCATTAGTCTGTGCAGGTATTGAGCAAGACAATCTGAAAAATTGTGAAAGCTTTGCAGATGTGTAGTACGCTAGCCCTGTGATTTCAGTCTTTCTGTAGCTGGTTAGGGGTCAGAATGTTAACTATCAAGGGTAGAAAGGAAAAGAAAATCGTAAAGTGCAGTGTATCGAAGGAAAAAACAATAAAACAAATGAAGTTTAGTTTTGTGAAGTTAGGAATAAATCCAAATCTGCATTTAATAGGACTGCAGAGATGTTTGGGAGAAAACATGTTTGTTTTGTGTACTAACTTGTTTTAGAATGATTTTGATTTTCTTGTTTGATTTTCCCCTTCCTTCTCCTGAATCTGCCTTGTTTTTTTTAAGAATGCCAGGCCAGAAACTGTCACTAATGATGACGAAGAAGCCTTAGATGAAGAAACAAAGAGAAGAGATCAGATGATCAAAGGGGCCATTGAAGTTTTAATACGGGAATACTCCAGTGAGCTCAATGCCCCCTCGCAAGAATCTGACTCTCACCCCAGGAAGAAGAAGAAGGAAAAGAAGGAGGACGTATGTGTTACTGATTTCTGACAACAGAGTCATTCCTACAGTTTACCTTTTGTACTGTCACTCTTGTGCTTTCATTATTTCCAACTTCTGAGGGGAAAGTAGAATGACTAGCGTTTTTAACAATATACTGTTAAGGCTAATTTGACCATGTTTTACCAACTAACTTCCTAATTTTTTTTTACCACAATGTTCCTGTTTCGCATGTTTGAAATGCAGTGACATGGAAGCTTGTGCATATTTGTGGATTCATTAAGTAAGGGGGAAAAAAAAACCCCAGACTTGAGTGATGAATAGGAACTGATATTAAGGGACAAAGTAAGATTTTTTTTCCCCTTTTGTCACAAAGGGGTTGGCCTTGTTTTGCCTTACTCCCTTATTATTTTTCTTCTGTCTCTACTCCAAGCGGGATACCAGGTCTCATTCAGTGAGGATTTTGACCCATTTTCAAATTTTTAGCCACCTTTCCTTATAAGCCACGTCTCATTTCCTTCCATGGACAGTAGTGCTATTGGCCTTATAACTGGAGTACTATGAAAGAACATCATGAGATGAAACACTCCTCCCCAGTGTATTATATCATCACCTACTTTTGTCATCCTAAGCTAATTGAACAATAGGGAGTCCAGGTTGAGAGAAAATGTTTGGTTTTCTTATATTCATTTAATTTGAATATACTTAGAGAAATTATAGGGAGTGTTCTTTAAAAATATTGGAAGTGTATTATATGAATGGATTGTATATGCCCTGGAAAAGTAGTACTATGAAACATATATTGTGATTTAATATCAAGGGGTAGTTATAGTTCATACTATTTTGCATTTTATTGCCTTATTAGTCCATCTTCAGTTTTCTTCGTGGCCAGATACATCAGATGCATTTTCTTTTTTATATATAAATTTATTTATTACTTATTTTTGGCTGCATTGGGTCTTTGTTGTTGCGTGCGGCTTTCTCTAGTTGCGTCAAGTGGGGGCTACTCTTCGTTGTGCAGCTCAGGCTCTAGGTGCACAGGCTTCAGTACTTGTGGCTCGTGGGCTCTAGAGCACAGGCTCAGTAGTTGTGGTGCACGGGCTTAGTTGCTCCATGGCATGTGGGATTTTCCCGGACCAGGGCTCGAACCCGTGTCCCCTGCATTGGCAGGCGGATTCCCAACCACTGCGCCACCAGGGAAGCCCCAGATACATTTTTATTACTTGGCTTGTTCTTCCTCATGGGGCCATAAGAACCTGTCTAGTGAACTGCCAATCACTGGGAATGGTAATTGGTAAGAGTCAGTCAGGTATAGGGTAATTAAGACCTGTAGGGTTTGTTCTTCCTCTTCCCCCATTAATGGTAAAGGAGAAAATAATTTGACATATTTGTTTGATACGGGTTGGGAGGAGAGAATCCAAGAAATTCTGCTCTATGGCAGGAATTATGGGTAAATTTTGTTGTTATGATTGTTTCCTCTGTCTTGGAAGGAATCAAGGAAGAAGCACTGCTAGTGCGAGACCCTCCTTATTCCACTGGTTGGGGGTGTTGGCGGGAGAGGAAGTGGTGGGTCATGGGAGGGGTTATAGAGTGAGTGAAATCTTTTTTATTATCAAGTAATTTGAAATCAAGAAAATGTTACAGAAATCTTGCTTACAGTATAAACATACAGAAAATTGTTTTTCAGAGTAATATGAACGCTTATTTGTTTGTTTTAATCTTTGTGGATTTTTCCGCAGATTTTTCGCAGATTTCCAGTGGCCCCACTGATCCCTTATCCACTCATCACTAAGGTTAGTTTACATTATAGACTTTGGCAATAACTTACGTTTACTGCTAATTGCCAGATTTGTGATTCTTGTCTAACTCTTTACTATTTAACTTAGATTGTTGGATTTGTTACTACATAAGTTTTTTATTTACTCCTGTCTTTTGTAAAACCTGTACAGAAAAAAAAACCTGTACAGAGCATCTAACCTTTAATTTCTGTCTATCAGTGTAGATTGATCGTTATGCATTCCCACCTGTCCCCCTTGTCTTTTAGGAGGATATAAATGCTATAGAAATGGAAGAAGACAAAAGAGACCTGATATCCCGAGAGATCAGCAAATTCAGAGACACACACAAGGTAGTATTCTTGTTTTTTCACTTGATACCAATCTAGACTTTTTACAGAATCCAAAGCAAACAGACAAAAAAAGAAAAATCAACCTTACAGTAGAATATAATTTTAAATGCTTTTTATATAGGTTTAATTGATATTTAGATAGAAACAAAGAAACAGAAGACCATTACCATATTAGTGTTGTCCTTGGCATATTGTACGTAGCTTTTTCAGTTACTGACTACTCTGCAGTCATCTCACTTTAATATGAATAAAAGCTAGTTTTATTTTTAGATTTCAACATAAACATCAAGGTCAGATTTAAACTAGATTCAAGGGGGCAGCAGAATAACATACACTGTAGTGTATTTCTGGGGGCAGTTATTTAACTTAATCTTAGGAAAACCTTTTCTTTAGAGCTGAGATTAAAATTTAAGATTATATTTGTATAGATTTGAGAGGGGGAGATTTTAAAAAGTAGGTCAGTGGTTACCAGACTTACCAAATTTTAGATGCATGGAAGAACTGTAAATTCCCATAAAGCTAATCTATTCATTGACCCCCACCATTATGATAGAGATCATATGGTGACTAATGCAAGATGAAACTCTCAGCTTGGAAAGTAACAAGGAATAGGATGTAAGTATGAGCTTCTGTTTTTTATTATATTTATGGATGCCCCCTCAGAAAAATATGCAAAGGGGTAACTGGCTTGGAAACGGGTATTTGTTCATAGTAAATCCCACTCACGAGTTTTGCCTATTGAAAGCTTCTCTCAATGACAGTGCATCTGTGAATGTTCCCTGGTGTTGAAGGTGATGCTTATGGACGGTGAAATGCAGACACTGCGTGAAATGTATTTTGATGTTAGAGATAATAAGATGTTACTGGTTCTTTCCTAAGATTGAGTGACCTTTAACTCAGTGAGATGTTAAGTGTTCATTTTTTCTTTTATTTAATCTTACTTTTTCTTATAGCTTTCGAAATCCCATGTTAACAATTAATGCCATCGAATCGATGCTGCTGAACACATTATTATCATGATGCCGAGCCCTAGCTCACATACACAGGGCCTTTTCAGGAATTAAGTATGTCTAAAAGCACAACTGTAGTTCTCCCAGATTAATTTTGAGAGTTAAAAAGTTAGTCCATGGGAAGTCATTTTAGAGGAATGCTTTTGGTTAGGTTCAGTACTCAAAATTTTCTGAGCAAGCTTGAAAATGGTATACAGTGTGTGTGTGGTTTACCCCCTTTTATTTGTTAAATCCTGTCATGTCATTGGTAAAGTATAAGGAAATCATGTTTCAAAAAATTAATTCAAAAGGTAATTGCTTCAGAGTTTGAGAAGCTGTCAGGCCTTTGACTGCCTTACACGTATTTCACTGTGGGGAGAATGTTTTGAATTTCCAAAATGTGTTTTAAAAATAAAAATCAAAGTGAAAAAGAAAAACAGTTTTTTTTATCGGGGGGTATGGTTAAAGGGGATATTTGAAACTTCGGTAACAAAAATTGAGCTCAGTGAACCTTTGCATGTTTTGGTATGAGTTTATTAAATAACCACAGACTGTCAGGGTATCAGCGTGGCAGGGGGCGTCCATTTACAGCACGGACGAGTCTGAAGAGAGAATAAGGTAAGATTTATGATTTTTTTTTTCTGTCCTTTCCTCTTCATTATTTCACTACTTTCTTATGTCTTTTTAGACCACCTCATTTCCTCCTTCTCCAGTCTTTGTCTTAAAAAATATATACGTGTGTGTGTATCTATTTACTGCATACATAATCTAATATAATCTTTTAGAATTGCATTTAATATGGACAAGATTCACTCACTTTTTCATTTACTTAGAACAAAACTTTTGAAATGAGTTCTGAAACAAATCATTTACATAAGTGGAACTATACATTTAAGAAATAAGTAGTGTAGTGAATAGGCAAGCATAAAACAATTGAGGGACTCTACAAAAGAAATTATTATTGGAACAGCTAAAATAATCTGTAAGTATTTATTATCTCAGAAATAAACAAATTTCTTATAAGTGTATGACACTGAGGTAAGTTTTATGTAGTCTAGCCTCATTTTACAATACACATTTTTTTATTCCATTATAGTACTGTTTCAAAAATTAGAATTTACCCCTTTAAATAGTTTTCAGTTTCTGTCCTCTTTTTGCCATTTCTTTTCTCTTCCCTTTGTAATTTCAATGTATTCAGTATTGGCTTGGCCTGCGTTCCATTTTGATATAAGACTGGCACCACAGCTGAATATATTGATTTCTCATGCATTAGCTTTTCTTTCGTAATCTTCTATCAGTTCTCTGATCCATGAGCAAGAGAAAGAGAGTATAACAGGTAAGATTGCTTTTTAAAGTTGTTTTAAATGCTTTACATGACTGAGAAAAGAAAAAAATGCACATTTTATTGTTGTCATTTAAATTTCATTTCGGTGACACTAAACATGGAACCAAAGGAAAAATGTTTTGTTTTTGTTTTTCCTGTTTGGGGTATTTTTTTTTCTGAGTTTGTGTAGAAACCGTGTGGTGCACTGGTAATCTTGTCAGGGTACAAACTTGGTCTGAATGTTATTTGGTTTATTTGTGAACCATGTACTTGCTCTTCCTCCCAGAAGCATAGCTTGTAGGCAAGGTTAATCCAGTGTTGGCGATCCATGTCCTAGCACAGCATCTGTAAGTTAATACGCAATCGTTCCTTCCAAGGATGGATTTATCACTGTTAATGTATTTTCATTGTCTTATAGGCATAATGGGCATAAATATGTTGCTTTTAACATTAAACCAAAAATTAATTAAATAAAAATATTATGATTATGCACATTTTTTGCTTGAAGCAAGTGATTTTCAAACTTTTTGTATTTGGTGGGCTGTCCATCTTGTAATGGTGGGAGTAAATGTTTCCATAGGTGATAGGGTAGATATTGGCTGAATTCAGCTTGTCTTTTGGAGGGTGGGCAAACCAGAGGGCAGAAGATTATTTAGTTGCATTCCAGTGACCTGACTCTCTTCCCCCACCTCCCCTTTAAAACACTCAACTAATAATCGTTAGGTAATGGGAAGTCTGGGGTTATAGTAGCAGCAGTAGTCCCACTGATTTAAAGAAATTCATAATGGGAAGAATTACATTGTAGCCAAGTGATTGTATTTCTAGAAATTATTATGAACCATCACACTCCTCATGGTCATTTTAGTTACTACATAATCATTGAGTGGTCAGCCACACTTGACACAATCTCCCAGCATCCAAGATTGGAGATTCCTGGTCTGTTTAGAGTGTATGGTTTTGCACGAAATCTATCTAGGCTTGTGATTGCTTCAGTTTTATTTGTTAAGTAAAACCACAAGTATTTAATATTGAAGTACCAGTGGTTTGGGTTTGTTTTTTTTTTTTTTTTTTTTTGGTCGTTCCCAATATTGGGCTTTGCGCCGGGAAAAGTCTCAATACTGGAGCTATAGAGTTAACTCTAAAAGTACTTTTATTGGTTTCTAGAAACTGGAAGAAGAGAAAGGCAAAAAGGAAAAAGAAAGACAGGAAATTGAGAAAGAACGGAGAGAAAGAGAGAGGGAGCGTGAAAGGGAACGAGAAAGGCGAGAACGGGAACGAGAAAGGGAAAGAGAACGTGAACGAGAAAAGGAGAAGGAACGGGAGCGGGAACGAGAACGGGATAGGGATCGTGACCGGACAAAAGAGAGAGATCGAGATCGGGATCGAGAGAGAGATCGGGACCGTGATCGAGAAAGGAGTTCAGATCGGAATAAGGATCGCAGTCGATCAAGGTAAGGCTTCATGGAAGTTACTGTATGCTTGATAGCTTTAATAGAACTGCAGGTTAGTACTCTTCTTGGGCCATTTGCATGGATGTAGTGATAGAACTTCCTGAGACACAAAGCATACCTGGCTTGCTGTCTCACACACATGTAAAATATTGGTTAAGGGCTTCCCTGGTGGTGCAGTGTATAAGAATCTGCCTCCCAGTGCAGGGGACACAGGTTCGATCCCTGGTCCGGGAAGATCCCACATGCCGCGGAGCAACTAAGCCTGTGTGCCACAACTACTGAGCCTGCACTCTAGAGCCCGTGAGCCACAACTGCTGAAGCCCGCGTGCCTAGAGCCCGTGCTCCGCAATAAGAGAAGCCACCGCAATGAGAAGCCCGCGCACCGCAATGAAGAGTAGCCCCCACTCACCGCAACTAGAGAAAGCCTGCACACAGCAACGAAGACCCAACACAGCCAAAAGTAAATAAACTAAAAAAAAAGAAAAATATATTGGTTAAATTAACAATTTTCAACTTCAGTGTTAGTTTCGGTCTGAAGCCAGTTTTTATACAGAACCAGCACACACCAGCCGTCCACCCAGTGTTTTGAATAGACATGATTCCTTGTTCTCTCACTTGGTCAGTGGGCATTTTCTCTAGTCACTGTTTGATTGAGGTCCCCTCTAGTGGGAAATCGGCTCTAGTACCACTGCTTTTAGCTCCTGGTGTCTGTTTGGTCCTATAGCCCACTGCGTGGCCACAACTTAACTTCTCAGGCTCTAAGTTTACTGTTTCTTTATGGCTTCTAGTAATTTATTTCACTTTGGTTTGGTTTGGTTTTATGTAAATTTTTTCATAATTATACTGAATTCATATGACATATCTCAAATTCTTTAGGAATGAGGTAGAGCAAAAGTGAACAAAGGAAGTGGAGAAGGGCATAAGTAGAAGGAAGCCAGTAGACGGAGGGAAGAGAGGAAATCCCACCTTTTTTTTTCCCAAGCTAGTTTTCAAATATACATTACTGGGTTGAGATATTATTCTACCTGATTATAGCTGAAGGGAGGTCCACCGGTTGCTGGAACTGGAATTCAGGACTCTTATTATCTTTAGTGGGCATTAAAATCCTTCCCTTCCTTCTTCCACTGGAATAACCATTATTCTCTTGAATAACCACTATTGAGAATTTGACATGTATTAAAATGAGTGGTTTTATACTTTCACTACAGTGTATTGTTTCATATCATATATATACATAAATTTGTATAATTATATCCATGGTATCACAAATCTGCAGTTTGGTTTTATCACTCTGAATTAAATACTTGAGAACTTTTTATTACTGATAGATGTACAGTTGACCCTTGAACAATGCTGAGGTTGGGGTGCCGACCCTCTGTGCAGGCAAAAATTCGAGTATAACTTATAGTTGGCCCTCTGTATACACGGTTTTCCATATCTGCGGTTCTTCGTCCATGGATTCAACCAATTGTGGATTTGACCTACCTCAGATTGTGTAGTACTGTAGTATTTACTATTGAGAAAACTCTGTATAAGTGGACCTGCACAATGCAAACTCATGTTGTTCAAGAGTCAGCTGTAGTTCTAGTTTACCCATGCAACATGCCAGAATGCTCTTTGCTTCTCATCTTTGCCAATATCTGTATTCCTTGATTACTAGTGAAGTAGACTATCTTGTAACATGTTCGTTGGCCCTTAGTATTTCTCATATCTAGGTTTTTTTGTTTGTTTTCTGAGATGCTGATAAGCGTTAACGTTGAGTTTAGAAAGCAGTTCAGAATTTGGGGCCAGGATTATATTCTACGTCTTTCTGACTTGTAAAGAGGAGTTTACAATTCTGCAGAAACCAAATGCTAAATTCTGGCTAGTGAGTTTATATATTATTTCATAACATATGTTGTCCGACTTTCTCTTGGGTTTAAACGAAAACACAAAGACTGACCGATTTTTTAAATCTTTTGTTTATGTAGAGAAAAGAGCAGAGATCGTGAAAGGGAACGGGAGAGGGAAAGAGAGAGAGAGAGAGAACGGGAACGAGAAAGAGAACGAGAGCGAGAGAGAGAGCGAGAAAGGGAACGGGAGCGCGAGAGAGAAAAAGACAAGAAGCGGGACAGAGAAGAGGATGAGGAAGATGCATATGAACGAAGAAAACTTGAAAGAAAGCTCCGAGAGAAAGAGGCTGCTTATCAAGAGGTAAATTGAGGGAAAGCTTTTATTCTTAAATCTTGGTACTTAGTAGGTTAGTCAAAAATTTTAGAACCCTTTGTATACATTTTTAAGCTTTGACAATTTTTTTTTTAGCGCCTTAAGAATTGGGAAATCAGAGAACGAAAGAAAACCCGGGAGTATGAGAAAGAGGCTGAAAGAGAAGAAGAAAGAAGAAGAGAAATGGTAATTTTCTTGGTTAAAAATAAGTGATTTTTCAGATAAAAATCAGATCAAATCTTTATTGTTAAGTAGAAGTGACGTCATAGTTAAAAAGTATGAGCTCCCAGTATAGATAATTTTTATATATTTCAAGTAGCTTTGGGACAATTTCAGTACACGAAAATGTTTTTCCCTCCTATTTTTCACGTTTTTGCTCCCTATAAACTAAATTACCATTTGGCATACTGTCAAAGTAAATCTGTCATAGTATAAAATGAGAACTTATAGACCTTTCTTTGATTAAGAATCTGCAGTATTTTTGAATTTCAAGAGGCTTTTAAGAGGCTTTGATATTCTGTATTAGTCTAGTACATTTGGATGAAGGAAATAGTCTCATGAGAAGACCTGTTTTTAGAAATCAAAATTATTGACTTCAGTATATAGTGCTTATAAATTATTGTTTTTCCTTATGTTACTACATTATCCTTCCTTTTAACTCCATGATAATCATAAAAATGAATGTTGTTTTTTTTTCATTTACACTGTTTGATAGACTGTAACAGTGAAAGCAATTGGCCAAGGTTGTTACCTAAGTAAAATGACAAAAAGATAATTTATTTTATCATAGTACTTGCTTCAGTATTATGTTCCATATGTTCTATCATTGCCAGAAGTTCGTGAAGATTTCTTTATCTCCAGTTTGGAGATTATTCTTCCAAAAACATTACTGAAGTTAGGAATCTTCTTCAAATAGCTTTTGAACATGAGACATAGAGGAAATTTTTGTAAGTAACCAAAAGAGTGCATGCAGCAACTAGATAGTATAGTTTTCTGGATGGTAGGTCTTCTAAGGTCCTACAGTTATTTAAAATAATTTGATTTCCCTGGATTGTAGCTCCCATTCTAGAATTTCTTCTTAAACCGTAGGTTAGAAAATAGAGAATAATATAGTAAGAGACATAAAATTATTTGAAGAAGTGATTCTGCTTCCTGCAAGCAAATCTGAAACCTGTTTTTCTAGAGAAAAATTTCCTATTAGTTATCTTTTGCTTGGGAGCTTAAAAAAATATCCAGCAGTTAGAAAAGCAGTTACTTGCTCATTAAAAAATGTTCAAGTAGCAGAAGTGTATAATGTAAAAAGTCACCTCATGAAAGGTGACTTATGTTAATACTTTAGTACGTACATTATGGGCCTTCCTCTGTGTGTGTGTGTGTGTGTGTGTGTGTGTGTGTGTGTGTATTTATTTATTTATTTGGCTGCATTTGTTTTCGTTGCTGCATGCGGGCTTTCTCTAGTTTGTCGAGTGGGGACTACTCTTCGCTGTGATGCGCGGGCTTCTCATTGGGGTGGCTTCTCTTGTTGCAGAGCACGGGCTCTAGGCACATGGGCTTCAGTAGTTGCGGCATGTGGACTCGGTAGTTGCGGCTCATGGGCTCTAGAGCGCAGGCTCAGTAATTGTGGCGCACGGGCTTAGTTGCTCCGTGGCATGTGGGATCTTCCCAGACCAGGGTTCGAACCTGTGTGCCCTGTATTGGCAGGCAGGTTCTTCTTAACCACTGCCCCACCAGGGAAGTCCCCTGTGTTTTATTTAGATATTTGTAAATATTGTCATCGCTACCTGACAATCTACTTGAATGCATTTGACAGATTTTGTGCTAGGTACTGGGTGTACAAGAATAACTAATGCTTCAAACTCTTAAACAATTGGGTGGTATTGTCAGAGAGATGAACTGGTTGCTGTATTGTGTGTGTGAGTGTTTAAGGTATGATAATGGTGTGTTCACAGTATTTTGGGAGTGGAGTACAGAGAAAGTGATTAATTTTGTCTGGGGGAAGGAGTTGGTCATGGATAGATGGTTATATTGGGGAAGTCTTTAGAAAGGTGTAACGTTTGAACTGGATGAAATGTGTTAATATTTTACTGTAGTCATAAACCTACATCTGCTTTGTATATAATATTGTTGGTATAGTAGATAGAGATGTAGATTATAAATACTCACTTTAAAGTATTTTTTATGTCTGTATATTAGATATAATTAGATATAATTTCTGTGAAATATAATAGTTGTTGTATTTAAAATTCCAAAAATAGGAATAAGAGATTCATGTACTTTCATGGTTTGTTTACTCAAAGTTAGGCAGGCATTACCTTTCGATTGATGCATAAAGGTGATTTAAATTTTTAATCCTGCAATTCATAAAAACTACTTGTATCATCATCTACCTATAAACGAAACATAAAATATTTTTGTCCAGTTAACAGATTCAATAAGATAACTTTCAGTTTTCTTTCTTGGTGTGCTTAGGTTTCATTAGAAAAAAATTACTGTACTTTGAAGTGTATCTTCATAGAGAAAATTTATTGTAGCATACCATCAGTATATGTGGCTTTCATTTCATGGATAAGCCCTAAATCTGACTTGCTTTTAAGAGTAAAAGATTTTAAAAATCTAATGTTACTTACATTTAATATATAAGTTTATGAGAATGAAAAAGTTCAAGTGGTATGGATAAGAAAAATCTATTCCCAAGAAAGGGCGAGGGGGTAATCTAAATTAATTTTATGTTAATTTTGCACACTTTGTCCTTCATTTCCTCAAAGGCAAAAGAAGCTAAACGACTAAAAGAATTCTTAGAAGATTATGATGATGATAGAGATGATCCCAAATATTACAGGTAAAGAAGCCTTGCTTTATGAACTCATACTGTCAGCTTTTTATTAGCTGTATTTTCTCTTGTCTACAAGAGAGTGCAAGTTCACTCAGTGGAGTAAGAAAGAAATCTTTGAATTCATCTTGTAATTATCCCCATAGTTGATAATGCTGTTTTCCGGGGGTCCGGGCATGTTATAAAAGAATTGACAATTCTATGCACCTTCTTTGGAGGAAGGTTCATAATAGTATTGTGACAAATTAACTTTTCTTCCTGTGTTTTATTTTTTATTTATTTATTTATTAAAATGTGTGTTTGTTTATTTATTTTGACTGCACTGGGTCTTAGTTGTGGCATGCAGAATCTTTAGTTGCGGCATGCAGGCTCTTAGTTGCTGCATGCATGCGGGATCTAGTTCCCCAACCAGGGATTGAACCCTGGCCCCCTGTATTGGGAGTGCGGAGTCTTACCCTCTGGACCACCAGGAAAGTCCCTCATGTGTTTTAAAGAACTTCAGTTTTTATAGCAAATTATAACTTGCCTTTATGACTATCTAAGGTGGCCTAGAAATTTTTGTCTTCAAGAATTTCTAGAGTGCTACATAGTAATCTGAACACCCTCCCGCCCTCCTTCACCCAATTGCTATACTATTATGAAGTGAGAGTTGTGAAGCCTGCATTTCCTGATATCTGTTCCCGTGGCATTTCTAAACTGTTCTCATTCTTCTAACATTTATGGCACTTTGGTAAAATTGTTTGCTTTGTTCTGCTCCCTCCACTCCAAACTATAATTTCCCTAAGGTTATGAAGAATATTTTGATTTTTTTCTCATGTGCCTGGCATGATACAGTCATGTAGTGAATGCATTTAATATATATAATTTAATACACTGTAGCTGAAATAATCAAAACATTGGATTAACACTTTAAATTGAATGAATGCCAAGGATTTGACTTTGTAGAAAATGCAAAGTAAAATTATTGAATCATAGATTAGCAGTACATTCTGAGATATAATAAAGTGCTAAATAGAACCTCTGCTTTCTCTTGATTATGCCCTGCTGCTTCTGTTAATTTTTTTTTTTTCCCCACAAGGAAAGGAGTTGATTTAAATTGAAGGTACAAAACTAATATTTGGGATATTACTACTCCTTGTATTAATTTTTCACAACTTGGCCTCCAAGACAACACAGATTACTTGTTAGTTTCCCTGTGGAATAGGTATAAAATGAGAGCATTCTTCCCTCTGAAAGCTACTTTTTTACTTGTAGATACTCATTTAGAGTGACTTAAGAATGAGGCATGGTGATAACGTGACAAGACAGTGCTGACTTAGTAAACATTAACATGCAGAGAGTACACTGTCTTGGGTGTTCTACAGATATAGAGCATTAAGACAGTCTTCAGTCTCTTAGCATGCAGCTGTTAGTATGGAAAGAACTTGCTTTTGGAGACATTATGTGTAGTAGTTTAGACCTGAGTATTAAATAAGGCCTGTTATTTACTTTTGCAGAGGAAGCGCTCTTCAGAAAAGGTTGCGTGATAGGGAAAAGGAAATGGAAGCAGATGAACGGGATAGGAAGAGAGAGAAGGAAGAGCTAGAGGAAATCAGGCAGCGCCTTTTGGCAGAAGGGCACCCGGATCCAGATGCAGAGCTCCAGAGGGTAAGATACTATGACATCCATAACAATATTCTTTTAAGGCTATCATGTCATCTTAAGCCAGCCAACTATGATATGGTTTAGTTTATAAGGGAAATGTTTACACTCCATGCATCTTGCTATTTTGGGGGGAGGATATTAGTATTTTTTTCTTTATTTTATTATGTAAGTCATCAATATTAGTTGATTTACAGCTTTATTTTCAACATCTTCTATATGTCTTACTCCTTTATTTCTGTGAAGTATTACTTATTAAGTGAATGTCTTTTAATGTAACTTTGCTAGAAACTGTCCTTCTTATATATGCTCTGACACTTAATGACTTTCGTAGTTTGAATTCTCTCATTACCGCCCTAAATATTTTATTTCCAAAATAAAGATGTTTTCATGAACAGCTTGTCATTTAAAAATGAAAAAGACTGTCATAGGACATGGCATACCCATTCTTGCTTTTAAGAATAGTGTCATGTTAGAAAAGTTTTTAGTTCTTAGTGTATCACAGATCTTAATACTATAAATTCTTCATATCAACTTTAAAAAATCTGTTATATGCTATTAACAGGAACCATGTCTTCTTACATGTCCCTTTTATTCTTCAAAATAAAATAGTGTTATTTTTTTCTGTTAAGTACTTACATAAGTAAATAGAAAGTTCAGACAACATAGAACACAGTAATGAAGAAATTAAAAACTGGCTGATTTCTTATAACCCCCCTCACACATAAGTTTTATAAGTGGGAATATTGTTACGTGCACTTTTTTTCTAATGTGCTTTTCATTTTTAGATTTTTACTCAAGTATAGTTGACATACAGTATTATATTAGTTTCAAGTGTACAACAGTGATTTGACATGTGTATACATTATGAATTGATCACCACGATAAGTCTAGTAACCATCTGTCACCATACCAAGTTATTAAAACAATATTGACTATATTCCCTATGCTGTATGTTACATTCCCCATGAGTTATTTTATAACTGGAAGTTGGTACCTCTTTTTTTTTTTTTTTTAAAGATGTTGGGGGTAGGAGTTTTAGTAATTTATTTATTTATTTTTGCTGTGTTGGGTCTTCGTTTCTGTGCGAGGGTTTTCTCTAGTTGTGGCAAGCAGGGGCCACTCTTCATCGCGGTGCGCGGGCCTCTCATTATCGCGGCCTCTCTTGTTGCGGAGCACAGGCTCCAGACGCGTAGGCTCAGTAGTTGTGGCTCACGGGCTTAGTTGCTCCGCGGCATGTGGGATCCTCCCAGACGAGGGCTCGAACCCGTGTCCCCTGCATTAGCAGGCAGATTATCAACCACTGCGCAACCAGGGAAGCCTGGAAGTTTGTACCTCTTAATCCCCTTCACGTTTTTGCCCTACCCCCCATCCTGCTCCCCTCTGGTGACCACCAACTTGTTCTCTGTATGAGTCTGTTTTGTTTTCTAATGTGCTTTTACTTCAGGTATAATCTTCCACCAAGAATTTCTCCAGTTTATAGTCCAGGTGTCTTTTTTTTCATCATCATGGTAGTATTGTCAGTGTTTTAAATCCTTGCCATTATAACATTTAGGTTGGGGAATATTACTTTGGTTTTTTTTCTTTTTTTCTTTTTTTTTTTTTTGCGTTACGCGGGCCTCTCACTGTTGTGGCCACTCCCGTTGCGGAGCACAGGCTCCGGACGCGCAGGCTCGGCGGCCATGGCTCACGGGCCCAGCCGCTCCGCGGCATGTGGGATCTTCCCAGACCGGGGCACGAACCTGTGTCCCCTGTATCGGCAGGCGAACTCTCAACCACTGCGCCACCAGGGAAGCCCAATATTACTATGTTTTAATTCTCTGATTACCAGTGGGTTTGAATGCCTTGCAGATGGTTTAATGGTCATTGTACTTCCTTTGTGAGTTGATAAATGGTGTTATGCACAGATTTTAAATTTTTGTGTAGTTCAGGATACGTACTTTTACTTTTGTTTTTCCTGTGTTTGTTTCATGCTCAGAAAACTTGCTGATGTATTCATCCCAGTTTATAATGCTCTTATGATGTTTATTTTTTATTATATTTTGTAATTTCAGGGGGAGTGTTCATTTTGGTTTAGGAGTTTGACTTCAGAATTCTCCCTCCCGCCACTTCTTCCTTTTCCTGTTTGTGAATACAGAAGTGACTACCACCTTCAGCCATTACCAAGAAATAAAAAATGATTATCTATGACCAGGCTGAGGATTTGAGTTGCCTCTTGTGTATTGTGTATACTATTGGGTTCTATTGGGTTGGCCAAAAAGTGCCTTTGGTTTTTAAGTAAAGTAAAAGACACATTTTTCATTTTCACCAAGAACTTTACTGAACAACGTATTCACCCTTTTGTTCGACCTACCTTCTGCCATTTTTCAGGCAACTTCATAATTCCATCTTCCCGAAACTTTTTATCTTTTTGAGCAAAGAACTGTTCCAGGTGCTTTTTACAGTCTTCCAGGGAATTGAAATTTTTTCCATTAAGAGAATTTTGTAGAGACTGAAATAAATGGAAATCCAAAGGTGCAATATCTGGTGAATACGGGGAATGAATCAGAACATCCCAGCCAAGCTGTAACGGTTTTTGCCTGGTCATCAAAGGAACATGCAGTCTTGCGTTATCCTGATGGAAGATTATGCATTTTCTGTTGACTAATTCTGGACTCTTTTCGTCGAGTGCTGCTTTCAGTTTGTCGAATTGGGATCAGTACTTGTTGGAATTAATCGTTTGATTTTCTGGAAGGGACTCAATATAATAGAAGGCTCCCAACCCCACGATACATACAACATCACCTTCTTTGGATGAAGACTGGCCTTTGGTGTGGTTGGTGGTCGTTTATTTTGCTTGCCCCACCATCTCTTCCGTTCCACATTATTGTACAGTATCCACTTTTCATCCCCCATCACAATATGTTTTAGAAACGGAACATTGTCATTACGTTTAATGAGAGAATCGCATGCAGAAATACGGTTAAGTTTTTTTCGCTTAACTTACGTGGAACCCAAACATCAGAGCGATTCACATAACCAAGCTGGTGCAAATGATTTTCAGCACTTGATTGGGATATTTTGAGTATGTTGGCTATCTCCTGCATGGTTGATTGTTCTCAATGTCTCGATTTGATTGTTATCAGCTTGAACTGGTCTACCCAACCATGGAGCATCGTCCAGCGAGAAATCTCCAGCATGAAACTTTGCTGACCACTTTTGACATGTTCAGTCAGTCACAGCACCTTCTCCATACACGGCACAAATCTTTTTTTGCATTTCGGTTGCGTTTTACCTTTCTTGAAATAATAAAGAGTAATATGCCAAAAATGTTGGGTTTTTCTTCCATCTTCAATATTAAAATGGCTACACAAAAATTCACCAATTTTGATGTCTGTTTTTTAAATGCACGCTGATATGACAGCTGTCACACACAGTCTAACAAAATTGTTTCGAATGAAGTTAAAGACAACTAAGTGCTACTAGAGCCAAAAAAACCGAACGAACCTTTTGGCCAACCCAATAAAATAAAATTTCTGATTATAATTTCTTTAATAACGATATAAAAACATAGTTTTTCATTTTGAATTAGCCAACTATTAGCAATTACCTTTGTTATCTCTGTAGAGTGTATACAGGCCACTGAAGAATGGTAATATATGTGAAATACTAAAAAAACATTTTGCAGAGTACCTAATATATCTATAGATTTAGTTCTGATTATAGAAGGAGGCAGTGTTTTGTTATTCCTAAGGAAGAAGAAAAATAGAGATTTTGTGAAAGATAAAACATAGAGCTGGTTGAATTGAAGATAGTTGGGGTCTGTTTCAGTTGATCAGGTTATTTTCTGGTTTTAGATGGAACAAGAGGCTGAGAGGCGCAGACAACCACAAATAAAGCAAGAACCAGAATCAGAGGAAGAGGAAGAAGAAAAGCAAGAAAAAGAAGAAAAACGAGAGGAACCCATGGAGGAGGAAGAAGAGCCAGAGCAAAAGCCCTGTCTCAAACCAACTCTGAGGCCCATCAGTTCTGCCCCATCTGTTTCCTCTGCCAGTGGCAATGCAACTCCCAACACTCCTGGAGATGAGTCTCCCTGTGGTATTATTATTCCTCATGAAAATTCACCAGATCAACAACAACCTGAGGAGCATAGGCCAAAAATAGGACTGAGTCTTAAACTGGGTATGTTTGCATTTCGTTCCTCCTTTTTCCCTCCTTTCCCCCTCTACCCGCCACAACTACATAAATTTTGCCTTAAGGGAAAAATAAATATGTACTGCTTGGTAGGTAGTTAGAAAACTACTTAAAAAAAAATGCCTTTCTAGCTCATGATTGTTTTCATAGTTCTGCTAGTGCTCCTGTATCTGCAGCTGCCCTGCGTTCTGAGAAGTGAAAAGTTAAATTTTCTAGCGCTTGTGATTAGTGAGTTATTTTTTATAGCTGGCATCTTTCTCTGAGGTTTGTGGAGGTATATTTACAGTGCTTTTTAGGCATGGTGGGTTGTAAAATGTAACATTTGAGAATTAAGTCATTGTGCTAATACAGTGTTTTTACTATAGGTGCTTCCAATAGTCCTGGTCAGCCTAATTCTGTGAAGAGAAAGAAACTCCCTGTAGATAGTGTCTTTAACAAATTTGAGGATGAAGACAGTGATGATGTACCCCGAAAAAGGAAACTGGTTCCCTTGGATTATGGTGAAGATGATAAAAATGCTGCCAAAGGCACTGTGAACACTGAAGAAAAGCGCAAACACATTAAGAGTCTCATTGAAAAAATCCCTACAGCCAAACCTGAGCTCTTTGCTTATCCCCTGGATTGGTCTATTGTGGATTCTGTGAGTAGCAAATTGTATTTCATTATTTTATTGCAAGTTTTTGGTTTTGACTATAGCACACAAACTCAGTTCATTCCGTTTATGACAAATAGGGGTGATAAGGTGGCTAGAATCTTGACATGGTCAATAATAATAGATTATTGTAGAAATTCTTTTGGTACCTGAGGTCTTCATAAATTAGAAGCAAATAATTTCGTCTCGATACTTATCTGTGTTAAGTCAACTTGTTAATGATCATACTGTATTTTAGCCTTAAGAAAAATTATGAAGTTATATAGGTTTTTTAAGTAAATGTAATAAAAAGCTCTTCAATTTAGTAACCATGCTTTATTTTATAGATATTGATGGAACGACGAATTAGACCATGGATTAATAAAAAAATCATAGAATACATAGGTGAAGAAGAAGCTACATTAGTTGATTTTGTTTGTTCTAAGGTTAGTCTTTTACTCTTTCGCCAACGTTTGTTATATACTTCAAAATGTTAGAGACTTTCTAAATTGAAAATTTTTACAGGGCCAAGTCAGTGATAATTTAGTTTTAATTACAAGAGTCATGGCTACTTAAGTGAACCCCTCTATACTATTTCAGACCCCACGCTGCATGCTTTCATTTCAGAGGGTCAGAGAGGACAGAATAGCTGGCTGCTGCCAATTTTGCTCTCTCCCTGCCCCTGAGAATGCTTTGCCACCCCCTTGTCTTAATGGTTAGAATGTTGCTGAAGTACAGTTGAGGTTTTGTGGAGACAGCCAATAGCTTGTCTCAATTCTTTTTCAGTCATCCATCCTTTGGAAAAGAAAGTATAGTGCCCTTCATAGCATAATAGTGGTGTTAACTGCCTGATTACTGTGTGCCAGGCTTCTTTCCCGGGAGGTACGGTGTTAAGCATTTTACAAGACTTCATCTTCTTCAAACCTCCCAACAACCTTAGGAAGTGCAGGTTACTAACAGTATCCCCATTCAATACATGAAGAAATTGAGGCTTAGGGAGAGATCGTGTCTTGACCATGGTTACATGATAAGTAGCCTGTAGAACTCATGCTCTTAACCACCAAGGTATACCACATCCTTTCATTGTCCCCTGAAGACAAAGTATTTCTATAAAGGAATAGCTAATTGCGTTTTAAGGAAATGGTATTTTTCTACCAGTACTGCTCTTTTAACATTAGGCATAGCTAATTTAAGTGACCCTTTCCACTTGTCATTACTGTAGCATAAACACTTATAAGTCTGGATTTGAATTAGAAGACAAATAATGTGATGATTAAGATCCCAGGTTTTAGTGTCAGACTTTTATTGAAAAGAGGGAGATTCTGGGAATTAAGAAATTTATAGAAAGGTTCTAAAGTCACAAGAAATTCTCATACTAGTTTGAGGGCACCTTAAAATTTTTTTTTTTTACTGTATTGCTAATGTTTTATTTATTTTCAAAGTGACAGTTATTTTTTTTCTCTTAGGTTATGGCTCATAGTTCACCTCAGAGCATTTTAGATGATGTTGCCATGGTAAGTTAGAAATTTACTGTTGTTAATATTTTAATTACACAGGGAGATCAGCTCAGTGCGTTGTGACGACCTAGAGGGATGGGATACGGAGGGTGGGAGGGAGGTACAAGAGGGAGGGGGTATGGGGATATATGTATACATATAGCTGATTCACTTTGTTGTACAGCAGAAACTAACACAACATTGTAAAGCATTTATACTCCAATAAAGATGTGAAAAAAAAATTTAAATTAATATCAGTGTGAACAAACTAACTTCTCTGAATTTGATTGAATTTCTCCTTGTGTTGGTTCCAGAATCTTTATGGGCCTGAATTAAAATTTGAACATGCATTAAGAGGTTAAAGGCGTTCATAGTAAGATATTATTAGACAACAGTAGAGTTAGGGTTTTTTTGTTTTTCTTTTTCCTTTGCGGTACGCAGGCCTCTCACTGTTGTGGCCTCTCCCGTTGCGGAGCACAGGCTCCAGACTCACAGGCTCAGCGGCCATGGCTCACGGGCCCAGCCGCTCCGCGGCATGTGGGATCTTCCCGGACCAGGGCACGAACCCGTGTCCCCTGCATCGGCAGGCAGACTCTCAACCACTGCGCCACCAGGGAAGCCCGAGTTAGGTTTTTTTTTATCATTCTCTCCCCTCCCCTGTTTTTGGTGTTTGTGTGTATAAATATAAATTCTGAATCTATTCATAAACTTAGAGACCATTTATGAAGTGTTTACTGGGTAGAGCAATGTGCTAGAAGCACAGAAAGGTGGAATATCTGCCCTTAAAGAACCAGCAGGGAAACAAGTGTACCAATATTGATACTGTAATATCCTTAGTATAATGGGGATATATAAAAATGATCATGGGGGCAGAGGAGATGAGTAGTTAGGTGTTGACGGCAGTTAGGGAAACCATCACAGGAATTACCATGTAAACTGAGACTTGAAGATTGTATTACTCTTTTGTCACTTGGGCAGGTGTCTGTTGGGTTGGCAGTAGTTAAACATCAAATCCCAAATTGCACTTAATTTGGGTATTAGAGTTAGTGGTTGTGGTTGCATTGATTTTGTGAGAAAAGAAAGGAAGAGAATTGATGGTAAAGGTGAGAGAGTGATAGAATGGACTGTGAACTCCAGTCTAGGAAGAAAAGGAAATAATATCAGAACAGAGTTGGCGGTCTGAATGAATCAAAGATTGGTGGTTCCAGTGAAGCTGTGGGAGATGTGTTGGAATGAAATAACTGGAAAGAGAGGTTTAGTTAGAGAGTAGAATGTTTAAGAATACAATTGGTAAATTAATCCAGATGATGGCAAGGTGCAAAGTATGGCCATGGGAGTTTCTGGGGCAGAGTTGATGTCATTGTTTAGAATATTAATGAACTTTAAGCTGGGTTATAACACACAGAAATAGAAATTACTGTGTGTTGGGACTGGGATTGGAGAGAAATACAAGAACCAGCTGCCAGAGCACTCATTTAATGTGGATGAAAGATTAGATATTTGCTAGACAGCTGCTGTTGGAGTGAACCGGTGGTGTAATGAGATCTCGCGAACATCAGTGGAGATATTGTTTACTAGGAGAGAAACAATGAAGATCCAGCAGCTTCCCCTCTCTTGTGGAGACTAAAGCTTTGAAAGTGAGGAGCTTTCTCAGAAGGCCACAGGGGTGTCAGGGTCTTTAGGGGACGTACCACATTTTCAATTAAGGTAAGGAGATGAAAAGTCTAATTAAAGAAGTTGGGATAGCATAAAGTGGAATAGAGTCTAAAGGGCAGAGTGGGAAAGTAGCAACAGGACGAAGAGTCAGAGAGGAAGAAGAAACGTCAAGCATGATGTGAGATGATGGGTGACCAGGGAAACTTTCATTTTGAGCTGCAATTAAAGTTGTCAGGGAGTGCCATAGGAGGGTGCCTAACTAAAAGGAGCTCTAAGGTCAAGATGTTATGTGTCCAAACACTATGTGATGTCTGAAGCCAGATAACATTAGTTTTCTGCTGCCTAGCTAGCCTAATGCATCTGTTGTCTAAAATTCCTGAAAAAATGTTTGTGAAAAGTTTGATGCCATAATTCTGAGCCTCAGATGAAAGGAGAAACGTGAATAGATCCCAGTCCTTTGGGATACAATCTGAACTTCCTTGACCTTCCAGCCTCTTCACAAAGTTATCCTTGAGTGAAGAGAGGGTTTTGTAGTTAGGCCTGAGTTAAGGAATTAAAAAAAAAAAAATCAGGGAATTCCTGGCAGTCCAGTGGTTAGGACTCTACACTTTCATTGCCAAGGGCCCAGGTTGAATACCTGGTGGGGGGACTGAGATCCCACAAGTCATGCGGCCAAAAAACAAAAAAATCAGGGGCTTCCCTGGTGGCGCAGTGGTTGAGAGTCCGCCTGCCGATGCAGGGGACACGGGTTCGTGCCCCGGTCTGGGAAGATCCCACATGCCGCAGAGCGGCTGGGCCCGTGAGCCATGGCCGCTGAGCCTACGCGTCCAGAGCCTTGTGCTCCGCAACGGGAGAGGCCACAGCAGTGAGAGGCCCATGTACCGCAAAAAAAAAAAAAAAAAAAAATCAGTGTTCTGGTTTGTGGCCTTGGCAGAGGTATAATCACTGTTGGTGAAGATGTCATGTGTCACTATTAATCCGTTTGATCTGTTGAAATAGTTTGATATTTAGAGTATAATTAAACTCTACTGCTTATTCGCGTATATTGTTTTTGATTATTTTCTGGCTCATTGTTGATCAGAGTGGGAGGAAACCAATTGAGTTGGTGTTGTCAGCCAGTTCTGGTAATAGCTCATGGACCCTCTAAATATTTCTTGAATAAATGAGATGGAAATTTTAGCTCAAGTAGTATTTTGCTCTTATTAGAAATCTTTTTCAAACTGTACCTTTCCTCATTTTATGTAAGTTAATGAACTTTGGTTGCATTTTTGTACCTGGGTTCAGTTCCTCATTAATTAGTGTTGCAGCGTAGTTCATTTTTTTTTGGCTGTGGGATCTTAGTTCCCTGACCAGGGATTGAATCTGCGCCCTTGGCAGTGAGAACGTGGAGTCCTAACCACTGGACCACGAGGGAATTCCCACAGCAGTTTTTTTTAAACTATGGGTTAAGTCTGGCTCATAGATGTCTTATTTAAGTTCTTTATTTGTCATCACTGAGAAATGTAAGGAAATTTCTCAGGAAAATCCATTTCTGGCTTGTTTTAGGTACTTACTGATTGTAATAATAAGCACTCTTCAAAGCACTTGGTACATATCAACTCTTTTAATTCCCACAGTAGAAGCAGTATGACATAGCTACTATAACCTCTGTCTTACAGATGAGAGAACTGAGGCTGATTGTGATTAAGTAACCCAACCAAGAATACGTAACTAATAAGAGGTAGAAGAGCTATTTGAATCCAAGTAGTCTGGCTAGAGATGTGGTTTGCTTAACTCCTAACCTGGCCTGCTTCTCCAGAGTCTTGGCAGCATTAGGCCAGATGCCGTTATGACGGTGGTACCCTGGAACTCAGTCATTGCTGCCTTCTGTAGAAGGAAACATGCTATTCCAGTTTACTGCACAGCAGCCCTGGTGTAGAGTGCCATGTATGTGTGGGTGATGAGGGCAGGAGTAGTGCAGTGGTGAGGACATGATGCAACTAACTCATACGTAGATAGAAAAAATAACTTGATTTGCCAAGGAGAAAAAAACCTTTTATTTATTCAATAGTCTTGTGTCCCTCGTGATGATAGTGTTCACTTTGTTTACTCTATCCCAGATACTATATTAAAACGCTACACATATATTCTCATTTAATATTTCAGTGTCACTTATGTAATAAGTGCTCAATAAATGTTAAGATTGTGAGGTTCTTGGGGAGGGGTAAATGAGATACTCTGTATTAAGTATTATGTAGTTACATAACCAGTTCTGTCTAAATTACTGTGTTCTTTATAACATTTGCTTTCCTCAGGAAGTAGTTTTTCAAGACATGTATAAATAAATGCTTGTTGGTAGATAAAAGCCTTTTTTATTCCAGTTACCTTGTTGGGAGATGCTTATGATTGCTTCTCTTACGTGTGTGACTGTTTTTTGTCTTGTTCCTTTTTTAGGTACTTGATGAAGAAGCAGAAGTTTTTATAGTCAAGATGTGGAGATTATTGATATATGAAACAGAAGCCAAGAAAATTGGTCTTGTGAAGTAAAATTCTTTTTACATTTAGAGTTCCATTTCAGATTTCTTCTTTCCCACCCTTCACAGGACTTTAATTTTTTTTTTTTTTGTCTTCAAAGACGTTTGTGAGATCTGTAATTTTTTTTTAATGTAGAAAATGTGAATTTTTTTTGTCCTCTAATTTGTTAATGCCATGTGTACTCCCTTGGTTGTAAAGACATCTGAATCCTACCATGGTTCTCTTTATACTCACCAGGTACAAATTACTGGTATGTTTTATAAGCCGCAGCTACTGTACACAGCCTATCTGATATAATTTTGTTCTGCTGATTTGTTCCTTGTAAATATTAAAATGACTCGCCAATTCTTTTGCAGAATTGCACTTAATATTGAACTGTACTGTATAGGCACCAACATGAACAATTTTAAATTGAAAGAATACCAGTCATACCTATTACCCTTACCCCCTTGATCAAAAATGGCAGGCCCTCATGATGGCATGGAATTTAAAATTAGAGTGTGAAAAGTAGCAGACAATCCATTCCTACTGTATCTCTGTATGAATGTGTTTGTGTGAATGTATGTATAAAAGTCTTACTTTTCCCTAATTTGCTTTGGAAGTTTCCCTGAAACATTTCCTAATTGAAGACTAGAATTGTAAAGGAAACATGGTATTGTGCCAACCCAAATGTCTGGGATAATTAGGTTATTAGTCTCCCGGAGTATAGTATTCTCTTGTGGCAAGCAACAGTTTGTTGAACGGAATGGGTTTTTCTGTTGAAAGCTGGCTGCGTCAGCCTCTCTTTTAAGGGAGTGTGAGTCATAGTGGTTTTCCCCCCTGATTTCATTGTTCAGGTATGAGGCAGATCCTTAGATTCTGGAGAGCTTTATTTAATGCATTTTTTGCACTAATTGGTCCTTAGTTTAATTTTGTACCCCTTTGTTTAAAAAAAAAAAGCTTCATTCAAAAAGCTTAAGTGAAAAAAATCTTTTTTAAAAATAAGCAAAATAAAAAATTAGGCAATTTTACAGACTAGGAATGTTTGACAAAATACAATAGGAATTTATCATGGCAATTTACAAAGTTTACATCTTATTTCTGAGGATAAAGTAAATCATTTAAAGCAGTTACCACTAGTTTTTTGTTTTGTAAAGGGTTTCTATCTTGTGTGTGTATATGTAGGCACACACCTTGTTTACCTCTGCTTATCAAAGTTTAAAAACATACTGATGGTGTTCTTAGAGACATACATGGGGCTTTCTTTATGGTAGATCAGAAATTCACCAGGGAGCAAAATTACCTGAAAATGTAACAAGTTTTAAATAGTTCTTAACAGAAATTAGGTGCAGCTATTCCTGTGTCTGAGTATTTATTTTTTAAAAAGATTGGGTGGGGGAGGGGGTGTTAAAAACATAAAAAGCATAAACTGAGCTTGAGTTACTAGATTTTTTTTAATCTTAAGAGGACATTTGAAAACACTGTTCTTAACATTGGACCATGACATGGTTCCATTATGTAAATATTTCAAATATTAAAAATGTATATATTTGATCTTGGGGACTCATTCTTTCAGAGTCTTGTTAAATAAATGGCATCATGTTGTAATTATGCGGTGCATACTAGAAACTTAACTTGAAAATATGGGCTGAATGTTTGACGGACTCAGTTTTTGAGTATTAGTAACTAAAAGTCAAAGAGGCCGTTTGCCTTATTTTCGATTAATCTAGACATCTGTGGAGATATTCCCCCCTTTAGTGTTATAATATTTTAAATTGTGGTTTCTGAAGGGAAAATTTTAGAAACATGCTCCTTACCATTTACAAATTCTTTTACTAGCCTTTTCTCAGATTGACCCCCAGCGTGACTCCCTGTTCAAGCAGTTTATTATGCCTCTCTTTTACCATATTATTGCTTCTAAGGCATCATATTAGGTTGTTTTTATTTAGCCAGCATTAGCATGGAAGTTTATTCAGGTAGATTTAATTTTCCTTGCTTGGGTCTCTTCTGCTCTTTCAATTACATTTACCTTAAAAGGGCCCTTGTGTGAAACCCTTGGGGGCACATACCATATACTGCGTAACACTTCCAGTGAGATTTGTGTCAGGATCCCAAATTTATACGTTAACACTTTTGCAGCAAAACAGGAATGATCACAGTCAGTGGGTTAAAAGACCTACTACATTTACTACATTAATAGTTTAATGTCAGTTCAAGTCAGATTTTGCCACAAAGGTTAAACTTCAAGGTTTTCAGAGTTCTTATTTTTCAGGTTTGTATATAAAGAACTGGACATGTATAAGCTGGCATATTGTAGTGTCAGGAAGAATACACATAAGAAAATTTTTACTAAATTGCTTGAACTTTCTGGGTTGTCTTTACCATTTGTCCATAGGTTAATTTCAACTTGGAAACCTTAGTTTAATCCATATTGCCCGTTCAGGTTGTTATAAAATTAGTTGAAAGTCTTGACAACCATTCTTGATGTGGCAGTTAGGAGGAAACCAATGTGCTTTTTCCTCATTTGACCCTGTAAATAAAATAATTTCAAATGTGTATATCTGTGTACAGGAAGAAAATGGTTTTTCTCAAACTTTAACATGCAACTGAATCACCTGGGGGAATCTTGTTAAAATGCAGACTTAGGGCTAGAGTGGGCCTAAGAGTTTGCCTTTCTCACCAGCTACCACATGTTGCCAGTGCTAAGTGATCCAAGAACTGCTTTGATTAGAAGATTAAAGTGTCTACTCAGTACTAGTATTTTATCCTAATAGATTGCACTAATGCAGCTTAATTTTCTTTTTAAGTTCATTTTAAGGAGAAAAACGTTTTTTGAGGCAAATAAAGAGGTAGGTATTATTTGTTTATGAACATGAAGTAGTCTTCCAAAAAGGTTGCCTGAGAACAACTCCAATATTCTAGGCTTTATTCCCAGCCAGCCCCAGCACATTTTCTCCTGAGAGAAGTTTATGTTGTTACTCACTCTGAATCTTATCATAGCACTTCCTGATATGTAATAGTAGAGGCCGATGATTATTTTGTGGAGAGTGCAGTTTCAGGTACTAATCAGGCATGGATACTAGATATGGTGGACAAACTGAGAATACAATGAGTTCAAGAGTCAAATTGTACTAAACATTATTAACATTTTTTTCTCCTTTAATATGAAGAAAAAAATTTAATGCAAATAAATGTAAGCAGGTATACAATGTGTATATGAGGCTTATTTACCCAGCTCTTTCAAATAAGTTCTATGAATGTTTCCACTTTCTACCCAAAAACTGCTGAAAGGTTTTATGTCAAAGTGGTTAACACATTTTTCCAAGTCATATTTCAGCCTTCTATTAATATGAAATGGAGAAATTGTTTTGCTTAGCAAAAGATGGTGAAATTGATTTGTGAATACCAGTAGCTAAAGAAAGGTATTAGAACAGGCAAAGAAATAGGCAGTCTAAGTGTCGGGAAGAAAACTAGGGAAATTCACACGTGTAGATTTTAAACCCAGGAATTATTACTATTATATTCATACTATAGACCAAGGTGAGCTTATAATATTTGATAAACTGGTAGATTTTTCGAAATGTGATTATGTTAAATTATTGAAATATTGTTTATTTGCATTTGAATGCTTAATTTTCATCTTTATTTAAAAGATTCTTTGCCTTTCATTTTATTACTTGACTCATACGAAGGCTAAATTAGGATTGGCAATCTGAAATGCCCAGGAAGAAAAGATAATTTCTATAAACAAAAATGAATAAAAATTTTTTTCAAGCCATGTTGTTTGAATTAAATGACGCTCTAAGTCTGCCTACTCTGCCTCATCATGTATTAGTTGGATAGATGACTTTTGGATTCTCTTGCACAGAGTGGTAGCTGAAATATTAAGCCAGGTAACCCATTCGTCTTTTTGTGTATGACTTACATTTGCCATTGAAGCACAATTAATATGTGCCATTCATGTTTTAAGCTAGATGGAGTGATAGACATAAATAAGATCTCTTTAGTAGCTGAGAGTCTAGTGGTGGAGAAAAAAATAATGAGAGGATCACTAATAGATATACAATGTACTATATGAACTGTCAAACTTGATGAGCTAACTTCAAGGTTGAGAGGAAAGGGATAGATAGTAGGAAGCTTGTCAGCAGAGGTAGTAATATGTAGAGGGGACCTTAGAGATCACATAGTCTCTTTCTTTTTTGGCTGCACTGAAGGGCATGCAGGATCTTAGCTTGCACCCTCAGCAGTGAAAGCGCGGAGTCCTAACCACTGGACCGCCAGAGAATTCCCAAGATCACATAGTCTTAACTACTCACTGCAACACTGCTAGTGTTCCTTAGGTAGGATATCTAGAGGCCTGCATATTGGATTCTATCTAATTCATGGTCTAGATCTGCGCTGTCAAGTTTTTTAATTCATTAAAATTAAATTTAAAACTCAGCTCTTCAGTTACACTAGCCATATTTCAAGTGTTCAGAAGTGATGTGTGACTAAATTGGATTTAAAAATCCAGTTTTTTGTTTGCAATATTCGTATTTCAAGTGCTCAATAGCCATATTTAGCTAATGGTTTCCAATATTGGGTAGACATTGCAGATTGAAGAACATTATTTTGACTAAAGAAAGTTACATTGGATAGATATGGTCTAGATGCTAATAGCCACCTAAGAGCAGAGGAAAGTGCTTGTTAATAAAATTCCCTCATAGGAAGCATTTTTAGCAAATCTTTGTTGAGGCAAAAAGTATTGTGAATTTAAAAATTGTTCTAAACAATTTTTCCTGGTTTTTTTTCTCATAACGAAAAACTAGAGAACACTTCACATTGTAGAATCTAGAAACTATGAAGGTTCATTTTTTTCCCGTCAGTTAAAAGATAATGGCAAATATACCCAGGTGAAGAGATTTGGCTAATTGTTAGAGCAGGTGGAAAAGCTAGATATTAAAGTTTCATTTTGAGTATATTCTTGAGACAAATTTTTTTTTAAACGGGCCCCAGGTTCTTTAAGAAGGAAATTAGATTTAATAAAATATTGACAGTCATATAGAACTTAAGACTAAAAATGCAAGATGAGTAAGCTAAAGCCAGCCCTTCATCTTGAGCTGTTCCAAATCTGAGCCAGATCCTTGCAAGGAATGAAAACGATGTGAGAGCTAGTAAGATAGAATATGGTCAAGCACCTAGTCTTGATGACAGTATTATTTTTCATTTTTCAATTCTACTTTACTCCCATAACAAACAGAGCAATGATGTATAAATAAAAGTAAACTGCTTTTATGTGGGAAGTGTTAATAAATTGGATTGCCTTGCTGAATCTATGGTGTAAAGAACTGGCCTTGAATCTTGACTTTATTTACTTGTGACTAGTGACTGCTCTAGCCTCTCTAGAGGCTCGAACAGCCCCTCTCCCCAGGTAGCTCTAACAGGTTCAGCACTGGATTTCCTTGCTGCTTCATCTTTCACTGCTTACTATTGATTTTTGCCACCATTTTTTTCTTTCTTTTTTTTTTTTTTTTTTGGTCATTTATTTCTCCATTCCTGCTCCCAAGTTCCAGACACTTCTGGGGAAAATATAAATACACCACTGCAGATAGTCTGGACCCTCTACTATTTTTCTCATTCTTTTACTGAACTTCACTTCTTAACCACAAACACTGCAGCTTTTATAGTTCTTAAACTTCCAGTGCTGGGACTTCCATGGTGGTCCAATGGTTAAGACTCTGCGCTTCCACTTCAAGGGAAACAGATTGTTTCAGTCCGTGGTCAGGGGACTAAGATCCTGCATGCTGTGCAGCATGGCAAAAAAAAAAACTTCCAGTGCTATCTTAGGTAGGTATGAATGAGTAAAAGTCATTTGATTTTCCCTCTTACTTGGCAAAAACTCTCAAGGTTAACAAAAGCTTAACTTTAAAAGAGTCATTTAGGCATATTCTCTCCAGTTTATGACATGCATCTTGAACCTTTGCTTTCTATAATTAAGGATGGGTACTCCTATCCAGAAGACCTCCCCCACTCATGTTTCTGGTTTGTAACTACAGTTTGCAGTTTCTTGAGCCTTGCTCTGGAGTTTCCATCATCTTCTTTCTTCCTTCAGGCTGGAGTAAGTTTTTAAACAAAACAACCTTAGGTCCTCTCCTTTTCACTACAGTAGAGATTCCACAAAGAGTAGCTTATAGTTATATGTACTCTCCAAAAATTTTTTTTAACATCTTCGTTGGAGTATAATTGCTTTACAATGGTGTGTTAGTTTCTGCTTTATAATGGAGTGAATCAGTTATGCATATGTCCCCACATCTCTTCCCTCTTGCATCTCCCTCCCTCTCACCCTCCCTATCCCACCCCTCTAGGTGGTCACAAAGCACCGAGCTGATCTCCATGTGCTATGCGGCTGCTTCGCACTAGTTATCTGTTTTACATTTGGTAGTGTATATATGTCCATGCCACTCTCTCACTTTATCCCAGCTTACCCTTCCCCCTCCCCGTATCCTCAAGTCCATTCTCTTAGTAGGTCTGCATCTTTACCATCTTGCCCCTAGGTTCTTCTGACCATTTTTTTTTCTTTTTTAGATTCCATATATATGTGTTAGCGTACGGTATTTGTTTTTCTCTTTCTGACTTCACTATGACAGTCTCTAGGTCCATCCACCTCACCACAGATAACTCAGTTTCGTTCGTTCTTATGGCTGAGTAATATTCCATTGTATATATGTGCCACATCTTCTTTATCCATTCATCTGTTGATGGACACTTAGGTTGCTTCCATGTCTTGGCTATTGTGAATAGAGCTGCAATGAACATTTTGGTACATGACTGTTTTTGTTTTGTTTTGTTTTTTTGCGGTACGCGGGCCTCTCACTGTTGTGGCCTCTCCCGTTGCGGAGCGCAGGCTCAGCGGCCATGGCTCACGGGCCTAGCCGCTCCGCGGCACGTGAGATCTTCCCAGACCAGGGCATGAACCCGTGTCCCCTGCATCGGTAGGCGGACTCTCAACCACTGCGCCACCAGGGAAGCCCTACATGACTCCCTTTGAATTATGGTTTTCTCAGGGTATATGCCCAGTAGTGGGATTGCTGGGTCATATGGTAGTTCTATTTTTACTTTTTTAAGGAACCTCCATACTGTTCTCCTTAGTGGCTGTATCAATTTACATTCCCACCAACAGGGCAAGAGAGTTCCCTTTTCTCCACACCTTCTCCAGCACTTATTGTTTGTAGATTTTTTCATGATGGCCATTCTGGCTGGTGTGAGATGATATCTCATTGTAGTTTTGATTTGCATTTCTCTAATGATTAATGATGTTGAGCATTCTTTCATGTGTTGGCAATCTGTATATCTTCTTTGGAGAAATGTCTATTTAGGTCCTCTGCCCATTTTGGATTGGGTTGTTTATTTTTTTGATATTGAGCTGTATGAGTTGCTTGTATGTTTTGGAGATTAATCCTTTCAGTCGCTTCATTTGCAAATATTTTCTCCCATTCTGAGGGTTGTCTTTTCGTCTTGTTTATGGTTTCCTTTGCTGTGCAAAAGCTTTTAAGTTTCATTAGGTCCCATTTGTTTATTTTTGTTTTTATTTCCATTTCTGTAGGAGCTGAGTCAAAAAGGATCTTGCTTCCAAATTTCTTAAGTCTCAGTAGTCTGTATCTCTTCATTCCACTGGTGACTGGTGATAGCCTAAATGAGACTCTGGCTTTTTAAGAGGCTACACCCTAGTTTACCTCTTAGCACTATGGATGTTTGCTCTCTATTTGGGACTCTTCTTTCTTGGTGTCTAGGATGTCACTTTAGCCTTGTTCCTCTAGTCTGTATCTTTTTTTTTTTCTTAACAAGATGGGACATATATTATAAAATATAGGAATTTAAAAGAGGCATACACTACATCCAAACAATCAGAAGAGGCTGCTTCCCTCTCCTCAATTGTTACTACAGAGATTTGCTTACTTAACGTTTACATACTTAACACTTAAACTATATTAGCTGCTTGACTTTTAACAAATCTGATGAATTATTAATAAAGTCCCATTTATTCCAAAATCCAAGGAAACTTCAAACTCATTCATGAGATATTTATTAAAATAACACATTTAGGGGGAAAAAATCTATACAATTGTATACATTACTGAAAACTGTATACCATCATACAAAAAAGGATTTTATTTTGGGAAATCAATTCCTAATTTATGGCAAGTTTTACTTTCAGAAATAAAACCACAAAACAACAATCTAATTCAATCTTAAAGGCTGCATGCTGAGCAAGGAATGTTCTTATTCTTTGTAGGAGCTCCTTTACACTATCAGGTACCAGGGCTCTGCATTTTGGTGTGATGTCAGCCACCAAAGTCATCAACAGTAACGTGTTCTAGTCCTTTTTCTTTAATAACTTCTTTGCAGTGTGACTTCAACTGATCCTTCCAGCCACATTCAATTAATTTAGCTCTCAGTAACTCTTTGACGCATTCTCTTTCTATCAACTTTTGGTTAATTGCTGCTCTCATCTGCGCATCACATTCTTTTCGGCTGTCCAGACCTTGACCCTCAGTAGCTCCGGCACCTAAGCACACAGAAAGCTAGCATACACATTTCCGGGAAGGGGTCTAGTCTGTGTCTTTTTACTGGTTCTTCCTCAGCGCTTTCTGGGTTTCCATATTCCTAAAAAGGTGAAGAAATACAGAAAACTAGAGGAAAATTTATCTTTAGTCCAGTAATTCAGCCACTGGTTGCTTATTAAATCAATTTTATTTCCTTTTTGCAGGAATGTGTTTTGATGTATGCATTAATGTTATGTCTTATTTTTTAATTAACAGGATTAGAATGTTTCTGTTACACATAATCTTCATAAACATATATTTATTTTATTTATTTATTTTTGCGGTACGCGGGCCTCTCACTGTTGTGGCCTCTCCCGTTGAGGAGCACAGGCTCGAGACGCGCAGGCTCAGTGGCCATGGCTCACGGGCCCAGCCGCTCCGCGGCATGTGGGATATTCCCGGACCAGGGCATGAACCCGTGTCCCCTGCATCGACAGGCGGACTCTCAACCACTGCACCTCCAGGGGAGTCCTTCATAAACAATTTTAATGATATTAGGTGAAGTGGGTGAACCGTCCTTTATTGTAGGACATCTAGCATTCCAATTTTTGCTATTAATAATACTCCATGAACATCTTTGCACAAAATTTTTGTATTGAGATTGTTTCTAAGAATAGTTTACCAGAATTTTAACACTTTCTACTTACATCCCAGATTGCATTCAAAGAGATTGAACTAGTTCACAAATGGATGGTTTTTAGCCTATGCTTGTTTGACAAATGTATTGAACTGTTTTATGTGCTAGGCATTGTTCTCAGCATTTGCAATATATGTAAACAAACGGGCAAAAATTCCTACCCTTGTGAAGTTTGAGGACGGAAGAGAGAACTTTTAAAAAAATTGTTGGGCTTCCCTAGTGGCGCAGTGGTTGAGAGTCCGCCTGCCGATGCAGGGGACACGGGTTCGTGCCCGGGTCCGGGAAGATCCCTACATGCCGCGGAGCAGCTGGGCCCTTGAGCCATGGCCGCTGAGCCTGCGCGTCCGGAGCCTGTGCTCCTCAACGGGAGAGGCCACAACAGTGAGAGGCCCGCGTACCGCAAAAAAAAAAAAAAAAAATTGTTTTTGGGGGGTGTCAACCTTTTTGTTTCCCCAACATTCTCTGTTAATAGAAAAACTTGGTACTGCTACTTCTGTTCTTAAATATAAAGTGTGTAAAACCTATTTAAAACCGGTCATGTATTCGAGGGGGGCAGAGAGGAGAGATGGCGCTAGGAATATGAAGGGTTATCTTGGGGGAAGAATTTAAGAGAAATAAAAAATCTCATTTGGCCAGATGCCATGTTATTGATTTCAGTTTTCTGATTACCTGTGAATTTGAACATTTCTCCATTGTTCACCTTTGGTTTTACATAGTACTCATTGTTAACTTAGCTTTCAGATGAATGTGTGTGTGTGGTATGCTACTTAAGGAGTATTGGTACTGTTTTTACAGCCATTTGAATGGAAAGCTGGAAGATGCAAAAATCAAACAACCATAGAGCAACTCACTGTGTACCAGATACTATGTTAGGTTTTGGGATTACAAAAATAACACAATTGGGCTTCCCTGGTGGCGCAGTGGTTGAGAGTCCGCCTGCCGATGCAGGGGACAAGGGTTCGTGCCCCGGTCAGGGAGAGGCCGCGGCGGTGAGAGGCCCGCGTACCGCAAAAAATAAAAAAATAAAAATAACACAATTTATGCTCTCTGAAAGCTTACCATCTAGTAAAACTGGTTCTTACACTTGGAGCGGAAGAATCCCAGACGATGTTTGTTTAAAATGCAGTTTCTCAGGTTCTCACCCACCAAAAGTTTTGATTTATTGGGTAGGGGATGGAGGGCACAGGTAGTTACAATTTAAGTTAGCTTCCTTTTGATTGTGGTGCGGCTGATTCGCACTGAGAAACACTGTACAAATAGGACTATAGAGAAATGAAAGAAACGTTAGATTTAAGATGCCAGCACTTGTAGGAGAAGCACACACTGGGTCCAGTTTACGTAGAAATTTTGATCCTCAGCTCAAGAGCAGTAGATCTCTGACAACCTCATACCGGTGCTGGCACCATCAGGGGTCGGCGGGTGCCGAGAGGGGAGCAAGGGTGTCCCTCCGGGTCGGAAGGCCAACGGGAACACAGGGTCTCCTCCTCAGTCCCCACTCACCACCGGAAGATCCACCCCCTTCCTCTGGTCCACGCCCCTCCGCCTTTGGCCCCGCCCCCCGGAGGCCGGTCACCAACGACGCCGGGGCCGGAAGTGACGAAACCGGTGAGGCCTTTTGGGCGGGGCCTGGGCCGGGCCGCTCCAAAGGCCGCGATTTCACATCGGAAACAAAACAGCGGCTGCTCGGGAAGGAACCTCAGCTGCTAGAGGCCGGTGGTGGCGGCGAGGAAAGGGTAGGTGCCCGATGGGGAGCTGGGGAGAGAGAAACACACCTCTCATCCGGTGCCGACACGGGTGGCTGCGGGCAGGGACGGGCCCTTTGTCGTTGTCCGGGCCGGGGAGCCGGTGTCCTCGAGAATGGGGAGCGGGGTGCGGTCGGGCGGGCACCAGGGAACCCCGTGTGGAGAACGAGTAGGGGCGGCCCGTTTCTCGGGCTCCGGGCGCGGCGCGCGATCAGGTTGAAGAGAGGTTCCCCTTCGCAGCCTTGGTCCGGAAGTGCTGGTTTCCCGAAGACATCTCAGGGCGCAGGTGCCTTGGGCGGGGATTGACCGTCTTGCCTGGAGTGGAGCAGGAGAAAGAGGAAGCGCCTGGCGCTGGGTCTGGTTGAGCAACTGTTGAAACTCTGCGCCTTATGCCCTGAATGTGTCCTTGTGCAGGGGAAGCGAGTGGCACTCAGGGCTAAGTTCCTTCTGTCTCAGTTCGGGACGGAATACAACAGGGTCTGCCTGATCGGGACTGTCACGAGGCATATATGTCCAGTGCTTTGCATGTATTTTAGATACTTGACGTTTTCATCCCGCTCAAATTCCTTTCAAATAAATATCTGCTTCTCTTGTAGGAGAGTAACTTAATAATTTTAAAAGCATTGCTTGCCTGCTTTGGACAAGATGAATAAAGTGTTCAAGGTTTACTATGTGAGATACGAATAGTATGCAAATTATGGCAGAGTACATTGTAAAAGTCATAGTATTCTCTGAAGTTTGAGGCAGGTAGAGATTACATCTGGTTAAGGGCATCTTGTTATTTACGTTATCTTTTACAATGGAAAGGTTTACACCCTCGGAGTTGAATTGAGGAGAGCATTATATCAGAGGGTGTACTAGGAAGAGGGGCCCTCTGGATGCTAAGGGTCCAGTGACCCAGTGTGCACATTTAATAACTGTTATGAAGGAGGATAAAAACAGGAAAGTAGATTGAAGCCTGTTGCATTTGGCTGATTTCAGTCACCTGCAAAAGCCAATTTCAGTTCTCCTTAACTCATTTGCAGGGTTCAGCCAACTTAAACCCCCTCCCACCTCCGTTTAATAACAAGCCCTTAATAATGAAAAGGAGCCTATTTATTGAGTGGATGGATTCCCTCACCTCTACCCGCCTTCCCCAAGGTAAAGTAGATGATAGAAGCGTCATCGATCATCAGCTTTTCCATTCGTCTACTCCTCGTCCTTGGGTAGATGGTTACCATAATTCTGGGCATACTTTCCTCTGAATGGATATGATCTAGTGCTGAATTTTAAGTTAATGGCTGCCCCTAGTCCTAGACTGCTGCGTGAATTTCCATTTGGGGAGAACTGGAGGATTGGAGTTGGTCTCTGAGAATCATTCTAGCAGGAAAGCTATAACATTTGTCAGCAAGGCCAATGTGGTCCTCTTCTCTCTCAGATCCAGGTTGCCTCTGCTCCTGCTCTCCCACTACTGTTACATCAGGTTGCAGGGAGAGACTTCTTTTGGATGTACTCTGAAAAACCTTTCAGAGCCCGCTAATACTGCCTCTCCTTCATGTGATATATGCCAGGCAGATTTGGAAGGTGTTTTGAGCTTTGCTTTTCATAAGTTTTGTGATAAGAACTTTGCTTTAGGTACGTGGGGGCTAGAATGGATAAGAGATTTGAGGTGACTTTTGCATAATACGGGTGAGATATAATGAAAATTTGACCTTTGGTAGTGGCAGAAGCTTAGAAAGAAGAATATCATTATGAAGAGGACATAACAGCCAATTGAGGCGCAAGGAGTAAAGTGTAAAGTTGACTAGGAGGCTTTAAGTTTAGAGAATGGGGGAGACGATTACAGAAATAAGGAAGTTAGAGGCAAAGAACTAGTCTAGAGAGGAAGATGATGAGGAAACAGTTTGGAAGTCTCACTTTTGAAGTGCCAGCAGTTAAATATCCCATGGACAGGCCTGGAGCTGTAAACATGGGTCACTTAAACAGACTTAGCAGCTGATGTTGGAGCAGTGGAGGAGATGCCTAAGGAAAGAGGGGGGACAAGGAAGCCCAGGCAGAGCCTTAGGAACACTTATAATGGGGGGGTGGAAGAGGATGAGGAACCAGCTGAGGGGAATGAGTGGTGGGAGGAGAACCTCCATAGTGCAGTGTCATAAAAACTGAGGAAGGGAGGGAAGCTTCAGGAAGGAAAAGGTTGTCAGGGATTTTCAGTATTAAGCCTGTTTGTAGGAGAGAAAACCTGAAGCTTTAGAGCAGTACTGTCCATTAGAAACATAATGTGAGCTACAAAGGTTAATTTTACATTTTCTAATGAGCAAAAATTTTTGAGATAGAAATAGGTAAAATTAACTTGAATGATATATTTTATATAACCCAATACATTTAAAATATTTTTATTTCAACATGTAATTAATGTAAAAACATACTTGTCTGTCTTCCCCTCTAGATAGTAAGCTCCTTAGGTGAACAGAAGCATCATCTGATTCACTGGCACCCCTGGTACCTATCACAGTGTATGGTTATGTAGAAGAAGCCCAATAAGTGTTTGTTGATTAAAGGATATTAATATTTGGTTTTCACAATGCCTTGTACAGTTCCTTAAGTTGATCTAAAGCAAATGAGAGAATGCAAGTATTGCTGAGTATAGTCAATGATTTACAAATTAATTAAGTGTGAATAGTCATTTTCTTCATTAAAGATTAGTTGTGTTCTACCCATTTCCACAACAAATTTGATACAATGACTCAGGGTAATTATATCTTCCATGTAGAAATTAAATTTGGGGGGGAAAAGAATCTATAATAATACAGAACCATGGTCCCATATCCACAATTCTCAAATCCAAAAGCTCCTGAAAAAAGTGAAAGGATAAGCAACACTCTTTGGGTTTCACTGTCTCCCATCACCCTCAGATGGGACCATCTAGTTGCAGGAAAACAGGCTCAGGGCTCACACTGATTCTGCATTATGGTCAGTTGTATAATTATTTCATTATATAGAAATAAAGTGCACAATAAATGTAATGCGCTTGAACCATCTTGAAACCATCCCCCCGCCCCCGGTCCTTGGAAAAGTTGTCTTCCACGAAACCGGTCCCTGGTGCCAAAAAGGTTGTGGACTGCTGCCTTAGAGCATTAGCTCTCGGTCTGCTTAAAGGGGACAGCTAAGACAATTCTGCTTTGCTTGTCTTGTTCTGGGGCCCAGGCTGAAGGGGCAGTGGCTACCCAAAGTAAGTTCTTCATGAGGGAACAGCAGAAGTACAGAAGGCAAGGCCACCTGCACGAGCACAGTTTAACTGTCTGTGCCACATCTGCCAAAATCCCATCGACCAAAGCAAGTCATAAGATTGTGCCCAAAGGCCTGGAGTGGGTAGTAGACTGCACCTACCTTGAGGCCAAAGCAAGTCACAGAGCCAAGCTCAACATCACTGGAGAGAAGTATTCCTCCCTTGGGGATGCTGGGGGAGGGAGTGAATATTTGCTGAATAATAATCTAATCTACCACAGATGGTTCACAGAAGTAGAGTGGGAAGGAAGGAGGGAAAAAAAATCACCAAATAGGATGTATCACTATCCTTGCTCTTTTTAGAGCCTACCACTTTCACAAAGCCTCTTGTAGGGCTGGGGAAATTATTTGCTCCTGGCCTCTTAAAATTCTGAGGGTCTTTCTAGGCTGTATTCCTGAAGTTTTAAATTAATTTCAAGTTATTTTTATTTATTTTAATTTGTTACCTTGGATGGGCTTCCCTGGCAGTCCAATGGTTAAGACTCCGCACTTCCAGTGCAGGGGGCACAGGTTCAATCCCTGATCAGGGAACTAAGATCCCACATGCCGCGTGGCATGACCAAAAGAAAAAAAAAATTGCTACCTTGGGATGTAGTGAGAGACAGAAATGTACTTTTCTGTTGGTGTTTCCTTAAATGGAATTTTTAATAAGCTCCTTTTTGGGATTTTAAACACTGCTCCTGTGATACTTTTCGAAGTGCTGATGGATAGGTTTTCTGGCTAGACAGACTTTTCTGTTCAGCACATCTGAACTTCGAGATTATTTGTATTCTCTTGGAGCTTTTTTTTAGTCTTCGTATATAATAAAAAGAAATTGTAGTTGCCCATCAGAGAAGGATTTTTTTTTCCCTTTTGTCTGATTGAGCAAGTGTCTTGAGAAAAAAGGAATGGGTGGCAGTGAATTGGAGTGTTGTGCTGTATCAGTCTCAGAAAATCCTTAGCAGTTGGCCAGAGAGAGAAAACACCAAAATCTACTTACATTCCTACTCCCACTCCCTATGCAATCCAGGTCACATGAAAGATCCTCACTTCCCAACAACTATCTTTTCTTGCTCTCAGGGCACTGTTAAGAATGTTACAAAGTCCACTGGTGTCTTTTGCCACGCTGCGGGAACAGTGGGTCCGGGAACAGTGGGTCGTTGGCTTTCTCCGTGCAGTCATCAATTGTTTTCAGCTGTTACTGGACCAGAATCAAATCCAGCTTTGCCTGCCCCTTTCTTTGTACCAACAATGATTGTCTGTTCACCAGACCTGACTGAAGACCTAGCTAACCCTGTTGCCTACCTTTGCTTCCTACTAAGCTCCATGTAAAGAGCAGCTCTTCCAGGGAGCGTCACCCTGCAGCATTGTGTAGTGGAGGCATGAGCTTTCTCCTGTTGAACTGGCAAACACCTGGGCTGGGCATCAGAAGATCTGGGTTCTGGAACTGGTGTTACTTGCCTCATAATTGTACACTGACAAATTCTTTCACCTTGCCTGAGCCTTAGTGTTTTACATGTAAATACAGATGTGTCTTTTAAATACAGTCGTCCCTTGTGGTTGAGGGGGTGGGGGTGGAGGAGAAGTGGTTTCAGGACTCCCTCCACCCCCCACCCCCATGGGCACCAAAATCCTCAGATGCTCAAGTCCCTTATATAAAATGGCATAGTATTTGCATGTAGTCTACACACATCCTCCTGTATACTTTAAATCATCTCTAGATTACTTATAATACCTAATACAATGAAATGGTATGTATATAGTTGTAAATACAATGGAAATACTATTGTAATTATTTGCTGGCACAAGCAAATTAGGTTTTACTTAATTTTGGAATTTTTTTCAAATATTTTTGATCTGCAGTTGGTTCAGTCTGGGTCGACTGTAGTATTGGAATATGTTAAAGTGACTACTGTATTATAGATGATTCTTACAAGATTCGTCTGAGAAAGCTCTAATATGATAATCAGTTTGTGTGATTTCTTTTAATAGTTGGACAGATCCTATAAGCATAAGATTAATAATGGGAACCACTTAAATTAAAATGACCAGATTCTCATTATAGCTTATCTTTAAAAAAAAAAAAAAAGAAGTACCAGGACTGTTATATTGGGAATGCTTTTGAAACTAGTTTTTTTCTTTAATAAATTTATTTTATTTTATTTATTTTATTTTTGGCTGTGTTGTGTCTTCATTGCTGCACACGGGCTTTTCTCTGGTTGTGGCGAGCGGGGGCTACTCTTCGTTGCCATGTGCAGGCTTCTCATTGCGATGGCTTCTCTTGTTGTAGAGCACGGGCTTCAGTAGTTGTGGTGCCCAGGCTCAGTAGTTGTGGCTCGCGGGCTCTAGAGCACAGGCTCAGTAGCTGTGGCGCGTGGGCTTAGTTGCTTGGCAGCATGTGGGATCATCCTAGACCAAGGCTCGAACCCGTGTCCCCTGAATTGGCAGGTGGATTCCCAACCACTACGCCACCAGGAAAGCCCTGGCACTAGTTTTTAATTTCTAGTTAGACCAGTTATTGAAGTTTAAGATCTCATTTACTACTTTTTTTTTTAAGATCTCATTTATGTCAAAGCAATAGTTTTACTAGTAATAAAAATCAGCTCAGTGTGTCTTAATGCTCACTGTTATAAACTCCTAGATGGCAGGGATGAAATTTTATATAGAGGCAAAGTAGTGTAATATGTGAACCTTTGCTTTGCTCCTTTGCTTGCTGAATGTGACTTTGGGCACGTTCATGAACTTCTGTGTGCCACGTTGTTTTCATCTGTAAAATGGGTAAAGTGAACATAATTAATTAAATCCTCTCAGTGTCTGTCTTTGAGTTTTGATATAAGTAGACAGCCAGTAAACTCCTGTTTAGTGAATGAACAATCACTTTTCTTCTGCTCATGTTGTACCTGTAAATGTACTACACTTTATTTACTTTTTATTTATTTTTGCCTGCAGCGCCTTTTCTTGCCTTTTGCTTGTTTCATTTGGCTAACACTGTCTTGCTTACTTGGTTTTGTTTCTGAGGGATTGTATGAGAATATCAGTGACAGATTTCTAAGGGTTTTTTTGTAATAGAGCTGTACTTTAAATGACGTGGTATAGTCTTCAGAGCAGCCAGTGGAGGTAACCAGTTACAACTTTTTCTGTTTGCCATCCTGTGGCATTTCTGCATTAGCTGAGGTAGTAGGTGCTGTACTAAATGTTTTTGTGAAAAAGAAGGGAATAATATGTGCTGTGTTGCTGATCATTAATGCTACATTAATGTTAAATGTTCAATTAGATAGTCAACTTTTAAAAATATAGAAGCATAGGTCAGGACATTTACTTTCAATGCTTTGAAAATATAACTGTTCTATTGGAATCCACCTCCCTTTTGGGTAAGCTAACATACATATTGCCAAACCCTAAATATAGGTTTACACCCACAAAAATCTATTTGACTTTTTTAATTGAAGTATATAGGAATGTGCACAGATCGTAGGTGTACAACTCAGTGAATTTTCACAGACTGAAACCTCTGTGTAACTAGCACCCAGATCAAGAAACAAAGCATTACCAATACCCCCAGAAGCTTCTTGTGTACCCCCTTCCAGTGATTAACCCCCATAAAAGTAACTATTGAATCTATTCTTAATTTTAATTCATTTTATTTTTAAAACAAATTAACATTATATATTTAAAACAGAATTGCATAAGTACATCATGTTTAGTTAATATTAATTAGCAATCCTCTGATCTCATACCAGCTAACTATGGGCTGAAGTTGGAGGGGAGGAGAAAGGTAGGCACAGTATTTATTTATTTTATTATTATTATTTTTTAAATATTTATTTATTTATTTGGTTGTGCTGGGTCTTAGTTGCAGCAGGCGGGCTCCTTAGTTGTGGCTGATGGGCTCCTTAGTTGTGGCTCACCCGGCTCTTTAGTTGTGGCATGCGAACTCTTAGCTGCAGCATGCATGTGGGATCTAGTTCCCTGACCAGGGATCAAACATGGGCCCCCTGTGGAGCGCGGAGTCTTAACCACTGTGTTACCAGGGAAGTCCCAGGCACGGTATTTAAAAGCGTGTAGGATAGGGACTTCTCTGGCAGTCTGGTGGTTAAGACTCTGCGCTTCCACCTCAGGGAGCGGGAGTTTGATCCCTGGTGGAGCAATTAAGATCCTGCATGCCGCATGGCGTGGCCAAAAAAAGAAAAAAGCATGTAGGATAAAAGGGAAAGCATACCTTGATTAAGAATTTGTCATGATTTGAATGATCCAAATATAGGTCATTAAAGGTTAATTGGAAGTCAATACCTTTACTAGAGGAAAAAGTTGCTTTATGTGTTTTTGATGAAAAAATCATTAGAATAAGAAAGTAGAATATTTAGAGTGTAGAAGTTCCTGAAGTTAAAAGTAAAAATGAAACAAGACATTAACGAAATGCTTTCATGTAAATATGTACATGGTAATGTTTTGGATACTATAAGTGAATTAGAATACTGCTTAGGTATGCAAACAGATTTTTTTCCTTCTATATTTCTGAAGACTTTCAGTGAAAAGCATAGTTGAAGTCATAAGGAATCGGCTGATGGAAATTCAGGTAGACAGGCAAATGAGAATGTGGCCCCCAGGAGGCTGAAGTGTGGGAGACAGAATGATGTGTGTAAGCAAGGCTGTGCCAGGAGGCAGAGTAGAGGCTGGGAGTTAGGAGTCTGCGATTTTGGTCCTGGTCTGCCCAGTTGTGTGCTTTTAAGCAAGTCACTCAACTTGGGTGCCCTTTTGCTTTTGTAAAATAGATATGTTACCTGTTTACCCTGTCTTGGGTCATTGTGGTAAAGAAAAAAAATGAGATGATAAAAAGAAATTTTTCAAAATTAAAAGCACTAGACAAATAATTTTATGGTGATGTAAATTAGGTTGGATTGGAAGAGGGATGTTGATGAGAACATTCTTTAAGATCATTTAACTCCCTTTGCTCTAGATCTGAAATCATTAGATATCATTCTGATTGAAACTATATGGTTTCTCAAGTAGATCTACTCATTACCAAGAGGTATCTTGAGCTGACAAAAGTTTGTCAGTTGAGGGTCCTGGCAAATTAATACATTACTGGTTTACAAATTAGTCTTATAAGTATTTAATTGGTGTGAATGGATTTACTAGGATTTGACCAACTCTGGGTAACCCAGTAAAATTCTATTTCAGACCTAATCCAGGAGCCTGCAAGTGACAGCAGCCTGTGAGGTCCTTAGAAAGCTTGGCCTGGAGGATAACACATGAAAGAAAGGTTTGTTTTTGGTGAAAGTAACTTATGAAAGTGTTTCAAAATAAAAGTATAACTGTAATGCACAAAAGACTGTTTTCTTTTTCCCTTTTCAGAACCCCAAGAGGCTCTGTTTTCTGTGAAAAAGTATTTCTATACAGCTGCTCCAATGACAGAGTTACCTGCACCCTTGTCCTACTTCCAGAATGCACAGATGTCCGAGGACAACCACCTGAGCAATACTGTACGTAGCCAGGTACAGTGTCAACCTCTACAACTGCCCTTTCAGACTGTGGATTCAGTGACCACCCTCCCTCGCCTCCAGGAGAGGCTCAGGGGGCTGAGCAGGCTTTCTCTACTTTATCAAATTTACATATTTGCTGAACTTCAAATAAGGGAAAGCATTGTACCATTTGGTGCAGGGGACACAAGGCTGTGTGAGACTTGGGTGTTGATACAGTTCCTCCCTGGCTCAGGCATCACCTCCTCCTCTGAGGCCTTTTCCAACTTCCCCGGCTATTTATTATTTTACCTAGCTTGCTCTTATTCTTCTATGAGCTGAGTACATTTTATTTACTTTTAGTTTTTCAGTGCCTAGCCTGGTTCTTTTATTTTTTTTCTTTCTTAATTTTTTTTCTTTTTTAATATATTTTTGGCTGTGTTGGGTCTTCCTTGCTGCATGCAGGCTTTCTCTAGTTGTGGCGAGCGGGGGCTACTCTTCGTGCAGTGCACGGGCTTCTCATTGCAGTGGCTTCTCTTGTTGTGGAACACAGGCTCGAGGTGTCTGGGCTTCAGTAGTTGCAGCACACGGGCTCAGTAGTTGCAGCACACGGGCTCTGGAGCACAGGCTCAGTAGTTATGGCTCGCAGGCTCTAAGGCGCACGGGCTTCAGTAGTTGTAGTGTGTGGGCTCTAGAGCACAGGCTCAGTAGTTGTGGTGCACGGGCTTAGTTGCTCCGCAGCATGTGGGATCTTCCTGGATCAGGGCTTGCACCCGTGTCCCCTGCATCGGCAGGCGGATTCTTAACCACTGCGCCACCAGGGAAGACCCTAGCCTGGTTCTTGACAGTGCTCAGTAAATGCTCATTGACTGAATGATGAATGCAGGGCTAAGGGTAGAAGCCCTAGGATAGGTCAAAGGAGAGAATCAGGAAAGGGGTGTAGTCAGTGGCATGGGACACAGACACTTCACTGGCTATACACACAGACCAGAGCTGCCTGCCACTCTGTTAGCTAACCATTACAGGTTGAAGGCAGTCCACAGATGGCTTGTGAGATGGCTGGGGCATCAGCCGCATTTTTAGAGGTGGAGACAGAATGGGGAAAGCCACAAGGCCAACTGTAAGCTATGCTGGATGCAGGGGATGGGGGGCAGAGGGCAGACTTTCCTCTATTAGAACCAGAGGGCAGAACCAGTGATAGAAGGAAACAGGTTCTGGATCAGTAAAAAGAAATTTCCTCACAAGTACTTTACGTCTGAAAGAGCATAGACTGCCTTGTGGGCTAGTGTGTGCATGTCACTAAAAGCAGTTACGGAGGCTGGAAGACTACCAGCCAGATCTGCAGAGGGTTAGTTCGTGGAATGAGCCGTGAACTAGAGCACTAGGTGGCCTGGAAGTTCCCTTCACACTCCAAAGATTTAGGATTCCAATTCAGGGTCAAAACGTGGGAGGAGGGCTTCACAAAGTAAACTTTGATGGGTGCGTAGGATTAGAATAGAGCAAATTGGGAAGTCATTACTGAGAGAAGAAATAACACTAGTGGAGGAAGAATTTTCCTACCATATCAATTGACAGGGGACTCTATCTGGAGATACGTCAGCAGAGGCAGATGACACTGTATTGCTAGAGCATTTTTAAACAAGTGAAATCAAGTTAAAATGAATTTCAAGGGACGCCCTGAAAGAGAACATCTGAGGGGTTGGGGGAGGGAAGAGGGGCTGTCGCGTCTGGTGCCTGGGCGGGTGTTTAACAAGCAGTGGTACGAAGGACTGATTTTTCTGACAGCACTCCTGCTCCTCTGCTGTGTGTCAGCAGCTTGACTTACTCCTTTTTGCTGTTCCCCAGGAATGGCCTTTTGAAAAGATAGGCTGGGCAGGATTATAAAGTTCTTGGGGTACAGGCTGTGAAAGTTTGGATGCTACAGACTTTGTACTCATTTTCAAACTGTTACTTCAGAGGAGAGAGGGGAAAAGTGGGAACAGTTGACGTAGGTCTCTGGGTGCCCCTTCCTTAACCAGAGCATCTCCTATTTTATCTGTTGTACATATTGATCTTCTGTGGATCCCTTTGAACAAAAGATTCCACAGGTAAGAAGTTAAATGTCACTCATCTGCCCCAAACCCTCCAAAGGCATCTCATCTCAGAATAAAATCTAGTCTCTGAGGTTTAAACTGTCCCCTCCCCTACCCTCTGTTGTCTCTCACCATCTTCCCCCTCCCTCACTGCTTCCTCTGGGCCCTGGATTCTCCTCCCACTCTTCTCCCTGGCTCTCTTCAGTTCCTTCAGGCCACCTCCTGAGTCACCTTATCAGTGAGGCCATGCCTTCCTTCCCTGCCACCCGGCACTCCCTGTACCCTTCCTTGGCTTTACTTGTGCGTAGCACTTACCAGTGTTCCTAACATACTGTGTAGTTAGATATGATTTGCTTACCTGCTTCCCTCCAAGAACAGTGCTTGGCACATAGGAAGCTCTCCACTGTTGGTGTAATATTGTTTATATACCTCACACTCAGGTTTTGTGGGGCTTTCCTGGTATTTTTTACTGCCTTTTTTTTTTTTTTAACACCTCAGTGACTGATAAATTGAAAAAAGGGTAGCTCTAGAGGAGGTACAAATGATGTAGGATTGTTATTGATAATTACATGTGTTCATGGTCTAATTTTAGCAAGTCTTAGCAAGTCGTGTTCTCAGTGGTACCTTCCAGATCTATTAGGGCACCATTGTCTAGAAAATCAGGCCTAGTTTATTTGTTTACTTTTGCCTCTGCTGTTGATAATGTGATGTTAATTGAGTTTATCTTTTATCTCCTTAAAAATATCTTCTATAGCTTATGAAGATCTTATGCATGCATTCTTATATTTTCCAGTTACCACAAGATAGGTATTATTGCCATTTTACAGTTAAAATGCTTGTCCAAGACCACATAGAAAGTTAAATAACAGACCTGGAACTTAAAACTGTGCTTTCTAATCCCAAACTCGCTCCAGTATTTCTTCTGTTCTTCCAACGGTCTCATACCCCAGAAAAATGTTGTAATACTGAAAAGAGATATTGTATGAAAAAATGCTGGGGAAGAAAAATACGAAGTCTATTCATTTTGCACTAACGTACTTTAAAAAACCCCAAAGAACGAGGAAAAGAATCTCATCGTTATGTTTTTTAGCTATAAAGAAGCCATTGTTTAAGTATATGCTCTGGTTGGTTATGAAAAAATGGGGGTAGGTCCAGATTTAAATTGGACATAGAAGACTGTTTTTGCAGATTAATTGAAAGCAGCTCTTTTATTTCTGCTGTTGGATAGTGGAGTTGTTAAATACAAGTACCCGAAGACAAGCCTCTAAAGGCACAAAAAGTCCTTATCAGGCTTATTTCTTCTTTATTTGCTCAGGACTAGTTTAGAGGAATTAAAAGGAAATTGACAGATGTGGAAAGTGTGAATCTTTCCACACTACTCAGGAGAGGAAACTCTCATGTTGAATGTCTTCAGTGTGTTGGACTCTGTGCTAGGTGCTGTGACAAACATTATGTAGTTTTAGGGCCTGGCATTTTGGGGATGTTTATCATAAATGAGCAGATTTTCCTTTTTCCTCTGTCTTCTCCTCCTTTGAATAGCTACTCTAGTGAAGTGCTTATCTGTATGACTCTATATTCTAGAGTACTCAAACATGCTATTTTGCAGTAGATATTACAAAAAGAAAATTCATTTAAAAATATTTTTGAAACCAGAAGGAGAGTGAATATCTTCCCTACAGACTAGGTAAAGATCAGTGTAAAGAAGTGGAGCCTCTGTTCCTTTCCTCTACTCAGTATCTCCCTCCACAGTCAGGAGCATCCCAAGTCTTGAATTCATATCATGGGGCAGTGCTTTGAGTTTGGGAAAGAAGTGAGAGGTTAACTGGGTATTCAGAATTGTCCAAGAACACTGATGAATTGGCATTTAGGACTTGTGGCTGAATGAGATGTAAACAGGTTCCTCAGAAGGAAGAACTAAGTTTGATCCACTTGTAATTTGAAGTAGCTATGTGTAAGTTTGGTTTAATTCAGCTAATTTCTTAGTACCTCATTTTTCCCATCTGTAAAATTAGCTGATTTGCTAAATAAATTCTCTTCCAGAAGCTTTGTTGTGACCAGAAGTTAGGGTGGCCAGCTACCCCAGTGTGCCTGAGACTGAGAGGTTCCTGGAAGGCAAGACTTTCAGTTTTAAAACTGGGGCAGTCCTGAGAAAATAGGATCAAGTTGGTTACCCTGTAAGAAGTATAATGAAATTGAAACCATTTTGGATCTGATTAACCAAATCGTACTCAATTAGATGACTTCTCTTGTGTAACTTCAAGTATTGTTACATGATATATTGTTAGTGTTAAGTAGAAGATAACATTTAAAGCATTTTTCTCTTTCCAAAGGTCAAATGTTGCCGGTGGCTTTATTCTTCAACCCTTAGCAGATACAGTCAGGGCAGCCTTAGCCCAGAAAATAGGTTTTCCTTTTGTAGGCTGCTATAGATAATCTCATTCACAGTGAAGGGATTTGAAGTTTATGAGATTAGTCAGAGAGCTGAAAAATAGTGGGCTTCTTTTAATCCGAATATTTATTTCTTAACTTTTTATTACATAATATTTTAAGCATATAGAGAAAATATGGCAAATAATATAATGAGCACCCATGTACCTGCCACCCAACTTTATTAAACTTTAACATATTGTCTTTTTTTTTAATTGCATCATTTTGTTGTTGAGGTAAAATTTATAAATAATGAAATATGTAGATCCGAAATGTATAATTCAATGGATTTTTAAAAATACGTATACCTGTATAACCAACATGACAATCGAGTTATAAAACATTTACATTACCTCAGAAAGTACTTTTGTGGTCCATTATAGTCAGTTCCTACCCACCATAGACAATCATCATTTTGATTTCTTCCTTTTTCTTTCTTTTTTAACTTTTATTTTATATTGGAGTATAGTTGATTAACAATGTTGTGTTAGTTTCAGGTATATGGCAAAGTGATTCAGTTATGCATATACATGTATTTCTTCTTTTTCAAATTCTTTTCCCATTTAGGTTATTACAAAATACTGAGCAGAGTTCCCCGTGCTATACAGTTATATATATAGCACAGGAAACTCTACTGTATAGCATATTGTCTTATTTGCTGTGTGTACTTTTTTTTTACTAAGTTTTTTCTGTTCCTGTTATATATTGATTGTACACTAAATGAAATCGTAACCAAACAAGACAAAATTTTGCATTTAATTTGGAAAGATAGTCTAGTTATACAAAAGAAATTACAGATAAAATTGAAGCACCTCTCCCACATTCCCCTTCTTCTCCCTAGTAGTTACTATCCTGAATTTGGAGTTTGTCATGCTTACTATAAATATTTATGAACATAAACAATATTGAATATTATATAATATTACTTTGCATGTTTTAAAACTTTATATAGAGTGTGTGTGTGTAAAAGTTGTAGAAGAAAGTTCCCACTTTCTTTTTTAATTAATTTATTTTTGGCTATGTTGGGTCTTCGTTGCTGCACGTGGGCTTTCTCTAGTTGTGGCGAGCAGGGGCTACTCTTCATTGCGGTACGCTGACTTCTCGTTTTGGTGGCTTCTCTTCTTGTGGAGCAGGGGCTGTAGACGTGCAGGCTTCAGTAGTTGTGGCACACGGGCTCAGTAGCTGTGGCTCACGGGCTCTAGAGCACAGGCTCAGCAGTTGTGGTGCACGGGCTTAGTTGCTCCGTGGCATGTGGGATCTTCCCAGACCAGGGGTTGAACCTGTGTCCCCTGCATTGGCAGGCAGATTCTTAACCACTGTGCCACCAGGGAAGCCCTTCCCACATTTTTGAAATTTGTATATGTAGATGTATGCTGCAGAAGACACATGTTTTGTGAATTTATATATAGGTGCATGTATCTCTAGTTCATTCATTTTATTTTGTGAATATATTAAAATCTATTCTAAATATTTGGTAGTTTCCAATTTTCACAGTAACCAACAATGTTACAGTGACATTCTAATTAATGAATCCTTCTGCACATGTGTGAGTTTCTCAAGGATCATTGCTGCGATTGGGTATAATGATCTTAAACTATATTTGAGATTGCCAGTATGCTCTCCAAGGTGGTTACACATCAAGAGTGTATGGCTGTTTGCATTCTTTTACATCCTTGCCAGTTCTTTTTTTTTTTTTTTTTTTTTTTTTTTTTTCGGGGCCCCCCCCTTCTGCGCCCCCCCGCCTCTCGGGGCCCCGGCCCCGGGCGCGCGGGTTGCGTTCTTTTACATCCTTGCCAGTTCTTTTTTTTTTTTTTTTTTTTTTTGCTTTACGCGGGCCCCTCACTGCTGCGGCCCCTCGCGTCTCGGGGCACAGGCTCCGGACGCGCAGGCTCAGCGGCCATGGCTTACGGGCCCAGCCGCTCCGCGGCATGCGGGATCCTCCCGGACCAGGGCACGAACCCGTGTCCCCCGCATCGGCAGGCGGACCTTCAACCACTGCACCACCAGGGAAGTCCATCCTTGCCAGTTCTTGATATTGTCTGACTTATTATGTGTCGGTTGGATGGGGTTTTTTTAAAAATAAATTTATTTATGTGTTTATTTAATTTTGGCTGCGTTGGGTCTTCGTTGCTGCATGTGGGCTTTCTCTAGTTGCGGAGAGTGGGGGCTACTCTTTGTTGAGGTGCGCAGCTTATTGCGGTGGCTTCTCGTTGCAGAGCACGGGCTCTAGGCATGCAGGCTTCAGTAGTTGTGGCACGTGGGCTCAGTAGTTGTAGCTCATAGGCTCTAGAGTGCAGGCTCAGTAGTTGTGGTGCACGGGCTTAGTTGCTCTGAGGCATGTGGGATCTTCCCGGACCAGGGCTCGAACCAGTGTCCCCTGCATTGGCAGGTGGATTCTTAACCACTGCGCCACTAGGGAAGCCCGGTTGGATGGGTTTGAAATATTATCTTATGTTATTTTAATTGTATTTCCCAAATTTCTAATAAAGTTGAGCTTTTTTTTTATTGGCCATTTGCATTTCTTCTTTTGTGAATTGCCTGTTCATGATCTTTATCCATTTTTCAATTGGTTATTTGTCTTTTTCTTACTGATTTTGTAGAAGTATATTTTTGGAGGGAGGAGGGATGCTAATCTCATGTTAGCTATATGCTTTTCAAATATTTTCTCCCATCTGTGGCTTCAGTGTGTTGATGGTGCCTAATTTAAATGTTTTAAGTAGGTGAATTATCCTTTCCTTTTAAAAACGAAAATTATTTGGTTTTTTTTCAATTAAAAATAGATTAAGAAAGATATTCAACACCCTGAATACAAAAAATACTTTTCCATATCCTATAAAGACAGACTGAACTGAAGTAAACTATACTGGAAACTGCTGTGTAGTCCAGCTAATGTTCAACTGTTCCAGTTATTGTTTTACACCCCTACCAGAAAAGTCTGACAAGGAAAAATGGGTGATTTTGGTGATTTTCCCCTTTTATTTTTTCCACATGTTCTATAATATAGTTATCTCATAATTTAAAAAGAAAGGTATTTTTAAAGGGGAAATTTTTTGAATGTAAAGAAAGGTCACAAAAGGACAATATGCTATCTGGGGAATATCTGTGGAAAGGGGAGAAGCATTCAAGGTGTCCATGATGACTGACAAACAGTAGTGGGAGAATTAGAGCAGCTGATGTAAAAGAAACTAAAAAAGCATGATAGCCTGGGGTCTTGGTAATTGGAGTTTATATTATGCCCTTGATAAAAGCTTCAGTTGTGTTTGTCAGTCTCCATTTTAAAAGACTGAAATGTTTACAGTGCACTATAGAAACTTTTCATTAAAAATATTGAGTTTTTGGACTTACACCTTAAGCAAGCTTTCATTTTCTAGAAAACTAGCTCATATAAAAATCTTAATTCCTGCTAATAACAGATGAGAGGAGTTACGTCGTTTTCACCTTTTCACTTTTTAGAATTTTTTACTTTTTTATGGTTGTTGACCCCATGTAGGCTGTAAAATCCCAAAAGGCAGAACTTCATTCGTGTTTCTCTGCTGACTTTAGAGTTTATTGATCACCCAGTATCTCTAAACCAGTTCAATACAAATATCCCTGCAAAAGAACAAAGCGGCTTTTGTTTTTTTCTCACATTAGCAAGAGAAAATTCAAAATTTTCTATCTGCAAATAGAAGTCTGAAGTGAATCTTCTCAGTTGCTTAAGGACTTCATCTTTCATGTGAGAGGGTGCTCTGGGCTCCCTGTGCTCTGGACACACTTCCTTAGCCATCTCACATCACTGCTGTTGCCACCATGTCATTATCTGCACTGCTGTCACCATGTGGGGCAGAGCTCCAGTTTTTATGTAGAACAGCTGTCAAACATTGGCATGTCACAAGAACCAAGTGGAGAATCCATTTTATTTATTTCTCCCTCAAGAGTGCGTGTCCTGATTCCTTAAGATGGCATTCAACCAAAAATTTTACTACTTTCCATTAGTTTACCCACCACCTCTAACTAGACGCTAGCATGGACTTCATGGGTTTTTTTGCCGTTGGTTGGCTATGTCTATAGGGACTGGAGACTGGAAGGTCGACTGACTAATGACAACTATTTCTGAGAAAGGGCAAAGCTTATAAGTTGTAAAATAATGGAAGTTCTTTGTTTTCTAAATGTATTTTGCAGGTAAGATATTAAAGTAGCTCTAAGAAGAACATTATTTGGGCCTTTTTCTATAGTTTGTGATCTGTCATCATCCTTTGGTTTACTTTTACTATACCTATTAATTTGTAAAGTTTTATTTTCTGGTGCAAAATTTTGATGGGTAGAGTTCATGTTTTGATTTGATGTAGATTTACAACTTTTATGTGGATTAGCTGAGACCTTTTTGCTTTTCTAATATACAAAGAAGTGATTTTTTTTGAAATAAGTCTAAAATTCATTTATATTGTTAATTAAGCCTTATAAAATGTATGTTACAGCAGTGACTTTCAAACCTTAGTGTGCATTGGAATCCCTGGAAGAATTGTTAGTACGAATTCTCTGGCCCCAAATCCAGAATTCCTGATTTTGTAGGCCTGGGATGGGGCCAGAGAATTTGCATTTCTGATCAATTCCCAGATCATGCCAATGCTTCTGGTCCAAGGGCCATAATTTGAGAACCACTATATTTGAATAAAGAATTAAAGGGAAAGTGACATTAGAGAAAAACAATTAGATTTATAAATTGAATACTCAGTGTTTTAATTCATATTAGTTTATTCTGACCCAAATTTTCTAGTCCTTAAGGAAATAAATGTCAACAGCCTTTTTGATTTAGAATAGAAAAAAAATCAGTCATTTGCTAACTAAAAAAGAAGCCTTAGGGCTTCCCTGCTGGCGCAGTGGTTGGGAGTCCGCCTGCCGGTGCAGGGGACACGGGTTCGAGCCCTGGTCCGGGAAGGTCCCACATGCCGCGGAGCAACTAAGCCTGTGTACCACAACTACTGGAAGCACCACAATGAAGAGTGGCCCCCGCTCGCCGCAACTAGAGAAGGCCCGCCTGCAGCAACAAAGACCCAACGCAGCCAAAAATAAATTAAAATAAAAAAAAAAAAGAAGCCTTAAAGTAGTAATCCATTGAAAGGTCAGTAATAATTCTCTATGTAAAGCAATTGCTGAAGAAGACATGTAAATCGTTACCTTCAGCTGCTAAATTTACAACATTAAAATGTGTCTGGTCTTTATAAAAGAAGGTCATCTGCAGTATCTTTTCTGAATTCAAAATATTAAATGCAGAGAACTTTATTAAGTTACTAGCAAATCATAAACTGGCAGAACTAACCCCCTCATTTTCTAGATGATAGTGGGTCACTTTTTTAAAGTGTGAGAAATCCTATAAAATTAAACAGAATGCAAACCTATAAGCTGTTTAAAGTGGTGATTAAGTACTTGGGACCTCGAGGAGAAAAAAAATAAATGAAAGGAGTGATCTAAATTTAAGCTGAATCGGGTCCACGGGCTCAATCAGCCTTTGGATGATGATGTTACTGTACTATTTATGGTAATGAATTTGTTTTCCCATTTATGCTGAAAGAAGGAGAAAGAGGAACGTAAAATCTTGGTGACCTCCAGAGGAACATGCTTGTTTTTGCATGAGAGTAAAGTTAGAAATCCTTGGCCCAGATCTTCATAGTTTGTTAAAAAAAAAAACCAACTCTAGGTTCAAGCCTAACACAACAGCACCATAAATGTTAAATATTATCTCTCACCAGTTATATCAACTGTTCAGGGAAATGACAGCCTTCCTTGATGACAGAGTGATGGTTAAAGCTCTAACTCTGGGCAATCACAAAACTTGGACAGGTGCTGGATGGAATTCTGCTTGCTGTTGGAAACATATTGCGTATGATTAATAAATATTTTCAAGTTTCCACATAACTTGCCAGTTCTTCAGTTAAGCTCCTCTTCTAGTTTTTCCTACAGTGCAGGGCTTAGGAGCCTCACAGTTCTATTTGTGGAAATCCAAACAATATGTATAAAGTCTTATAAGATTCATAGTTTTTCTTATAAATAAATATCCATCTTTAAGTAAATAATATGCAGATATATTTATATCAACATAATGGAATACAGTGTTAATTTTTACATGGGACTTATTACATGGGAATGTATACATGAAATAATATTCGATGAAAAAAGTAGGATGCAATATTTGTGAATGTTCACTGTAGCTATGTACCTATGTGTGTATGTTGAAAAACACTAGAATTTGAGATGTAAAAATGAGTTGTTTTCCTTATAAAATCATCTAAGTTCATATTCAGCAATACAAAATTATAAAATGAAGTGTGGCAAAACTGCCATGAACAAAGTCAAAAAACAAACTGGGCAAAGGCTTATAATGCCTAATGACAGATATATCTTAATATACGAAGAATTCTTATGAAGCCAAAAGGGACATAAACAACTCAGAAACAATATTACCAAAGGATACGAGCAATATATGTATATGGAGGAGGAAGAAGAAATATACATGGTAATAAATATATGAAAAGACTAGTTGATCAACCTTACTAGTAATGAGACATAGAAATGAAAACCTTTCATTTTTCACCTATCAGTGAGCAAGGCTTGATCCCCATTGCTACTAAAAGTGTGGGGAAATAGGCATTCTTGTTTGATGTTCACGGGAGTTAAATTTGTGTTTATTTGGAGGCAAGTTTTCAAGTGAGTCCACTACATATACATGCCTTTTGGAGATAATTTGGCAATTGAATCTAAAAAGGCATATACCTTGTGACCTGGCATTTCCACTTCTAGAAACTTGTCCTATAAAAACATTTCCATAAGAGTGCCAGGAAATATAGACAAGAATATTTATTGAAACATCATTTGTAACTGTGAGAATTTGGAGATAATCTCAGGCTTTTCTTATGTTTTACCCAGTCAGTAGTATAAGGTAATGGCGAATAGTAGGATCTTTTGGCTAAACTGTCCAAATTAGAATCTCTGCTCTAGAACTTCTTAGCTCTGGGATCTTTGGCACACTATCTGATCTCTCTGAGCGTCGATTTCTTTATCTGTTAATGAAGTTTAGAATATTAATAAACTCAGAGTTTTATTAGGATTAAATGAGACAACTCATCTGAAGTGCTTAGAGTGTCTTGCACATACATAGTCAATAAATGTTAGCAATTATTATCATAATTGTCATTATTACTGTGCCATTACTGTAGTGTTTAAGTTGAGGTATATTTACAAGTGTTGGTATAGAAAGGTATCTGACATATCATTAAGTGACAAAAGCAAATTGCAGAACACGGCTTTAAAAGTATCTGAAAGTACATCAGATTGCTCACCATGTTCATATTGTGGAACAGAGATTAGGAAGGACACTTAGTTTCTGTGTTATAAACACAAGTTGATAACACTTTTTAAAACTTCTAAAAATGTTTATAAACCGGGCTTCCTTGGTGGCGCAGTGGTTGCGAGTCCGCCTGCCGTTGCAGGGGACGCGGGTTCGTGCCCCGGTCCGGGAGGATCCCACGTGCCGCGGAGCGGCTGGGCCCGTGAGCCATGGCCGCTGAGGCTGCGCGTCCGGAGCCTGTGCTCTGCAACAGGAGAGGCCACAACAGTGTGAGGCCCGCGTACCGCAAAAAAAAAAAAAAAAAAAAAAAATGTTTATAAACCTTTGTTTATAATATTTCTTTTAACTACAGAAATAAAACTAAAAACCGGGGGCAGGCAGGCAGAAAACAAGGTTTTAAAAAAAAATGGGCAAGCCCTATGCTCTATTGAAAATACCTCCACAATTTTTGCTGCCTGAGAACTATCCCTGCCTGAGGGTCCACATGCTTTAGTGGCTCAACCTGTACTCACATCATGTTCTGAAGTGAGAGAAAGGAGAAAGAATTAAAATGAAGCCTCTTGACGTAATGGTGTAGGAGCTCTGGGGAATGTGGCTTCGTAGGAACTCACTTCCCACATCCTGGCCACTTCCCATAGGACCCTGCCCTCCCTGAAACTTACAACATTTATACAGTGAGTAATCCTTCCTCTGCCAATGAAATGAAATCATTTATAATGGCTACAACACTGGTTTTTCTGAATCTTAAATATAGCCTTTAAGGGCAGAACTGTGCAGGCTGTAAAAAGATCCTTGGTGGCCAGAGCATAGGGGGAAGGTGAGGGATCAGTAGGCAGAGAACAGAGGATTTTTAGGACCGTGGAACTATTCTATATGGTACTATGGTAGATGCATTTATTATGCATTCTTCAAAACCCACATAATGTACAATACCAAGAGTGAACCCTAAAACTAACTATGGAGTTTGGGTGATAATGAGGTGTCAGTGTAGATTTGTTGGTTGTAAAATGTACCACTTTAGTGTAGGTTGTTGATGGGGGAAGGCCGTGTGGGGCAAGGGGTGTAGGGTGTATGGGAACTCTTCGTACTTTCTGCCAAGTTTTGCCGTGAACCTAAAACTGCTCTAAAAAATAAAGTTGTTTTTTTTTAATTAAGAAAGAAATGAGCTACTAAGCCACACACACAAAGAGACCTTTATGTTCTTATCTTTTAGAAATATATACTAAAATATTTATGAAGGAAATGATACGTCCGAGTTTGCCTCAAAATAATACTGGGGGCAAAGTGGGTGGGAAAACAAACGGAATAAGATTAACCATGAGATGACAATAATTGAAGCTGGTAAAGTGCACGTGGGGCTTCATTATACACTTCTGACAGTATATGCTTTAACTTTTTCCATAGTAAAAAGTTTGTTTTTAATTAGCCTTAAAAATAATGCTAAGTCGTCATTCTAATATTTAGCCAAGATTTTTCATTTTGGAAATCCCTCAGTAGTTCTAGTGTCACCTTCCTAATGTGACAGTTTTCAAAGGCTCTACACACCTCTTTGAGAAAACACTTTTTTCTTAAACATTCACTTTTTAAAAAATTATTTATTTAGGGACTTCCCTGGTGGTGCAGTGGTTAAGAATCCGCCTGCCAATGCAGGGGACACGGGTTCAAGCCCTGGTCCAGGAGGATCCCACATGCTGCAGAGCATCTAAGCCTGTGCACCACAACTACTGAGCCTGCGCTCTAGAGCCCGCGAGCCACAACTACTGAGCCCGTGTGCCACAACTACTGAATCCTGCGCCCCTAGAGCCCGTGCTCCACAACAAGAGAAGCCACAGCAATGAAAAACCCTCACACCACAACGAAGAGTAGCCCCCACTCACTACAACTAGAGAAACCCCGTGCGTGGCAACCAAGACCCAGTGCAGCCATAAATGAATGAATGAATATATATATATATATATATA
>NW_020837954.1:45763191-45790691 GCF_003676395.1 Aethalodelphis obliquidens
TTTTTTTTTTGGCTGCACTGGGTCCTAGCTGCAGCATGCAGGATCCTTAGTTGTGATGTGTGGACTTTTAGTTGCAGCATGTGGACTTCTTCTTAGTTGTGGCATGTGGACTCCTAGTTGTGGCATGAGGACTCCTAGTTGCAGCATGAGGACTTCTTAGTTGCGGCATGCAGACTCTTAGTTTCAGCATGCATGCAGGATCCAGTTCCTCAACCGGGGATCAAACCCAGGCTCCCCTGCACTGGGAGCAAGGAGTCCTACCCACTGGAACACCAGGGAAGTCCCTAGAAAAACACTTTTTATAAAACAGCTTTATTGAAGTATAATTGTCACACAGTGAACTGCATGTATTTAAAGTATACACTTTGATCAGTTTTGACATACATTTGTACCCTGGAAACCACCACCACAGTCACAATAATGAACATAACCATTGCACCTAAAAGTTTCCTCATGCTCTCTTGTAATCTCTCCCTCCTGTCCCCCCACAACTGCTGTCTATTCCCAGGGAACCACTGATCAGATTTTTGTCACTGTATTCTAGTATTCATTTTGTAGAATTTTATATAAATGAAATCATACAGTACATACTCTTTTGAGAGGCTTTTTCATTGAGTATAACTCCTTCTAGTCAAGATTCATCAGTCTTATAGCATGTGGCAGTAGTTCCTTTTTATTGCTGTGTTGTATTCCATTATATAGATGTACCACAGGTTTTTTTGTTTGTTTTGTTTTTTTTATCCCTTCACTTGTTCATGGGTATTTGCATTGTTTCTGGTTTTGGGTTATTACAAATAAGGCTGTTGTGGATGTTTGTGTACAGATCTTTGAATAGACATAATTCTTTCATTTATTTTGAGTAAATACCTAAGAGTAGAACATGACCCAGCGTAGAAGGTTTATATGTAGTTTTTTAAGATACTGTCAAACAGTTTTCCAAATTGGTTGTATAATTTTGCACCAGCAGCATATGAGAGTTCCAGTTCCTCCACATCCTCATCAGCCCTTGGTACAGTCAGTCTTTTCAGTTTCTCAGACATTCTAGTGGGTGGGTACTAATATCATTGTGGTTTTAGTTTGCATTTCTCTGAATAATTATGTTAAGTATCTCTTCCTGTGCTTGTCATCCTAATATCTTTGGTGAAGTATCTGTTCAAATCTCTTACTCAATTTTTAAATTGGGTTGTTTGTTTTCTTTTTCTTTCTTGTTTTTTTGGAGGGGGTTGTTTTATTGAGTTTTGAGAGTTCTTTATATATTCCAGATACAAGTCCTCTATGATATATATGATTTGCAAACATTTTCTCCCAGTCTATGGCTTGTCTTTTTATTTTCTTAACAGTGTTTTTTAAAGCGCAGAGATAGATCAGTTCAAATATTGATAAAGTCCCTTTTATCTACTTTTCCTTTTGTGGATCTTCTTTTTCTTTATGTCATACCTGAGAAATCTTGCTTAACTCAAGTTCTCAAAAGTTTTTTCTTACATTACTTTCTTCTGGAAACTGTAGTTCTAGGTTTTACATTTAGGTCTGTATTGTAAGTATAATTTTTTGTATATGGTGTGAGGTATGGATCACAGTTCAATTTTCTCCATTTGGATATCCAGTTGTTTCAGCGTCATTTGTTGAAAAAGACTATCCTTTCTCCACTGAATTGCCTTTGCACCTTTGGGAAAAATCAGCTGTGCATATGTGTCAGGCTGTTTCTGGGCTCTCTGTTTTGTTATTTGTGCCAATATTACATTTTTTGATAACCATAACTGTATAAGAAGTCTTGTGGCATTAGTTCTCCAACTTTCATTGTTTTGGATATCCTAGGTCCTTTTTTTACATATTAACTTAATAAACATTTCTACAGAAAAGCCAATTGAGGTTGCATTGAACCTTCAGATCACTCGGTAGAGGGGTGAGGGGGTGGCGTTGGTAGAATTGACACGTTAACAATATTGAGTCTTTCAATCCATGAATACACAGTATAGCTCTACGTTTATCAAAAATTTAGGTCTTTAAAAAATTTATTTTAATTGTGATAAATGACATGACATAAGTTTTAAACTTTAGCATCTTAACCATTTTTAAGTGTACAGTTCAGTAGTGTTAACTATATGCACATTCTGGCACAGTAGATTTCTAGAACTTTTTCAACTTGCAAAACTGATACTCTGCACCTATTGAACAACTCCCTATTTCCCCATCCCCACAGCCCCTAGCAACCACAGTTATACTTTTATTTGAGTTGGACTACTTTAGATACTTCATATAAGTGGAATCATGCAGTATTTGTCTTTTTGTGATTTGCTTATTTCACAGTATAATGTCCTCAAGATTCATCCATGTTTCAGCAAGTGACACGATTTCCTTCTCTTTTCTTTTTTTTTCTTTTTTTTTTTTTTTTTTTGCGGTACGCGGGCCTCTCACTGTTGTGGACTCTCCCGTTGTGGAGCACAGGCTCCGGACGCGCAGGCTCAGCAGCCATGGCTCACGGGCCCAGCCGCTCCGCGGCATGTGGGATCTTCCCGGACCAGGGCACGAACCCGTGTCCCCTGCATCGGCAGGCGGACTCTCAACCACTGCGCCACCAGGGAAGCCCGATTTCTTTCTCTTTTAAGCCCGATTTCTTTCTCTTTCCATTGTACATATGTATCACATTTCCTTTATCTATTGATAGACATTTGAGTTTCTTCTGTCTCCTGGCTCTTGTGAATAATGCTGCAGTGATCATGGGTGCACAAATATCTCTTTGAGATACTACTTTTAATTCTTTTGGATATGTAACTAGAAGCAGGGTTGCTGAATCATATGACAATTCTGTTTTTAATTTTTTTGAGGAACCTGCGTACTGTTTCCTATAGCGGCTGTACCATTTTACATTCCCACCAACAGGGCTTCAATTTCTCTGCACCCTTGCTAATACTTGTTATTTTCTGTTTTTTTGGTAGTAGCCATCCTAATGCATATAAGATATCTCATTTTAGTTTTCATTTGAATTTCTCTGATGAATAGTGATATTGAGCATCTTTTCTTATGCTTGTTGGCCGTTTGTATATATTCTTTGGAGAAATGTCTATTCAAGTCTTTTGCCATTTTAAAATCAGATTATTTGTTTCTTTGTTGTTAAATTTTAGGAGTTCTTTATATGTTCTGGATATTAACCTATTATCAGGTATGTAATTTGCAAACATTTTCTTCCATTCTGTGGTTGCCTTTTTACTGTTTGTTTCTTTGATGCACAGAAATTTTAAAGTTTGATGTAGTCCTATTTGTCTATTTTTTCTTTTGATCTTTAATTTCTCTTAGCAATATTTTATAGTTTTCAGTGTACACATATATTTGGGGTTCCTCAAGACCATGCTCAGGTTCAGTGATCAGGTAGTAGAAGGACCCACAGATCTCAGAAAAGCCGTTATACTCACTGTTACAATTTATTACAGTGAAAAGGCAAAGATTAAAGTTAGCTACAGAAAAAGGCACAAAGGGCAAGGATCCAGGAGACACCAGGCCCAAGCTTCCAGTTGTCCTCTCCCAATGGAGTCATGCGAACAGTGTTTAATTCTCCCAGGAACAGTGTGAGACAACATGCACGGAGTATTGCTCACCAGGGAAGCATACTTGAGCCTTGGTGTCCAGGAGTTTTATTGGGGGTTGGTCATGTAGACATGTCTGAACATAGTTCTGTAGCCCCTCCTAAGGTCAAGCAGATACCATGTAGCCCAAAATTCCCACCATGGATCACATTGTTAATAATGTGACCCAAGGCCTCATGTAAACAGAAACACTCTTAACAGGCAGCCTATTCCAAGGGCTTAGAGGTTATCTCCTAGGAAGCAGACCAGATCTTTCTTTGGTGTGTGCAGGGTTTGGACACCCCTGACCTGCTGAGTTAATCCTTTACAGTACCAAAGCCCTGTCACATCTTTTCATCCTTCAGGTCTCAGCTCAAATGTCACTTCCTCAGAAAGATATTCTCTGGTCACATTACTTGAAAGTAGTCCCATTCTATGTATTTATCACATCACCCAATTATAGTACTGTTCCAATCTGTAATTATCTTGTTTATTATCTGTTTTCCCCTGCTTGAAATCATTTCATGAGGGCAGTCTTGTTGACTGCTATATCCTTGTACATTCACTTTTTTAAATTAATAAGTTTTAATTAAAACAAAGTACCATAAGCCAAATAGAAAGATGACAAAGGATATGAATACTTAGTTCATTAAAAAAAATACTCAGGGCTTCCCTGGTGGCGCAGTGGTTGAGAGTCCACCTGCCGATGCAGGGGACACGGGTTCGTGCCCCGTTCCGGGAGGATCCCACATGTTGTGGAGCGGCTGGGCCCGTGAGCCATGGCCGCTGAGCCTGTGCTCTGCAGCGGGAGAAGCCACAACAGTGAGAGGCCCGCATACCGCAAAAAAAAAAAAAACAAAAAAAAAAACTCATCTTTTCTAATAATAAGAGATGTAAAAGTTAAAATTACACTGAGATCCCATATTTTAATACCTATCAAACTGGTATAAATTCAGGCCTCTCATAGCTTACTGTGTTGACAAGGGCTTGTTGAAACAGGCACTCTCCTGCATTACTTAGACTTTAAACTGGTACAACCCATAAAGAGGGCTATTTGGCAGTATAAATCAGGATTTCAAATGTGTGTATACTTTGACCGCGTACTTTTACTTTTACTTCAGGGAATTTATCCTGCAAATATGCCCCCATACACGTGAAGTAACTTACAGGGGGCATTCATTGCAGCAGTGTTTGGAACGGCAAAAAGTTGGAAACAAGTTTAATGTCCATCATTAGAGGATTGGCCTATTAAATTATGATATATTCATATACTAACTATACAGCTGGCTAAAAAAAAATTTTTTTTAGAGAATAAGGATATTCTTTACTGATGTGTAAAAAACTCTCTAAGATACATAGTTCAAAAAAGAAAGCAAAGTACAGGACAGTGCATTTATTGTGCTACCATTTGTGTGGACAAGGGGAATGAGAATATATATTTGTATTTGCTTGTATATGCATAAGGAAACTTTAAAAAGATTTGCCGAGAACAGTGACAGTGGTAACCTGGGGGATTAGGAAACTAAGTAGATAGTTAAGTGGGAGGTTTCTTACTGTATACTTCCTGGCTTTAGAACCGTATGTATGTTTTACCTGTTCAAATAAATAAATTATACTTTAAAAGACAATAATATGGTTAGTTTTTAAAACAGTATCTGAAGTATTACTATAAAGATGAAGGGGTGTGTGTGTGTATGTGAGAGAGAGAGAGAGAGAAACAGTGCTCTAGTATCCCCGTATCAGCTCCAGGGGCAGGACAGGGTGGGACTCGCTAATGTTCGTCATAAACCGGAACATCCAGTAGAGTACCATAAACAGGCATTTTATGATTGCCGCTTTCATGCTAGGCTCACCCAGTTACAGCTCACGTAGCCTGGTAGGACAGCTGTGGTGCCATAGCAAGAACTCAGGTTTTGAAGCAAGAGACTTGGATTTGATTCCTGCCTCTGCTGTTTTCTGGCTGTGAGATTTTGGACCAGTTGCTTTAGTGTTCATCTGCCAAAACCTCCCAATATATGAAAAGAATAAATAAGATGACGTGAGAGTGCTTTGTAAATTATATAAGTACTTTATATCAATTATATAATACTAAATTATATAAATGCTTTGTAAATACTCTATAAAGGGAGCTGATATTACTTGCATTTTAGTTTGTATTGAACATTAATCAGCTCATCAAGTTGGTCGTAATTGTATTGCTGAATATTAGTCACAAACATAACATTCTTAGCGTATGACGTAGTCACCTCCTTCTAAGAAAATAGAAGTATGAATTCCCTCAACCCTCCTGCTCCTCAGCTATCAATCACACTATACCCGTGTTTTCCAGATCCCACCTTCCTCATAACCATTTCCTTCCTACTGAACTTTAGTGACTTGTGTTCGGCAAAAATTATCTTTCTTGGTGAGTGGTATACATATTTCTATCTTTTGTGCTTTGCAGTAGTTTCCTTTCCGCTCCTCATAGGGCTTGAGTCTTCATAAATGTTTTCTCCATTAGGTCAGACGGAGGCAGAGGGCACCAGTGCCTTTGTAAGGCCAACTTTTCTCTCTCCTTCTCTTCTCCGCCATTTATCCCTTACCCTGTTTCATTAATTATCGTCTGTCTTGTATCATCACCCTTTTACTCTAATCCTAATTCTATACTTTGACCTGACAAGTATGCTTAAGTCTCTAAAATAACTTTTTCAAATTTGAATCCCTTCTGTTGTCACTTTTTTTGTTTTTGTTTTGCTTCAAGGAATGATTGCCTCTAATTTCTCAGTTTCCATTCAATCCCCAGTCCATTATGATTTATGAATAACCTGCTGCTTCTCTCGTTGGTCGTCATCCCACTCTGTATTTTTCCTTCCACAACTGTTGTAGTACATTAATGACCAATATGTCCATCTATACTTTCTCCCTGAGATTTCATCCACTTGCATAGCAATGGAAACTAATGACTTCCCCCAACTCTCTTCTGAGCTTGAAATTCTTATTAACTGCCTTTGGACTTTCCTGCCTGGTTGTAGGTGCTTCAGATTCACCTATCTCCCTAACTAAAATCTCTCTCCTCTCCTCTAGCCTGCTCATCTTCTTGTGTTCCCTATATCTATCAATGCCATCACCACCTTCCTAGTCCCTTATGCCTAAACCTCCAGAGTCATCCTTGACTCCTTCCTGACCATTCACATGTAATTTGCCACAAAGCCCTGTCAATTCCACTTCTGAAATATTCTTCTCATACCTGTCCTATTTTCCATCGTCACTCAGTCAAGTTTCTTGAAAATGAAACATAATCTGATGTGTCACTTCCTCAACCTTAACAATTTTTATGACTTTCTGTTTCCTACAGGACAAAGGTTGAAGTCCCTGGCATGGCAAACAAGGTTCTTTACAACCTGTTCCTAACCTTCCTTTCCTGCCATCAGCCCTGACCACCCTGTCCTCCAGCCCCCTCAGGAGTACTCACTGATTTTCTACATAGGCCTGTGCCACTCTACATGTTGTCTCTGCCAGGAGCCCATTCACTTTCTGCTCAAGAATTATATCTTTTATGTTGTGTTTCTTTTTTATTTTATTTTATTCTTAATTTTTTATTGACATATAGTTGATTTACAATGTTGTGTTAGTTTCAGGTGTATAGCAAAGTGATTGTTATACATATATATATATTTTTTCTTTTTCAGATTATTTTCCATTGTGGTTTGTTACAGGGTATTGAATATAGTTCCCTGTGCTATACAGTAGGACTTTGTTGTTTATCTGTTTTATTTATAGTAGTTTGTATCTACTAATCCCAAACTCCTAATTTATCTCTCCTCTACCCCCTTTCTCCTTTGGTAACCATAAGTTTGTTTTCTATGTCTGTGGGTTTGTTTCTGTTTTGTAAATATGTTCATTTGTATCATATTTTAGATTCTGCATATAAGTGAGATCATATGATACTTGTCTTTCTCTTTCTGATTTACTTCACTTTGTATGATAATCTCTAGGTCCATCCATGTTGCTGCAAATGGCATTATTTCATTCTTTTTTATGGCTGAGTAATATTCCATTGTGTGTGTGTGTGTGTGTGTGTGTGTGTGTGTGTGTGTGTGTTGCATGTATGTATATGCCACATCTTCTTTATCCATTCATTTGTTGATGGACATTTAGGTTGCATCCGTATCTTGGTTAGTAAACAGTGCTGCTGTGAACATTGGGGTGCATGTATCTTTTCAAATTAGAGTTTTGTCTGGATATATGCCCAGGAGTGGGATTGCTGGATCATATGGCAACTCTATTTTTAGTTTTTCAAGGAACCTCCAGACTGTTTTCCATAGTGGCTGTACCAATTTACATTCCCACCATATGTTGCCTTTCTTGATCATACAAAATTAATCAGTCCTGTAGCACTTTGTTCACATCTCTAGTATAACATTTCTCCTATGTTAAAACTATCTCATGAGCTACTTAAGGACAGCACCTAGATCTTTTTAATTTCAGTATTGCCACAGCAGAATACCTGGAATATAGAATTCCGATTACTTGTGGAATGAATAAATTGAAAGTCAAAGGAAAGAGAAAGCCCACATTGAGTGTGCAGAGCTTGCATGTTGTCTTGTGAATGGCAAATTGAGAGGGCGTTAAAAACTTGATTTCTGCAGTCTGTTACACCTAGGTTCAAACCATTTCTGTAACACTTACTAGCCTTGCCTGTAAAGTTGTGATGATGAGGTGGCTGTGAGAATTAAATGTAAAACTCACCTCAGGGCTCCCCTGGTGGCCTGGTGGTTGAGACTCTGCACTCTCACAGCCAAGGGCACGGGTTCAGTCCCTGGTTGGGGAACTAAGATCCTGCAAGCCGTGCAGTGCAGCCAAAAAAAAAAAAAAAAAGGACATATCACAATCCGTAGTACCTTGTAATAATTTTAAGCTATTATTAAGCATGTTATGTATTTTTATTGAATAATAGTATTCCTCTGTAGTGATACTTGGTTAAACTCTAGTCAAAAATGAGGTACAAGAGTGGCATGTTCTCACATGAGCTTCCTCAGAGAACCCTGTCTTAACCGAGCTGATTTTATCTTATCAGCAACAGTGACTATCAGTCTACTTCCATCTCCTGTTTTATTTACTTCTCTGTTATTTTTCTCCTTTTGTCTTATTATTTTTATTTTGCTGTTATTGTTAGTGCTCTTGGGATTCATCCTACCCTTTACAAAAAGTGAGTTTTAGATACAGTAATACCAAAAAGGAAACTGAACTTGAAGAACAGGAAAGGATAAACCCAGGATAAGGATTTATAAGTAACAAAGTGGTGGTTAGGTTAAGAGGAAAGTAGAATCTAAGGAAGTTCTACTTCCATTCCTTTATTCATCACATATTTATTGTTCTCTTCCTCTATACAGGGCAAGATGGGAATGGGGTGGGGACAGGGTGGGAGGGCATCAGAATTAAGTCGTAGTTTCTCTCTGTAAAGGTTTTTTTTTAATTGAATATTTTTTGAGATAACTGTAGATGGTAAGAAATAATACCGAGAGATCCCTCATAAATCACTTCAAGGATTTTTAAGTCTTATTAATAATGAAGGTGAGGGACTTCCCTGGTGGTGCAGTGGTTAAAAATCTGCCTGCCAATGCAGGGGACATGGGTTTGAGCCCTGGTTCGGGAAGACCCCACATGCCGCGGAGCGACTAAGCAACTAAACCCATGCACCGCAGCTACTTAGCCTGCACTCCAGAGACCGCGAGTCACCGCTGCTGAGCCCGCATGCCACAACTACTGAAACCCGCGCACCTAGAGCCCGTGCTCTGCAACAAGAGATGCCACCGCCATGAGAAGCCCACACACCGCAACGAAGAGTAGCCCCCACTCACTGCAACTAGAGAAAGCTTGCGTGCAGCAACAAAGACCCAATGCAGCCAAAAGTAAATAAATAAATATATATATTTAAAAAAATAATGAAGGTGAGATAGTTCCTTGTATAACTGATATGAAACCACAGGTAGAAAGCACTTCATGATTTTGAAAAAGGTGAGCGTACTCTGCTTGCAGCTACAGCAAGTAAAGAAGGCTTCATGCAGGTGTTGTTTTTAAGTCAGACCTCAAAGGATGAGTACAATTGTATTAGGTTGAGAATGGAAGGTGAGAATGAGGTAAGCCATGAGCCAGGTGAAAGGGAGGACCTGGGTTCCTTCAGTGGACAGTGGTAAATAATCTTGGCTTTTAAACTGCATACTTCTTGTAAATTGATTCTTTCTTGCCTCAGGTTTTTGGAACTCATGTAATAAGGGGCCTGTTGATAATCTCGGGTCTAATCATTAAATTTTCTGTTTTTGATACAGAGCACCTTGATTCTACTGGGAGTCTAATTTACTGAACAAGTCTCTCTTGTGCTTTTAGAATGACAGTAGAGAGCGGCATGAGCACGGCAGCGAGAGGCGGAGGCATGGCAACTCTGAGTCGTTATCCAATGGCCGAGCCCCCGGTAACTCACAGCAGGTGGTGGAACAAGAGGAAGAGGAAGATGAGGAGCTGACGTTGAAATATGGCGCCAAACATGTGATCATGCTCTTTGTCCCCGTGACTCTCTGTATGGTGGTGGTCGTGGCCACCATCAAATCAGTCAGCTTTTATACCCGGAAGGATGGGCAGCTGTACGTATGAGTATTGTGTATCATTATGCTCAAGGCCAGCGTACTGTCCTTCATAGCGTGTCATCACCACCTTGAAGGCCTCTGCACTGAAGGGACATGAAGGCTAGGGAGTCCATCCTCTCTGATGGCCAAAAGCAGATGATGCTTTGAGTAGAGAAAATGAAAGCTGCAGAATTATATTTTTCATGTGGTGTCCCTAGATAGGGTTGAACTTATTTGGAATTGAGCAGTTGAGTAGTGAATTTACCACCTCAGGGCCACGGGGCCCATTGTTCTTCTCCCTGGAATGTTCTTTTCCTTTTCTAACTTTGGTGGATTAATTCCTATCATCCTTCTCATCTTGGCTTAAATGTTGAATCCTAAAAGATAACTTCCCTGATCCTCCTAACAGAATTAGGTCCTTCCTGGTATCCTTTCTCATAGCAACCTGTTCTTTTTTCACTTGTTACGATATGCAAGTATTTATTTATTTTCATTATTTAATGCTTGGTTTCTTTCTGTACTATGAGGCCTGTGAGGAAACTATTTCCAGGGTGAGGTATGTAATAAATGCTCAGCAAAAAAAAAAAGTTGTTCAATGAAAGGATGAAGAAGCAGTGCAGGCTGGCACTAAGTGTTTGTGGAACTGTCATGTAGATTTCTCTGGTGCCGTTGGTGTCGACCCTTTGTCTCCAAGAAAAATGCTTTGATTCAGATGTCACCTAGTTCTGTCTCTAGGACTTTTGTGGGGCTCAAAAAGTTTTAAATGAATTTTGAAATTGGCGAGTGTCTGGAAAACTCTGTGGGGTTCTGAAAGCCAAGCTTTTAACCTTTTGGGAGAAAGGGTAAGACAGTGAGTGAAGGACAGGGATTGGAAACAACCAAAAGAGGTTGGGGAATATTATCTCTGTAAGTTAGAGTTAGGTTTGGCTGCATATTAAAGAACAGGGGTTAGCAAGCTATGCCCCACAGGCCAGATCTGCCTGCCACCTCCTTTTGTAAATGAAGTTTTATTGGAACGCTGCCATGTCCATTCGTTTATATATTGTCTATGGCTGCTTTCATACTACAGTGGCAGAGTTGAGTGGTTGCAACAGAGACCATATGACACACAAAGCTTAAAATATTTACTCTCTAGTTTTTTACAGAAAGTTTGCTGAGCCCATTATAGAAAATCAAAACAGGGAATTCCCTGTGGTTAGGGAACTGCCGGGGCCCGGCTTCGATCCCTGGTTGGGGAACTAAGATCCTGCAAGCCGTGTGGTGCGGCCAAAAGAAAGAAAATCAAAACGTCTGGTTTGAATGATGCACATATTTTCTCTGTCTCCCACAGAGTAGTGCAGAGGTAGTAGTTCAGATTGTGTAGTGGCTTCTCTTCATCAAGGACTGAAGCTCCTTTGTCCCTTCTTTTTTGGCTTCTACCCTCTAGGTTATTTCGGGGTCCAATATCGGTGCTGGAGCCCCAGCCTTCATTCAGACAGCAGGAAGGAGTGGGGGAGAAAAGGACATGAGACGTGACTCTCAGCAGAACTAACTCCTCCCTTAGAAGTTCCACACAACACATCTGCCTATAACTCATTGGCCATTACTTATTCTCATGGCCACACATAACTGTAGGGGATGCAGAAATAAAGTCTTCTACTGGGAACATTGGTACCTGGGATAAAAGTGTTTTTATGTGAATGAGAAGCAAGGGCAAGCTGGATATGTGACATTATCTCCAGACAGCTTCAGTTGCAGTCACCGTACAGATGAAGGATAATTATCAGCCATTTTACCTTCCTCTGACAACCACTTGTAGCCTAGGTAGTTTATGGCAGAATCTGGTACTTTTTTTTTTTTTTTTTAATGTTTTCGGAGTATAGTTGCTTTACAATGTTGTGTTGGTTTCTGCTGTACAGCAAAGTGAATCAGCTATACATATACATATATCCCCTCTTTTTCGGATTTCCTTCCCATTTAGGTCACCACAGAGCACTGAGTATAGAGTTCTCTGTGCTGTGTAGTAGGTTCTCATTGGTTATCAGAATCTGGTACTTTAACAAATCACTAATAAGCTGTGGAGAAAGAACATTTGATGAGGTAATTATTTCGGTATAAATCATCCACTAGATGGAGCCAGTGTCTGGCTCACATAGGTCCACCTCCATATTTTACCTATCTCCTTTTATTTTGAAGGACTTATTTTAGCATATAGCTATTTTTATTAGGTTAAAAACTCTTGGTTAGATTGATGAGATGGAAAAAAGTGACTTATATTAGTTGAATCAAGGAAACAAAACTGGTGTTGGAGAGCATGTAGTTTGGAATCTCCATTAACACTTACCTGGGGCTTTTGTGTTTTATTTTATTTTAGAATCTATACGCCATTCACAGAAGACACCGAGACTGTGGGGCAGAGAGCCCTGCACTCAATTCTGAATGCTGCTATCATGATCAGCGTCATTGTCATCATGACTATTCTCCTGGTGGTTCTATATAAATACAGGTGCTATAAGGTGAGCGTGAGACACAGAGCTTTGCTTTCCACCATCTTCTTTTCATGGTTGGGTTTTGTTGTCACCTTACTTGGTCTAGTAAAGAAAAAGGTCTTATATTCTAGAACTAAGTTAATTTTTAGTTTCCCCCCTCATTTGTGGAACATTTAAAAAATACAAAAAGGCATAAATGAAAAACAAATGTTTTCATATAATATCACACTCTAAATGGTTTTAACGTTTTGATTTGCTGTATACTTCGGACATTCCAGAAGGATATATCCTGAACCTTTGTTAATTCCCTCATTGACAGATAGCACTGTAGCATATAATTGTCTCCATAAAATAACTTATAACTACAAAAATTCACATTCTCAACTTGAGTACAGAACAGCAAAGCCACCTTCAGCTGCTGTTGTTAAACTCATTGATGACTGGCCGAATTCCTGGTTCTAAATTCGTAGGTGTCCATTCCCTCTCTCTCTTCTGCAGGAACACAGATTCTTTACTTGGGAAACAAAGGCAGGGGAGGTTGTGCAGGAGAGACACAGGCCCAGCCCGCCCAGCCTCTGGTCCCCTACCTCACTCTCTACCTAAGTGACTTGCTTGTGAATTTCAGCTACCTGGCACGTGTTTCAGATTCATGCCTCAGAAAAAGGACAGATTATTACAGGTCATGAACCTTTAGGCTCATTCTCAAATAAAAGAAATATTAACTTTTCAAATATTGAATTCTACTCTCTTTTTAGTATTTACTTCTGTGTATTCTTTAACATGGTTAAAATCAAAAGCATAATCAGTATGTGTCCTTTTTTAACTTTTACTTTGGCATAAGCATTTTTCCATATTATAAATTCTTAGCAAATATGTCTAATGGTTACATAATATTTGACTCAATGAGTGTATTGTAATTCACTTTCCCTAATTTGGACATTTAAGTTGTTTCCAGATTTTCACTCTTCAAAAAAGCAATGAATGTCTTTATGCATAGAACTTTTCCGTTTTTCAAATTATTTCCTTAGGGTAAAATCCTAGACACAGAATTTCTGGAGCAAATTATCTGCATATTTTTAACTGTCTTGCTATGCAGAATTTTGTTTTCAAGATGATAGTATCAATTTGTACTTAACACTGGTAGTGAAAGAGGCTGTCTTACCCCACCTTCACCAGCGTTTAATTTTTTAAAAAAAAATATGTGCTAACCCTCATAAGCAAAGCAAAAATGTCTTAATTTGCATTTAGTTGATTATTAATAAGATGGAATACTTTTTCAGTGTTCACAAACTCTAAAATTATACAGAGTTTAACCTTGTTTGTTGAGTGGGTGGAAGTATTAACCTAGGTGATGACCATTTGCAGTCTGACATCAGAATCTAGAGATTGAAGACAAAAGATGTGTGTGATGGCGACAGGTAGTCATCAACACTCAGAGAGCCAAAGAGCAAATGATGTAAACCCATGTTGAGAAGCATACTCCTCTCCCTGCTTAAATATGCTCATGTCTCAATTACTTTATCTTTTTTTTTCCACTATATATATTTGTTTACATATAAGTGTTTACCTGCCAGTTCCATTTCTCTGCTTTATTGGACTTTCTTTGTGACTTGTATCTGGATTATATGCTACTTTTGTTCCTCACATGTTATTGGGAGTCACCTGGGGTTTTGCATTCTTCTTTGGTGTTAGGAGACCTCTTTCTGCTTTGCTAGCAGGAACTTAGAGGGCTTCTCCTGGAGCTCATAGTCTTGCTAATGTCCACTTGGGTTGTGTTGAGTTCAGGTGGAGGAGGGTAGTACTGGAGGGAAAGAGTGGTTGGTAAACTCATCGCTGGCTTCCTGGTACTTCTGACTCCCCAGCCTACTGGCAGCTGCACGCATTCGATCCAGGTTTTGTAGTTGTATTCGGTAAGTAGAACTAGAACTTATCCTGATGTATTTTTGGTCAGTTTTGTGCATATTTTAGTTAATGCTTCATATTAGACAATCTAAAAGGTTTATACTTAGCTGGATTTCCACGTTCACCCATTCATTTTTGTGTTGTTTTCTTTTGCTTTTTAATATTCAAGTCTTAGCAAACACAGCCAATTCTATAGAAACAAGTTGTTGATTTTGACTCCTAGTATAAAAATAAAAGGAGCTTTTGAGTCAGAAATTCAGAAACTTGCCAGGACCTGCTTGGAAATAAGCCCTGAGGATTTGTGTGTCATTGGTTGATTGTGCAATGTCTTTGAGAAGCACAAGAAGCTAAAAGACCAAACAAACCTCAAAAAGGAAGAAATGGAAAAGGCAGTTAATTATTATATATCATTTGTTATAGATGAAACTGTATAGCTTACTAAAGTCACATGATTTCTGGCCTAGATAGTTCAGTGTTTAGAGGAGATCCTTGCTGTTCTGTACTGAAGCAGGGGCTCTTTTCTTTCAGAGCCTTTAGCACAGGAAAGCTGAACTAGGGATTGTAGCAATATGAGAAAGGCCTGTTTTACCACCTGATGTTCTAGAAAAAGGGAAGGTGTTATTTAGTCATCATCAGAAGAGGCTTTGAATTTAGGTAATAATTCAGAAAATCATAACATTAGTGATTAACCTAAATAAGAAGACAATTTACAACCATTATTACAGGCAGAGTGCTAATATTTTTACCATATGAAGAGCAGTTACAAATAATTAAAATTATGAACATCCTAATAAGAAATTTAAAAAATCCAAGCAGAGAAATTATGAAGGAAATATAGATGGCCAGGAGAGGGAGAGGAAGAGAGAGGGAGAGAGAGGTGTATGTGTGTTTTCTCACTAGCAAAAAATATATATATTAAAATAACAAATTAACATATTTAACTTATTGACTTGGTGAAGGTTAATCAGGCCTTTTTTGTGGAGTCACTAAGCCAGTATGTATCAATAGTCAGTAATGAGAAAATGTTTGTACACTTTGGTTCTGTATTTTGCTTTCATGATTTATCCCAAAGAGTTAAAAATACTGGAAAATATTTGCATACTAGATATTACTCCTAGCATAAAATATAATTGGAAAAAGAAGGAAAACCCCACAAATTCCATGCATAAGGGAAAAGTTAAATTGTGGGTTCATGCATGTAAGTAGACTATTATTTAGTTATTTAAAAATCATATTTTAAAAAAATATTTGGTGGGATGAGAATTTGTCTTTAATAAAAAATTAATTTAAAAAGCAGAATGTAAAATTTTCTATTACCTGATTCTAATCTTTTTAAAAGGTCTTTGCATATGCAGACAGAAAACATTTCTGAAAGGAAATGTTAATGTGAACTTTGGTTCTCATTGGTCAGTGGGAATTGTTTTTTCTTTTAGTGTTTCTATATTTTCTATATGTTATAAGCATATGTTACTTTGTATTCAGAAAAATGCTGTTTTTTTTAAATAAAAAACATTCCCATGTTCCCTTGCCCTTTCCCCCATAAAACAAGGTAAAAAGCATTTCTTAAGAAAGTGGAGGATTTCTTGTACATAATATTTAGTCTAACCCTTAATTTGGAGCTCAGTATGGAATACCAGTGTACATCTCCCACTCTTTAAAGTTTTTCTGTTTTGTAATATTTTATATACTTTTTAGTTTTACAACTTGGATTATTTCTAAAGCTAAGACTTGTGATGGGCTGGGATGCAGGTGGGAAGATTCATTTCTGCTTATTATTTTTTTTTTTGCAGATGAACTAGAGTAAGGACTCCCTTTAGAATATTTTGCTAAAGTTGAAGTACTTAGAGGGAAATGTACAGGTGTCTTCAGTTTACTTTGATATGTATTAAAATGGGCTAATGGGTGGAGAGATGGATAGATGTGTTGCAAAGCAAGTACAGCAAAATGTGAATGGTAGAATTTTGGTGGTATCTGGGCAGTGGTTCACTGTGTGTTTGAAAAGTTTTAGAATAAAATGTTAGGGGAGGGGCTTCCCTGGTGGCGCAGTGGTTAAGAATCCGCCTGCCAATGCAGGGGACACCGGTTCGAGCCCTGGTCCGGGAAGATCCCACATGCCGCAGAGCAACTAAGCCCGTGCACCACAACTACTGGGCCTGTGCTCTAGAGCCCACAAGCCACAACTACTGAAGCCCGTGTGCCACAACTACTGAAGCCTGCGTGCCTAGAACCTGTACTCTGCAACAAGAGAAGCCACCACAGTGAGAAGCCTGCGCCCCGCAACAAAGAGTAGACCCCGCTCACTGCAACTAGAGAAAGCCCGCATGCAGCAGTGAAGACCCAATGCAGCCAAAAATTAAATAAATGAATAAATAAATAAAATTTTAAAAAAGTGTTAGGGGAGGTTTTTATGGAGGAACACCAGATATTAAATTTGTTGTATTCGGATAGTCAATTTAGAATATTTAAATGTCAAAGGAATACCAGCTTTAGTGATGTAAAGCCACTCTTTTGACCTTTTCCCAAATTGTAACATTTTATAAAATTGTTTTAAAGAAAGAGAAAATTTTTAAGAAATTTTTTCTTCAAAAGAATTAACAATCACAGGTCATCTTGAGTGATCAAAATGGAACCACAAGACAAAATTAACATAGATTCTAATGTTAACATTAGTAACAACTAGATTTTTTTTTTTTTTTTGCGTTATGTGGGCCTCTCACTGTCGTGGCCTCTCTCGTTGCGGAGCACAGGCTCCGGACATGCTGGCTCAGCGGCCATGGCTTATGGGCCTAGCCGCTCTGCGGCATGTGGGATCTTCCTGGACCAGGGCACGAACCCGTGTCCCCTGCATCGGCAGGTGGACTCTCAACCACTGCGCCACCAGGGAAGCCCACAACTAGATTTTGATAGCTTAGAGTGAGATAATTGGAACAACTGGATCTGGGAGGCGTGTGGGGGAGTTTTTTTTAAAAAAGAAGACAAAATAATATTCTTGATTTGGAGCTTTTCTTTTCTCCTTTTTCTTTAAGCTTTGATTTGGTCTTTTCTGATTAAGAGATATGTTTGGGAAAGTTGTTGATTAAGTAACTCCTGTCATTAAACAGTAAAGTTCATTGAAAGCATAAAGCATATGGGTGTATCTACCTCAAAATAATTTCACTTTTGGTTAAAACTTACCTGACAATTTATCATGCTTCTGCATTCTATTTTTTAAAACCCCAGACTCTTTGGCTTGTATAGTATTTTCCCCAATATACTCATTACATAAAATTACCATAATTTTTTTTATCTTGTGTAATAGATTATAAAAATCAAGTTGTGGGGACTTCCCTGGTGGTCTAGTGGTTAAGACTCCACGCTTCCACTGCAGGGGGCACGGGTTCAACCCCTCGTCGGGGAACTCAGATCCCGCATGCCACATGGCGTGGCCAAAGAAATTAATTATTTAATTAATTAAAAATCAGGTTCTGTTTCTATCTCTCATATTAATAAGCTGTACATGAGTAATAATGACTAATATTTATATAGTTCTATATGAATTCTGCATAATATTAATGGACTGACATATAAGTATTAACTTATTAATGAACCAAGTTAAATAAACATAGCATAGCAATACTTATTGAAACCTCAGATTCAATAATACTTATTGAAACCTCAGAATATTCTTTTATCAAATGGTTAGTAATTTAGACGACCTGTTTTCTCTGTACAGTTAAAATATGTGTACATAGGTCACTTAACTGAATATCTGATTTTCAATTTTATTGAATTTGATTTATCAATTATTTTATCAATTTATTATCAATTATTTATCAATTAATTTATTGTTTATATAAGAAATACATCAAAATTCCTCCATTGAAAATATTGCTGCTTTAAAGTTTAAATGTTAACTGTTGACTCTGTTGATAATTTTTTTTAATCAAAGTATAGTTAATTTACAGTATTATATTGGTTTCAGGTATACAGCATAGTGATTCGTTATTTTTACAGATTATACTCCATTAAAAGTTATTACAGGGCTTCCCTGGTGGCACAGTGGTTGAGAGTCTGCCTGCCGATGCAGGGGACACGGGTTTGTGCCCCGGTCCAGGAAGATCCCACATGCGGCGGAGCGGCTGGGCTCGTGAGCCATGGCCGCTGAGCCTGCGCGTCCGGAGCTTGTGCTCTGCAACGGGAGAGGCCACAACAGTGAGAAGCCCGCATACAGAAAAAAAAAAAAAAAAGTTATTACAAGATAATGGCTATAATTCCATGTGCTATAAAATACATTCTTGTTGCTTATCTATTTTATACATAGTGGTTTGTACCTCCTAATCCCATACCCCTTATTTGTTTCTGTTTTTGTTTTTTTATTTTTATTGGAGTATAGTTGATTTACAATGTTGTGTTGGTTTCAGGAGTTCAGCAAAGTGAATCAGTTATATGTCTATATATATCCACTCTTTTTTTTTCCAGATTCTTTCCCATATGGGCCATTACAGACTATTGAGTAGAGTCCCCTGTGCTATACAGCAGGTTCTTATTAGTTATCTATCTTATATATAGTAGTGTGTATATGTCCATTCCACTCTCCCAGTTTATCCCTCCCCACCCTTATCCCCTGGTAACCATAAGTTTGTTTTCTACATCTATGAGTCTACATCTGTTTTGTAAATAAGTTCATTTGTACTCTTATTTTTAGATTCCACATATAAGCAATATCATATGATATTTGTCTTTCTGTGTCTGACTTCACTCAGTATGACAATCTCTAAGTCCATCCATGTTGCTGCAAGTGGCATTATTTTGTTCTTTTTTATGGCTGAGTAATATTCCATTGTATGTATGTACCACATCTTCTTTATCCATTCGTCTGTTGATGGACATTTAGGTTGCTTCCATGTCCTGGCTATTGTAAATAGTGCTGCAGTGAACATTGTCATACCTCTAATTTGTACCCCTCACTTCCCATTCCCCTTTGGTAACCACTAGTCTGTTTTCTATATCTGTGCATCTGTTTCTGTTTTACATGTACATTTATTTGTATTACTTTTTAGATTCCACATATAAGTGGTATCATACAGTATTTGTCTTTCTCTGTCTGACTTATTTCACTAAGCCTAATACTCTCTAGGTCCATCCACATTGCTGCAAATGGAAGAATTTTATTCTTTTATAAGGCTGAATAATATTCCTGTGTGTGTGTGTGTGTGTGTGTGTATGTGTATGTTTGTGTGTGTGTACACATCTTATTTATCCGTTCTTCTGTTGATGGACATTTGAGTTGTTTCCATATCTTGCCTGTTGTAAATAGTGCTGCTATGAACATAGGGGTGCATGTATCTTTTCAAATTAGTGCTTTTGTTTTTCTTGGATACATACCCAGGAGTGGAATTGCTGGAATATATGGTAGTTTTATTTTTAGTTTTTTGAGGAACCTCCATACTGGTTTCCACAGTGACTGCACAAATTTACATTCCCACCAACAGGGTACAAAAGTTCCCTTTTCTCCACATCCTCACCAATACTTGTTATTTGTGGTCATTTTGATGATAGCTATTCTGACAAGTATGAGGTGATAACTCGTTTTGATTTGCATTTCTCTAATAATTAACAATATGGAGCATCTTTTCATGTGCCTGTTGTCCATGTGTATGTATTCTTTGGAAAAATGTCTCTTTAGGCCTTCTGCCCATTTTTTGATTGGGTTGTTTGTTTTTTGACATTGAGTTTTTTGGTTTGTTCATATATTTTGGATATTAACCCCTTGTCAGTCATATCATTTGCAAATATTTTCTCCCATTCCGTAGGTTGTCTTTGTCTTTGTTTTGTTTTTTTTTTTTTTAACACAATAACCCTTAAAATTTTATTTATTTATTTATTTATTTATTTTGGCTGCGTTGGGTCTTCATTACTGCTTGCGGGCTTTCTCTAGTTGTGGCGAGCGGGGGCTATTCTTCATTGCTGTGCGCTGGCATCTTATTGTGGTGGCTTCTCTTGTTGCAGACCATGAGTTCAAGGTGCACGGGCTTTGGTAGTTGTAGCACGCGGGCTCAGTAGTTGTGACTCACGGGCCCTAGAACGCAGGCTCAGTAGTTGTGGTGCAGGGGCTTAGTTGCTCCACGGCATGTGGGATCTTCCCAGACCAGGGCTCGAACCTGTGTCCCCTGCATTGGTAGGCGGATTCTTAACCACTGCGCCACCAGGGAAGTCCCGTAGGTTGTCTTCAATAATTTGGTTTTTTTAATGTATTCTTTTCTTTTTAAAATTTTACCTATTTCTAAAGGAACAAAGGTCTACATGTATTTTGGTGAAATTTCTATTTATATTATGAGTAGTTCAGCACCAAAGAGTTCTGTTATAGGTATTCACTGATCCCAAAGCTGCTTGTGTTTTGCCCTTTGAAAATAATAACACATACAGAAGTAGTATACAATTTTTGAAGTAATAAATTTGGATTTTTTTTAGGGTTATGGGATCTGTTAATTATACTGAAACTCTTTTCTAGGTCATCCATGCCTGGCTTATTATTTCATCCCTATTGTTGCTGTTCTTTTTCTCATTCATTTACTTGGGGTAAGTAGTGAAATATTTGGTCTGTTTTTCAGAAATTAACTTTATTTGGGCTCTATAACTTGTCACTTAAAGAAATGTACTTTGTTGATGAATTATTCTTAAATTATAATTGTTTCCATGTATAGGCCATACTTGGTATATATACAACTAGTTAATATTATTGATAGGGATATTCTTTTGTTGATCCTTGTTTATAATAAGTAGAACTGAAAGAACTCAAGACTACAGTTAATTCTAAGTCTTTTTAGTAAAGAATTTACTGTATTCTTTACTTCTAGTAATAATCTTTGAATCAGAATGTTAAAGCATTTCAAGCATGTGTATAAACATGAATTGATTTTTAAACTTTTATATTATTTCATCAGTTAGCCTTTTGCCTCTCAAATGAAATCTTACATGAGAACTTCACATATAAAATAGAAAAAAGTGGAGCTGCTCTGTTGAAGAGAATAGAGGCTCAGAGATTTGCCCGCCTTGTCTTTCTGTCAGCCCCAGTGGCAGAATACAGGTCGTAAACCACTGTACTAGCTCTTAAATTAGGAAGAAGCAATAAAACTAAAAAATAAATTGAAGAGTTAATTCTTTGGTAGAAGCAGGGGGAATGACCATAGACAAAAGAAATAAATGTAAGAATCTCTATGAAATGGATGATTTTCTAGGAAAAACTAATTACCAAAACTGACCACTGAAGCGATAGAAAATCTAAGTAGAGCAATGAAAAAATACAGAAGGTTGTTGAAGAGGTTCTCATCCCACCTCCACCAGTAACAACAATACCAGGCCCAAATGGTTTCATAGGGAAATTCTATTAAACCTTTAAGGAGCGGATAACTCTAATGCTATTTTAACTGTTCCAGGACATAGAAAAAGAAGAAAAGCTTCCAGATTCTTTTTAAGAAGGCAGGGTAACACTGATACCAAAACCCTATGAATTATCAAGAAAAAGGAAACTGTGGACCAGTCCTATTTATTGATACCAAAAGAATAACTAAATATTCACTAACAGGATTCAGCAACAACCCTTTGAGGATATAATACATATGACCAAATGGAGTTTGTTTGCAGAATGGGAGACTGGTTTATTATTAGGAAATATCAATACAAGTCACCATGTTACTAAGTCATCATCTCGTACATGCTAACAAGAATTTGACAAAATTCGACACTTGTCCTTGGTCAAATTCCATAATAAAACAGATGATTAGTTCTCTAACATGATTAAATATATGAATCTTATTCTAACGATTGGTATCATCCTCTCAGGAAAACTTCAGAAGCACACCTGTTACTGTTAGGACAAGATGAGGATTTCCTTTATCACTATTGTTGTCAATCATTGCTCTGGAGGGACTAGTGAACACAATTAAATAAGACAAAGAAATAGAGCTACACAATTTGGAAGAGAAGGTTAAATTATTAGTAATTAGAGGTAAAATGATTGTTTACTTGGTTACTTACTTTGGTTACTCAGAATTAACCAAAAAAACAATTAGAATCACTAAGTAAATTTGGTAAGGCAACTGCATACAAAATTAATTAACATAAATCAACAGCCATCATGTAAACAACTAGTTAGAAAACATAAAAGAAAAAAGTCCCATTTATGAGAGCAGCAAGAAAGAGAAAATATCTAGGATTAAACAGTAATTGTTTAAGTTATATTATTAAGAAATTTTAGGGAGTTCCCTGGTGGTTTAAAGGTTAGGATTTGGTGCTTTCATTGCTGTCGCCCAGATTCAATCCCTGGTCAGGGAACTGAGATCCTGCAAGCCATGCAGCGTGGCCAAAATTCTAAAAATAAATAAATAAAATAAAGAAATTTTAAAATGCCTCTTCAGGGCTTAAAAAGAAGACTTAAACAAATGGAAAATTATACCAGGTTACATAGAAAGAATATCGTCATAAAGATGTCAGTTCTCTCTTAAGTTTATTTTAAATTTTAATATAAGCCCAATAAAAATACAAATAAGATTTATTTTTAATCTGGACAAGATAATTTTAAAATTTATTTGAAAAAATAAATAAGTGAAGGTACCCCCAAGAATCATAAAAAAGAAGAAAACTGAGGGATACTACTCCTACCTGATACAAAATTATAAAACTAGAGACTTCCCTGGTGGCACAGTGATTAAGAATCTGCCTGCTAATGCAGGGGACATGGGTTCGAGCCCTGGTCCGGGAAGATCCCACATGCCGTGGAGCAAGTAAGCCCATGCGCCTAGAGCCCGTGCTCTGCAACAAGAGAAGCCACCACAATGCCCATGCACTGCAACGAAGAGTAGCCCCCGCTCGCCACAACTAGAGAAAGCCCATGTGCAGCAACGAAGAGCCAACACAACCAAAAATAAATAAATAACTTAAAACAAAAAACAAAACAAAAAAAATTATAAAACTATAATAATTAAAATAGTGACACCTGCACTATAAACAGATAATCAGTAGAAAAGATTAGAAGGACTTAAAAAAATGCTCAAATATATAAAGGAATTTAATTTATGATAAAGGTAGTATAGAAACAGTAGGCTGTAAATGGATTATTTAGTAATTGGTGTTGAGATAATTGGGTAGTCATCCAGAGGAAAATTTTGAATTTCTTCTTTATATCTATACCAGGATAAATTCCAATGGATTAAAAATTTAAATATGAAAGTAAAACCGTAAAAGGACTAGAGAAAACCATGGGGGATGGGGAATTTAAGTGTGTATATATATATATATATATATATATTTAATTATGTAACTTAAAAGGTCCTTCCTTAAATCTAATGTTTTATATATAAATATATACACACATATATATATACACACACACACATTCACACAAAACCCCAAAATCAAGCCAACCAACCACACCATGAAAAAAATCAGAAGATGAATGACCAGCTGCTAAGTGTGTTTTCAACTCATTTTATAGACAAAGGCTAATTTACTTTATATATAAACCTCTACATGGCAATAAGATCAACAACAACCTAACAGAAAAAAAATGGGCGAAGGATATGAAAAACTAGTCAACAGAAAGAGAAAGACAAGTTACTTTTAAATATATGAAAATATGCACACCCTCCTTATAAAATTAATGCTAATTAAAGCTGTACATTAGGTTAACAAGGATTAAATAGTTTAATAAATGTTCTAATTTGGCAAGGTTGCAGGAAAATAAACATGCACACATTGGTGTAAAACTTTGATTAAGAGCAGTTCGGCATATCCATTAAAGTTTTATATGAATATGTCCTGAACCTAGTAATCTGTAGGGATAATCATTGCAGCATTGTTTCTGATAGCAAAAGAATGGAATCAGTCTAAGTATCCATCAGTAGAAAACTGGTTAAATAAATTATGGTACATCCATACAATAAAGCCATTGAAAAGAATGAGGTACTCTAGTATACTAATGTGGAAAGTTCTCCAGGAATATCATTAAGAGAAAAAACCCTGGTTTAGAACAATGTGTATGCTATCATATGTATCCGGTAAAGAAGTATATTTATGATATGTATGGACACTCTCTGGAAGGATGCATATGAAGTTAATAATAGTGCTTTCCTTTGGAGAGAGAGACAAGGTTTGGGGGGAAACTTTTCACAGTATATATTGGGAATTTTACATTTTAGGCATGTATTACCTAGCTAAAGATAACAATAGTTTGGAGTTTTGGGGGTTTTTTGTTTTGAGTGCTGGGCTATCTGAAATGCTTAATACAAATAGCTACATCATCCAGAAATTTCAACATTTATTTTGAAATTTCAAAATGGAAAGATCACCTTTCTGGATAGTCTCCAGAAACCAAAGTTTGCGCTTAAATAAACGAGTGCTTTCTTTCTCCTCAGTTACCCATCTTCTATACTTGTATCTCTTTATTTTAAGATGGAATTCCCCCTCCCAAAATTAAAATACTATTTTCTTCATTATAAAAATTCATTCATTCATTCATTGTGGAAAAAAAAAAAGAAAGAAAGAAAAGAAGAAAAGTTTTAAAAATTCCAGACTCCCATCATCTAAAGATAAGTCCTGCACTACTACATCGATCTCTTGCTCTCTCTTCTCACACACTATTTCATGTAAATGAGATCATATTTTTTTTTCAGGCAACAATATATCATGCCTATATCCCATGTTTGTGTGCATGTGTATAAAACATATATATATTTAATGGCTGCACTAAATTTTATGAAAATAACACCTTATGTCCTAAGCTCTAAAATTTATTTTGCATGTTTAATTTTTTCCAATTTCAGATACTTCAAACAAGCATTTCCCAAAGTATAGAATAGCATTTTAGGTGTTATATGGCCTTTTTTTTTTAGTTTTTGTACTTATTTTTACAGCTGTGGCCTGTGATACTGGTTTCCCATTTATATGACTGATACAGAGTTTTCTGTTAAAATAAGCTCAACTTGAGGAAAAAAGTGCATTAATTTAAAGAAAGATATGGTAAAAGTGTGAAGCTGGGATGTGAATATCTAATGAATATCTATGTTAGAACCATAGTTCTAAAAAATGTTTTGATGAAACTTATTGTATGCAAATCTTTTTAGATATCTGTTTAATTTTTTTCAGGGAAGTGTTTAAAACCTATAATGTCGCCATGGACTACATTACAGTTGCACTCCTGATCTGGAATTTTGGTGTGGTGGGAATGATTGCCATTCACTGGAAAGGTCCACTGAGACTCCAGCAGGCATATCTCATTATGATCAGTGCCCTCATGGCCCTGGTATTTATCAAGTACCTCCCAGAATGGACCGCGTGGCTCATCTTGGCTGTGATTTCAGTATATGGTAAAACCCAAGACTGACATTTTGTTCATCACAGAAATACCTCCTGGTGTGTTTTCCTTCCTCTTCTAGTTATCTTGACTTAGGGAAAATGACAACAGTAATGTCCCATAGCTTTTCAGTAAATAATCAGTTAACTCTACTATCTTTTTCATATAAAGATTTCACATTTTTTGAGGTTAAGTTCTTTAAAAATGTTTTATTAATCCCCCCAGTTTAACTCAGTGATGAGTTAGTGGAAGGATCCATAGACTGCTGGTCCTAAGACTTAGATTCAGATCCCATCGCTACCACTGATAGCCTTCATGGCTTTATGAAGGTGATTCGGGCCCTTCGAGCTTCAGTTTCCTCATTTGGAAAATGGGAATAATGCTTCTCAGAATATTTGTCGGAAAGCACTAGCAGAGTACTTGACACACATAAAATGCTCAACTAATTTTTAATATAAAAATTAAGTTAACTACTTTTTATAAGGCAACTTGGGTAGAATTACTCTTTTAAAGGTAAAACTTATTTGGGCAGAGCTTCATATTTATTAGCAACCCATGTGACATGGGTCCTGAAAAGTCAGAATGTACCTTAGCCATGAATAACCAAGATGTGAACTCTGCAACTCTCACTTTGCATAAAAGCCAAAAAGAGATCCGTTTTCAGAGGTCAATTTGTGGTCTCTGTATGATAACTGCAGTGTTCTTTCATCCCTATTCAAATGCTTATTAAAATGTCAGGTGACCTATAGTAGAAAACCTCATCATTCCCCCTTGATTGATGAATAAAACGTCTGTGGAAATAGAATTCGATTGGCTCTGTTCTCATATTTGAGCAGTCAGTCACAGAACTGTAAAAGTCATATACTCTTTGTGACGGACTTTTCATAGTGACCTTAGGTTGTATAGTATTTAATGGTTTGCAAAGTACTCATCTTTTCATTGCACAGCTGCGATCAAGAATGCCAGTTCTGCGCTCCATCCAGTCAGCAGCTGGTTAATACTTTGCAGTCAGAGATTTTATCAATATGTTCTTCTGTTCCATGCCTTTTTCGACAGCCACAGTTTGCTTTCTCCTTCAAAGGGACACATTATATCTTTACCTAGTGACTCAGGTACTTTAGCAGCCCTACTACTGTTGCACAAAATCTTTGCAGGCTGGATCTTAACCACATCCACCTTTGTCCAGGAGCACAGATACAACATTACACTGATGATACCATCCTCTGAATAAATTCACTGGACCTACTTGGTGAGGACATACAGATATTCACAATAGAGCTCAAAAGGGAGGTGGCATTTCCCTGTACATAGTACAAGGCTCTGCCACCCCAGTTAAATTCCTTAAAGATACTTGGTAAGCTGAGGGCTTCTGCATCTCTGGCACTGTCAAGAAATAGCAGCTGACCCTCTCTGCGCCCATGATGTTAAAACAAGCCCACTATGTTTTAGGCCCTTTGGGGATCTGGAGGCAATATACTCTTCATTTACAAATTTTACTTAAGCCTATTTATACTGTTACAAATTGGCCCACCTTGAATGGGGACCTCCTACAACATAAGGTTCTAGAATCTGTTCAAATTATAATACAGTAGTTACTTCCGTTAGCGTCCCTTCTCCCGCTTTAGAGGCTTTAGCAACG
>NW_020837954.1:45795691-45895691 GCF_003676395.1 Aethalodelphis obliquidens
TTATATAGATATTAAATAAAGGGTATCTTTATTGATCATTTCCCATTACAAACAGTGCTTGCAGAGAACATTTATGAATTTGTGGATATTGTTGTACAGATACATTCATAGAAATGGAATTGCTAAGTCAAAGGATGTGTGCCTTTAAATTTTGATAGATAGTGCCAGATTGCCTCCTCAAAAGTCTATACCAGGGCTTCCCTGGTGGCGCAGTGGTTGGGAGTCCGCCTGCCGATGCAGGGGACACGGGTTCGTGCCCCGGTCCGGGAGAATCCCACGTGCTGCGGAACGGCTGGGCCCATGGGCCGTGGCCGCCGGACCTGCGCGTCTGGAGCCTGTGCTCTGCAATGGGAGAGGCCACAGCAGTGAGAGGCCCGCATACCACAAAAAAAAAAAAAAGGCTATACCAATTTATATTCCCTTCAGTAGTGTGAAGGTCCTAATTAACTAACACCTTCATTATCACTTGTTTATATATGTGTATGGGAAACTAATAGACAACATCTTGTTTTAGTTTTCATCTTGGCTTATTGACTAATAACTATTAGTTAATAGTAAGTAATAACTATTAGTAATTAATAACTATTAGTTAATAGTAAATAATAACTATTAATGATTATTTGGACTTTTTAATGTATTTTTTAGCTGCATGTTTAAATTTCTTGTTTTATGACTGGCTTGGTATTGTATTTTTCCATATTTTTAGAATTAACTTTTAATTATACAAGTAATACATTAATACTTTATCATTGAAAAAATTTTTGAATTACAGATAAAGTTAAATTTCATTGTAACTGTCATCCCCAATCTTAATACTTTACCAAGCAGTTACTTACCAGTATTATGAGTATGATATATATCCTTGTGGACTTTTGGCCTATTTATCTGTTGAGTTATTGAAAAAGCAGAGTTTCAAGAAGGAGAGAATGTCAGATGCTATAAAGAAGTGAAGGATGATGAGGACTAAGTAAACCATATAGAATTTGGTGCTTTAGACATCTTTAGTGACATCTAAGAGAGCAATTTCAGTAGAATGATAGGACCAGAAGCAGTATTCCAAAGGGCAGAAAGTGTGCGTCTGTGTGTGTGTGTCTGTGTGTGTTTGTCTGGGTTTTGCTGGCACTGGCAGTGGAAGTGATACAGTGGACAGAGACTGGGTGATGAAGAAGGAGAGGTAAGTATCACCTACTAGTTCACAGGCAGAGCAGTGGTGACTTGAGAAGAGAACAGGTATGAGGAAAGATCGTTCCAGGAGAGAGAAGGTTGAGGGAAAGGAGCCAGTGGAGAAAGACTTTGAAGAGACCAGCAAAAAGAAGTAATTACTGGAGCAAAGTAATAAACAAAGCAGGTAGAAATAGCTCTAAGAGTTCACTAAGAGGAATTAGATGAGAATAGTGAAAGACCCGGAAGGAAGGAAAAGACAGAAAAGCAGAAGATAGTGGAACGTAGAGAGAGGTCAAGTTGGGAGCACGTGTTAGTTCACCTCAGTCTTTCTTGTGAATTTGCTTGAAGTCCCTGTTGTACTCTATATTTTTTAATTGTGGATGTCAAAGTGAAAGGATTGTGAGTTTTAAATTTTTTCTTAGTTTTAGGACTTTACATTTTTCTACCGTTGTATCTATTGTTAGTACCACGACAATGCTGTGTAACAAACCACCTCACAACTTAATGCCTTAGGGGACTTCCCTGGTGGCGCAGTGGTTAAGAATCCACCTGCTACTGCAGGGGACACGGGTTCGAGCCCTGATCCAGGAAGATCCCACATGCCGTGGAACAGCTAAGCCCATGCGCCACAACTACTGTAGCCCGTGTGCCTAGAGCCCGTGCTCCGCAACAAGAGAAGCCACTGCAGTGAGAAGCTCAAGCACCGCAACGAAGAGTATCCCCCACTCGCCACAACTAGAGAAAGCCTGCATGCAGCAAAGAAGATCCAACGCAGCCAAAAATAAATAAATAAATTTATTTAAAAAAAAAAAAAAACAACTTAATGCCTTAAAAATAATTATCAGTCACCATCACTCCTGCACCTGCAGGTCAGTTGACTCAGCTGATCAGACTTGGCTGTGGTACCTCTGCTCCACATGTTCCCTGTCCTCCTTGGGCCAGTGGGTTAACTGAAGACATTCTTGTATCTGGAGAAACAAGAGGGCAGCAGGCTTGTTAAGTATTAGCACACTGTCATCTCTGTCCATGTGCCATTGGTTGAAGCAAGTCACATAGGTGAGTCCCTGGTCAGGAAGAGGAAAACTGCATTCCAATCTCAGCGAGACCATGGCAAGACTGTGGGTGCAGGAGGGGTGAAGAAAGGATCTTTCAGTCTGCCACAACGTTAAGCATGTATGTTAATTTTATACTCAGAAAAAGGATTTACTGTTATTAAAAAAATCATTCGTATATAATATGAATTTTTAAAAACTCAAGTCTGTATAACAATCAATATTGAGATTTTTTTGCAGTAATTCCACACATATGGGAAAATATAAGCATAAAACTTTACCTCCTGTGTAGATGAAATAGGTTCAAGAAAGTATCTGTTCTCATGAAATACTGAATCTTTAGTGAGCATTTCATAAATCATTGAGTTTGACAGGTTTTTTTTCAAGTAGAATATACAAAAAACAGCAATATTAATCAGTTCTTTCCCCCTGAAATGGATATAAACATTAATATGAAAAGTTTTTAAGTCAGTCCTCTCAGTTATTTGTTCTTTAAAAATACAATCCTTTGATGCATTTGTATACTCCCCAGTTAAGAGTATTCAGTTTGCAAAAGGGTCTTACCCTCAGGAAACGTGAGCATTTTTGTTTGTTTTCTCTATCCCTTGTTTGGACAGGAAGAATGTACACCTACTCTTTGGTAGCTTTTCAGAAAACAAAGATAACAGTTCCTTGAGGTTGACCATTATGTAAAGTTTTTCTCTGATTTCATATCAGTTTGGGAAGTTTTTAGATTGTTAATTTTTTTTTTTTTTTTTTTTTCTGTACGTGGGCCTCTCACTGTTGTGGCCTCTCCCGTTGCGGAGCACAGGCTCCGGACGCGCAGGCTCAGCGGCCACGGCTCATGGGCCCAGCCGCTCCGCGCCATGTGGGATCTTCCCGGACCGGGGCATGAACCCGTGTCCCCTGCATCGGCAGGCGGACTCTCAACCCCTGCGCCACCAGGGAAGCCCTAGATTGTTAATTTTTAATTCGCATATTTTTCTATTGATCTAAGATGTTTGGTGTTAAGTTGAAAGATTGGAAAGAGGGTTTTTTAGGTATTATTTTAGTAATGTTAATTCATTCAGCAAATATATATTCTGCTCATGATAATTTACATCAGGGGTTAGCAAACTACTGCCCATAGCCAAATCTGGCCCATGGCCTGTTTTTGTATAGGCCTGAAAGCTAAGAATGGTTTTTACATCTTTAAAGAGTTAATGAAAAAGAAAAGAACAAAGAAGAATATGTGACAGAGGCCAGATGTTGACCCACAAGCCCCAATATTTACTATCCGGCCCTTTACAGAAAAAGTTTGCTGACCCTTGATTTCCATGGTTAATATTAAGTGTTAAAAGAGTTTGTAGCTTTATCTTTCTATACTTGCATAAAGAAAGAAAATCAAATAAAGACCTGCTGCCCTCATTGCCAAGAAGACTACAGAAATTCGTAAACCCGGTGGTTGCCCTATTTCCTCTTCATTGGGTTTGGATTTAGTTACAGTGAATCCCTAACCTGGCTAATATTCACTTTGATCAGTTAGTCAGGTTATCATATAATGGAACTTGTCTGACCTCTGAATTACAAAGCTATGGTGAATGAGTAAGTGCAGTTATTACAGGATTTTTATCCTCTTTGGTTATGTATTTCTTTCATAAGCTATTCAAGAAGCCTTAGAGTATTAGGAAAATGGATATAATTGTAAAATCAGTGATGCCAGAGAAACAGAAAATGCCAAGTATCTTGTTTAAAATTGCTTACCATTACTGGATTGGACTCAGGTTGCTGCTGGCTTGGTTTCTGCTGTCACCCTGTATGGCACGTGTTTGTATGTATTTTTGTATTATTGTTGGTGTATCTTCAGGATAAATTCCAAAAGTGTTATTGCTGGGTCAGGGGGTAAATGTACATGTAGTTTTGTTAGATGTTACCAAATTCCCCGCCATGTTTCATCCTACGTGCAGTATGTAAGAGAAGCACCATTTTAAAGTATTCACATTGCCTCTTAATTAAAATGCGACAAGATGTGTGTGTATATCTAGAGCTATATAGATATATTGATATATATGTATTTTTGTGGAGGGGACATAGAAAAGGTAGTTGACCATCCGTTTATGTTTATTGCTTTTAACTTTTTTTTTTCTTATTCCCTGTATATAACACAGTTTAGCATTATTGAAAATCCCAGAAGTAAGACATAACATGAAGGGAACATATTCGTTGCATCTTTCGAATTACAGTAATTCATCCGATGCTTTGTGAGCCCCAGTTTGTCCTCTAATTTAGTTCCAATAAGTAATTTTCACCAGTGAATTCACACTGTTTTAGGATATCCAACTAGTCGAGCTGTTGTTTCAGTGGAGTCTTGCTGGCCTGAACAATTTTCCTTCTGGTTACTTTTCAGGGATTATAAATAACAATGAGCAGTTGTATTATAGCAGCTACAGTTTGAAAGCTACAGTAAATGTCCAGTTTCAGAAATTTTTTTTATCTGCCAAAATCAAAGAGAACCTTTTGTGGTTTTTATTTTTTTAATAAATTTATTTATTTATTTTCGGCTGCATTGGGTCTTTGTTGCTGCGTGAGAGCTTTCTCTAGTTGCGGCGAGCGGGGGCTGCTCTTCATTGCGGTGCGCAGGCTTCTCACTGTGGTGGCTTCTCTTGTTGCAGAGCACGGGCTCTAGGCACACAGGCTTCAGCAGTTGTGGCACGCGGGCTTAGTTGCTCCACAGCATGTGGGATCTTCCTGGACCAGGGCTCGAACGCGTGTCTCCTGCATTGGCAGGCGGATTTTTAAGCACTGCACCACTAGGGAAGCCCCGTCCCAGTAGTTTTTAATATGCATTTGCTTCTGATTGTTAGGGATTCCTATGGTGACATTAAGAAGATTGGTGATTAGTGTGGAGAAATAACAGCCTGCTCTCTATTCGTGAGCTTTCCTTTTGTGTTTCCAGTCCTTACCTGGACTTTTGTCTTTCTCAACAGCAACAATGGTATGGTTGGTGAATATGGCAGAAGGAGACCCAGAAGCCCAAAGGAAGGTATCCAAAAACTCCAATTATAATGCACAAAGTAGGTGGCTTTTATTTGATAATTTCCTGGTTTTCACGGTCATTGTCATGAGTTATGAAGCAGTGATTTTTTAACCACTTTCTTTTGAGAATCTCCTGGAAGCTGTGGTAATACCTAGCAAACACAGATAAATATTTGAGTTCACATGCTCCAAACCCAACAGTCAGCCAGGGCACCCTAGGTTAAGAATTTCTGCCATTAAACACCATTAATTCCAGTATGGAAAGGTTCAAGTTGAGGCTATGGTTTTAAAAAGGTAGAATAAACACTCTCTTCAAACATGTAAAAATGAGAACCTCTTGTCTGACAAGTCCAGAGTAACTGAAATATAATTTGATTTGAGTTGTGATAATGTTTATGTTGAGAAGATAAAATATTCCAGGTGGACATGACTTTCTGGAGGAGGGTAAGAATGATGACCTAGGATGGGAGATTGAAAGGCCCACTTGTGGATACTACAGAAGATGTTAAGGCAAACACAAGTTAGGAGGAGTTAAAATTAGAAAAGTTGAGGAATAACAGCACAATATCAATAGTCAAAAAGAAAGGAAACCTTTTTTTTTTAAGAAAAACAAGGACTAACCTTATGAGGAAGCTGACAAACAGAGGCGGAATAAAGGTTGGTCAGAGAAGAAAAAAAAGGGCCTTAATTGAGTTGCTGTTTGTCAGGAAAGGGAGAGTTTAGGTTTTCTAGAGCCAAGAAAACTGCTGTTCTAGCATTTGGGTAACTGCAAGGAGGACGCTTTCAACTTAGAATTTGCGTATTTGGGACCAAAAGATATTAGGCCCATTCTGCAGTGAGCGAGGCAGCAAAACAGGGTGGCATTAGACCAGCAGTAGACCTAGTAGAGAAGTGGGAAATAGAGGAAACAGTTGCTCCAGGTCTGGTTGTTGTGTTAACCTTGTTAAGCTAAAGAAAATTGAAAGATTAGTTGTCTGTGAGTATACATGTATATATATGTGAGTATGAGTGTCTTTTGGGTACATCAAGATTTTGTTCTTTTGACAAATATTGATTGAGCACCTGACTGTGTGCCCAGTATTTGTTAGGCACTGGGGATATAGCTCTGAACGAGAGGTCCCATTCCTGTGGAGTTTATAGCCTATTTGGGGAGACACGCATGTTGAACAAATAATTCATTTAGGTTGTGATAAGCACTACAAAGGAGAAGTGTAAGTTGCTATGAAAGTTTATAGTGGAAGAATTTCATTTGTTCTGGAAAGTTAGGAGGGCTTCCCTGGGGAAGTGATAACAGGAGATGGCCAGCCAAAGAGAGGAAGAAGAGCTTTCTAGAAGAGGAAGCACCATGGGCAAGGACCTTGAAGTGAGGAGGAGCTGGGTGAGCTGCAGAGTTCCTCAGTGGGAGTGTGGTGGGTGTTTCGGGTGGGCGTTCTTCATTGTGTTGACTCCCCTCACATTGTTTAGCATTCCTGGCCCCTCACCCACTAAATGCCAAGGGTAGCTTCGAGGTTTGCAATAACCAAAAACTCCCCCTCCTAGTTATTTCCAAACATCCCATGGAAGGGAGGTGCTACCCCCAGTTGAAAACCTCTGTGTTATAGGAACTAGAAGTTAGTTTGGAGCAAGGGGGTGTAGGATTCCAAGAGGGATGTCTGTAAAGGAAAAAAGTAATAGAACTCAGAGGTTGCCCGAGTGCACCTAAGATAAAAACATCAAGATGCAGCATTATGAGCATGCTGTTTATAGTTAATTATGGAGGTAAATACCAAAATAAACAGCTGAAAGGGTTGAAGGTAGGGTGAGGGTCGGGAGTGAGGAGAGATAGGGCAGAGCAGGCACTGATGTTTCTATTTCTAAATCGTATACTTTTATGATTTTATAAACTAGCTCAGGGAAGATTCAGGTTTTGTGGAGACCTGGTTAAGAAAACAATGCAAATTAAAAATACAAAATTGCTAGAGCCCCTTTCAGAAAAATGTCCATGCAAGCGAGAGGCCTAAAGTATGCAAGCTTCATTTATTCATAGTAGATGAATAAATATGAACATGTATTAATTTTATAAAAAATAAATGAGAAAAAAGAGTATTATCAACTTCACTTACGTATTTTAATTATTTTTGACGTATGGAAGGTTCTTGAGACAATCATGTTATACTCACAATTTTCAGTCAGACCAAGTCATTATAACAAAATGACTAACTAGCCCATAAAAAAATTCACTCCCTCCTTTCCCATCCTCCCAGCCCCCAATAGTGTTCTACTTGTATAACTTAGTCACTAAAGCCAGTGGTGAGTACCATCGATCAGTGGGTGCCAGAAGCCCCAGCTGCAAAGATCAGAAGAAATGTTCTCTCACCTGACCAGAAGTCCTGAGGTGTAGGCATTTGCACGGCTGCTAATTTTATGACTGGATAATTATCAGGGGCCCCGGTTCTTTCCCGTCTTCCTGCTCTGCTACCCTTAGATATGAGCCTGGTCCTCAGCCCTCTGCTCCTCATGGTCACAAGATGACGACTGCAGTGCCAGGCATCATATCCAGATAACACAACATCCAGGGGAAGAAAGGGGCTGTTTGTGTCTCCTTACGTCTCTCTCAAGGAGTGAGAAAACTTTTCCCCAAATTTCCAGCAGACTTTGTCTCACCACACATTGGCTGGTACCAACCCCACAGCTTTAGAGCTTTCATTGGGAAGAGGAATTGTAGGATGACCACACTTAGCTTGGACTGAACTGGATTTACCACCGGAGTCATGGGTGGGAGGTGGAAACCCAAATAAATCAGTACTCTGCCCTCAGGAAAAAAGGGGAGAAATAGCTGTTGGGGAAGCAACCAACAGGCATTGAAATAACCCGTGATTTGTGGCTTAAGAGCCAGCTAACCCACCTAGTTATGATGACAGGTAATTACTGTTTCCATGTAATTTTCTTAAAGGTATTAAGAGATTTTTCTAAACATTACAACTGTGATGTTCACTTTTTCTTGAAGGCACAGAAAGTGAGTCACAAGACCCTGTGACAGAGAGTGATGATGGTGGCTTCAGCGAAGAGTGGGAAGCCCAGAGGGACAGTCGCCTGGGGCCTCATCACTCGACGGCTGAGTCGCGATCTGCTGTACAGGATCTTTCCAGCAGCATCGTGGCCAGTGACGACCCAGAGGAAAGTATGTGCCTTTCTCTACATTGGAAATTCATGGATTCCTTTAGGTGCTGCAGTATCAAACTCTCCCAAAATAAAATGAATCAAAGTGTTACAGTCTAATTCTAAACAGCAATGCAGCTTTTAGTAGGAAATAATAGTTGGTGCTTTTCTCATAGTTAAATTTGTTAATGGACCAAATTCTGCACCTCAGATTTTTGAAATTATCCCTTTACAGCCTGATCTTTGGCATTGATTTTATAAGGTAAAAAAAAAAAATTTAATATTATTCTGATAAGACTTCATGTCTACAAAATTTTCATTAATATATTTCACTCTTGCTGCACAGAGACCTATGGATTTAAATGCTTCACCCTTTTACATTGTTACTGCCCTTTTTCGGCAAGCACTGTATTTTATTAATTTTAAAGAAAATCAAAGGGATTTAGGTTCTCTGCAAAAATGTAAGAGTTTGTTCAGTGTCTAAGGTGTGCTGTCACTGGGATTCAAGTCAGCACTTGGGGCTTCTTAGGATATTAGCCAGTAGAGCCCCCTGGTTAGGGCTCAGTCATCTGTTTACTTATTCTTAGTTAGAGAGGTGATTTACTGAATAAGAAGAGATTAGCACATTTCCCAACTAAGTTACCCTCAATTTTTTCGTTTTCACAAAAGTGAAACGCTTGATTAAAATATTACAGCGAAAATATTAAGTAGTTTCAAAGAAACAGACACTAGATTCCTTAGCTTCTCTAATCACTATTAATTGTGACCTTGACCTTATCCTTCAGCTTGATCAGAACACTTCTTACAACTTACCATTAGTCTTTTATCTGGGTCAGAACCTGGGCAGATCCATGACTTTGGTGCTGGGCGAGTTTTCCAGATTTTAGAGCCATCTGCAGCCTGCAGCTTTCACACTCTGGGAAACCAGACACAGTTGCCTCCTCTTATGGGCAGCCTTGAGCTTGCGTTTGCTGATGTTTTCTCTGCCTTCAAAGTTATCACTGTAATTAGTTGCCTCTTCTCTTCCTTTCCTCTTTTCTCAAAGATGCATACAGCCAAAAGAAAGAAATATAGCTGTTAAGCATAGCTGCAGTGTGATTCTTTCACGACTGCCTTTCCTACTTGAAGATTCTCTCTCCTGATCATCTCTTCATGTCCTTCTCTTCATCTCTTTTTTTTTTTTTTTTAAGAAAAACCCAAGTATTGCCGCTTCTAACTTCAGATTAATATTTTCTTTATCTGGGACCAATATAAACTAATAATTGATATTCTTTCCTTATCTTAGCATCCAGAACACACATAACCATATCTGATTGCATTAGTGTGTTAAACCATAGTTGTTACAGAAAAGTCTCAGTTTACAATAGAATTTGACATGTAAAGGCACATGTGTCTTCCAGAACAACCTTTTAAAAATCAAAAATTAATCAGAAAGCTGAACACTGAGACATTTTAATTAGAAATGTAAAACATGTTTATTCAATGTGCAGTTGGTCTTCTAGTGAATTTCAAACTATACTTCTTCCAAACTTCATGCCCATAGCAAGCTTCAGTGTACTACTGATAGATTTAAAATTTATCAGAGTAGTGAAATTAACCTGTTGTTTCCAGGAGTAGAAATTTAACTCATAGAGGTTCTTTTTCTATAACCTCAAGGGAAGAGTGGGAGATGGATTTTGTTATTTTCTTCAAGTGGAGGAAGAGGTTTTAGTAGTTAAAACTCAAAATAATAAATTTCAGGAAGTTTTTTATATGTTTCTGTTTATTAAAAAGATAGTAGGAAATATTCATTATTTTACTGTTATAGTTACATTTAAGCTAGGCATATATTCTGCTAGATGTCCTATAGCGAAATCTTACAATTAAAGTAAATATTCACCATCATTTATTATTTTTACCATGTCTTATGTTTGGTAGACCTGCAAATGCCCCTTTTAATACGAAAGGAACTCCATCACTACTTAAAATTATTTTTCAGAGTGGCCAAAACAAAACAAAACAATAGGAGACCTAGAGAGCAGTAAAGCAACTAGCATCCAATCTCAGCATTAGCACTTGGCAGTGGAATACTGATAATACTTATGTCTAACTTAAGCACTTTCCATTGCTGTGATTTTAGTTGTTTGGCCATGGCATATCTTCACTGAATAAATCCAAGAAGCTGTTTAAAGAAAACATATTCCCGAGCAACATGATTTTTCTTAGGTTTTATATACTGATTCATCCAGTCTCTTCTGGTTATGGAATATAACTTGTTGCTTCAGTAAGTGCCGAAAGAAAAAAAATTGATGGTTACTTCTTTGTTTCCTGACTCTCTTAATTTTGCTAATAAAATACATCTATATTTCTCTCTCCATTAAAATGAATTCTGTAGAATATAACTAGCATTTGCCATAATATTGTTATTATTTAAACAAACATAAGCCTTTAAATGAAAAAAATGTGAGGCTATAATTTTAAGCTTGATTTGGTACATTATTTTTGTTTATTTTTTGATACCTCTGTTGAGACATAATTCACATACTATACAATTCACCCATTTAAAGGGGTGACATTAGTATATTCACAGAATTGTTCAACCATCACCACAATTGATTGTAGAACATTTTCAACACCCCATAAAGAAACCCCATACTCCTTAACATCACCTCTTCAATCCCTCTCATTCCCCGCCATTTAAAGTGGACAATGCAATGGTTTTTGTTAATAAATTTATTTATTTATTTATTTATTTATTTATTTATTTATGGCTGTGTTGGGTCTTTGTTGCTGTGTGCGGGCTTCCTCTAGTTGCAGCGAGAAGGGGTGCACAGGCTTCTCATTGTAGTGGCTTCTCTTGTTGCGGAGCACAGGCTCTAGGCACGTGGGCTCAGTAGTTGTGGCATGCGGGCTCAGTAGTTGTAGCTCATGGGCTCTAGAGCTCAGGCTCAGCAGTTGTGGCGCACGGGCTTAGTTGCTGCGTGGCATGTGGGATCTTCCTGGACCAGGGCTTGAACGTGTGTCCCCTGCACTGGCAAGCGTATTCTTAACCACTGCGCCACTGGGGAAGTCCGCGATGGTTTTTATTATAGTTGTGCAACCATCACCACATGCTAATATTAGAATATGTTCATTAATTCAGAAAGAAACCCTGTACCCATTACCCCTATTCCCCCCAGCACCAACAAATATACTATCGTAATAGATTTGCCTCTTCTGGACATTTCATATAAATGGAATCATACACTATATGGTTCTTTGTACTGATTTCTTTCATATAGCATTATGTTTTCAGGTTTTTTCTATGTTGTAACATGTATTAGCATTTCGTTTCTTTTTATAGCCAAATAATATTCCATTGTACGGACGTGTCACATTTATCATCCATTCATCAGTTAATAGGCATCTAGATTGTTTCCATTTTGAGCTATTATGCATAGTGTTGTGGGAACATTCATGTACACATCTGTGTGGACACATGGTTTTATTTCTCTTAGGTATATACCTACAAGTAGAATTACTGAGTCATATGGTAACTCTATGTTTAACATTTTGAGGAACTACCAAACTGTTTTCCAAAGTGTCTGCACCATTTTACATTCCCTGCAGCAGTGTATGAATGTTCCAATTTTTCCACAGCCTCACCAACACTTGTTATTATTTGTCTTTTTGATTATAATCATTCCTAGTGGGTGTAAAGTGGTATGTCATCAGGGTTTTGATTTGCATTCTTCTGATGGCTAATAATGTTGAGTATCTTTTTGTGTGCTTATTGGCCACTTGTATATTTTTTTGGAGAACTGTCTATTCAGATCCATTGCCCATTTTGGGGGTCCTTTTTTATTATTGAGTTGTAATAGTTTTTGATATATTCTCTAGACACAAGTCTCTTATCAGAGAAATGCAAAATTTTTCTTCTGCATTATTTTTAAAAATTCATTTCTATAGCATTTTTTTTTTCTGAACAACTTAGTTTCTTTCAGTTAGTTTCTTTTTTTATTTATTTTATTTATTTATTTCTGGCTGCACTGGGTCTTCGTCGCTATGCGTGGGCCTTCTCTAGTTGCGGAGAGCGGGGGCTACTCTTCGTTGCAGTGTGCGGGCTTCTCATTGCAGTGACTTCTCTTCTTGCGGAGCACAGGCTCTAAAGCACAGGCTCAGTAGTTGTGATGCACGGGCTTAGTTGCTCCGCGGCATGTGGGATCTTCCCGGACCAGGGCTCGAATCCGTGTCCCCTGCATTGGCAGGCGGATTCTTAACCACTGCATCACCAGGGAAGTCCTTAGTTATTTTCTTATAGTACTTACTATTTGGAATCAAAAGTATTTCTAAGGCTGTCATTTGTTTAGCCTCTGTGTGTGCCAGGAACTTTTCCTGTATTATTTTTAACGCTGATACCAACCTTGTGAAATAGCTCTGTAATCCCCATCTTGTAGCTGAAGAATTTGAGGATTAAAGAAGTTAGTAAACTTGCCCTGGATCACACTAGTACCTAAATAGTAGAGTTGGACTCTTCTCCACAACTGAAACTGGTGATAATATTCATCAGTCTGGGAAGGTTAGCAAGTTAAAGGATAACTGACCATGTAATTCATAGCATCGGATTTCAGGGTTGTATGTTTAATTTTTCCACTATGGAAGACGTTGCTCTGGCTTCCACGGTTTAAAAAGAACAATGGTTTCTCAGTAAGATCTTTTTTTTAAAATTTTTTTTTATTTTTGGCTGGGTTGGGCCTTCGTTGCTGTGCACGGGCTTTCTCTACTTGTGGCGAGCAGGGGCTACTCTTTGTTGTGGTGCACGGGCTTCTCTTGTTGCAGAGCACGGGCTCTAGGCACACGGGCTTCAGTAGCTGTGGCATGTGGGCTCAGTAGTTGTGGTGCATGGGCTTAGTTGCTCTGTGTCATGTGCCATCTTCCTGGACCAGGGATCGAACCCGTGACCTCTGCTTTAGGCAGGCGGATTCTTAACCACTGCGCCACCAGGGAAATCCCTCTCAGTAAGATCTTATTAATCAGAACTCTGCCCCTTTCTCCCGCAGACTCTGCTTCTCAAGACCCTCAACACCTATCTTCCAGAAGTAGTTTCTGTAACTCAGGCAACAAAATTTAAGATCAGGATCACACTTCAGTTAGGAATAGTTACATAACAACCAGAAAGGTAAAAGCCAATAGTAAAGCTTAATGGGTTACTGTTGAGCCCCAAGTCAAAGCATATTTTATTTATTTATTTTTTAAAAAACAGTACATGTTCATTGTGGAACTTTTTTTTTTTAATAAATTTATCTATTATTTTTGGCTGTGTTGGGTCTTCGTTGATGCACGCGGGCTTTCTCTAGTTGTGGTGAGCCGGGGTTACTCTTCGTTGCAGTGTGAGGGCTTCTCATTGTGGTGGCTTCTCTTGTTGCAGAGCACAGGCTCTAGGCTTGCAGGCTTCAGTAGTTGTGGCTCGCAGGCTCTAGAGCACAGGCTCAGTAGTTGTGGCACACGGGCTTGGTTGCTCCGCGGCATGTGGGATCTTCCCGGGTCAGGGCTCGAATCCGTTGTCTCCTACATTGGCAGGCGGATTCTTAACCACTGCGCCAGCAGGGAAGTCCAAAGCATATATATATATATATTTTTTTTTTTTTTTTTTGGCGGTACGCGGGCCTCTCACTGTTGTGGCCTCTCCCGTTGCGGAGCACAGACCCTGGACGCGCAGGCTCAGTGGCCATGGCTCGCGGTCCTAGCCGCTCCATGGCATGTGGGATCTTCCCGGACTGGGCCACAAACCCGTGTCCCCTGCATCGGCAGGCGGACTCTCAACTCCTGCGCCACCAGGGAAGGCCCAAAGCATATTTTTAAATACATAGTTTTGTTTATCATTTTGAAAAGAACTTGAAAAGTTAAAAATAATGTTTGACAACAGAAAACCTAGGGCCTTTGCATTTCTGTGTATGTTTTAGGATCAGCTTGTCAATTTCTACAAGCTGATCCTAAAATTTTTTGCAAGTGTAAAGAACTTAGAATACCCAAAACAATTTTGAAAGAGAAGAAAAAAGTTGGTGGACTTAAGCTATCTGATTTCAAAACTTACTCTAAAGCCATAGTAATCAAGGACAGACATATAAATCAAAGAAACAGAACTGAGAGTCCAGAAGGAAAGCCTTATATTTATGATCAATGATTTTTTACAAAGGTGCTAAAATCATTCAATGCCAAAAGGATATAATCTTTTCAACAAATGGTGCTGGGACAATTGAATATCCACATGCAAAAGAATGAATGGAAACCCCTGTCTCACCCTATCCATCATTCACACAATCCCAAATTAACCCCAAATTGATCATAAACTGAAATGTAAGTGGTAAAACTCTAAAACTTCTAGAAGAAAACGTAGGAGAAAAACTTCATGACCTTGGGCTGGGCAAAGAGTTCCTTAATATAACAGTGATACATAGAAGAAAAAATTGATAGATTGGACTTTGTCAAAATTGAAAACTTTCACACTTCAAAAGATACCATTAAGAGAAGTATTTAGGGAATTCCCTGGCAGTTCAATGGTTAGAACAATGCGCTTTCACTGCCAGGGGCACCGGTTTGATCCCTGGTTGGGGAACTAAGATCCCACAAGCCACACAGAGAGGCCAAAAGAAAAAAAGAGAGAGAGAGAGAAGAGGTGTTTATATACCCGTGTTCACAGCACTGTTCACAATAGCCATGAGATGGAAGCAACCTAAGTGTCTGCTGGCTGATGAATGGATAGACAAAATGTGGTGCTTACATACAATGGGATATTATTCAGCTTTAAAAAGGAAGGAAAATCCAATACATGCTGCAGCATGGATGAGCCAGGACATTATACTAAGTGAAATAAGCCAGTCACAGTAAGACAAATACTGTATGATTCCACTTAAATGAAGTACCTGGAGTAGTCAGACTCAGAGATGGAGAGTGGAATGGTGGTTTCCAGGGGCTGGAGGGAGAGAGGAAGGAGGAGTTACTGTTTCATGGGTACAGAGGTTCAGTTTTGCAAGCTGAAAAGAGTTCCGTGGATGGATGGTGGTGATGGTAGCACAACAATATGAATGTACTTAATGCCATTGAACTGTGTATTTTACCGCAATTAAAAAAAAAAAAGATACCATTAAGAAAAGGAAAAGGAGCCACAAACTGAGAGAAAATATTTGCAAATCATTGCAAATCCTGTTAAAGGATTTATAGTTAGGGTATACAGAGAATGCTTACAACTCAGTAATAGGAAGATAACCTAATTAAAAAATAAGGTAACACTTTGGGTAGATATTTCCCCAAAGGAAAGCTATAATGGCTAATAAGCACATGAAAAGATACTCAACATCATGAATCAGAATGGCTGTAATCAAAAAGACAGCAATGCCAAGTGCTGGTGAGGACTGAAGAAGCTGAAACCCTTGTGCACTGCTGGTGGGAATGTACTGGTACAGCCAGTATGGAAAACAGTTTAGCAGTTTCTCAAAAGGCTAAACATAAACTTACCATATAACCCAACAGTTCCACTCCTAGGGATCTACCCCATGGAAATGAAAGCAGTCTGCCCACACAAAGATGTGTGCACTGATGTTCGTAGCAGCATTATTCATAATAGCCCCAAACTGAAAATAATCTAAATGTCCATCAACTGGTAAATGGATAAACAAAATATAGTATATCCATACAATGAAAAACTATTCACCAGTGAAAAGCAACAAACTACAGACACATGCAATGTCATGGATAAACCTAAAAAATGTTATGTTAATACAGATGGCCAACAGGCATATGAAAAGATGCTCAACATCACTAAGCATTAGAGAAATGCAAATCAAAACTACAATGAGGTATCACCTCACACCGGTCAGAATGACCATTATCAAAAAGTCTACAAATAATAAATGTTGGAGATGGTGTGGAGAAAAGGGAACCCTCCTACACTGTTGGTGGGAATGTAAATTGGTGCAAGCCACTATGGAGAACAGTATGGAGGTTCCTTAAAAAACTAAAAATAGAGTTACCATAGGATCCTGCAACCTCACTCCTGGGCATATATCTGGAAAAGACGAAGACTCTAATTCAAAAAGATACATGCACCCCAGTGTTCATAGCAGCACTATTTACGATAGCCAAGACATGGAAGCAATCTAAATGTCCATTGACAGGAGAATGGATAAAGAAGATGTGGTATATATACACAATGGAATATTACGCAGCCATATAAAAGAATGAAATAATGCCATTTGCAGCAACATGGATGGATCTAGAGATTATCATACAGAGTGAAGTAAATCAGACAGAGAAAGACAAATATCATATGATACCACTTATATGTGGAATCTAAAATATGATACAAATGAACTTACATACAAAACAGAAATAGACTCACAGGCATAGAAAACAAACTTATGGTTACCAAAGGGGAAAGTGTGGGGCAGGGGGGATAATTTAGAAGTTTGGGATTAACAGATATACAGTACTATATTTAAAGTAGATAAACAACAAGGACCTACTGTATAGCACAGGGAGCTATTTTCAATATCTTGTAATAACCTATAATGGAAAAGAATCTGTAAAAAAAAAAAATATATATATATATATATATCTCTGAATCACTTCGTTGTACACCTGGAACTAACACAACATTGTATGTCAACTATACTTCAATTTTAAAAAATTATGTTAAATGAAAGAAGCCAGTCACAAAAGACTTAATATTGTATGAGTCCCTTTCTGTGCAGTGTCTAGAAAAAGCAGATCAGTGGTTGCTTAAGGCCTGGGAGGGGAGTGGAGATTAACTGTAAGTGAACACAAGGTATCTTAATTGGGGTGATGGAAATATGGTGGATTGTGGTGACGGCTGCACAATTTTTTCAGTCATTGAATTGTACATTTTACAGTGGGTGCATTTTATGAAATAAATTATACCTCAGTAAAGCTGTTTTTCAAAAAAAAGGAGATGATACCTATCTCATAGGGGTTCTGTGAGGATTTATTAGAACAAGTGCAGGTATAAACTAGGCATTCAGTAGATGACAATTACTATTTATTGTTATTATTTTTGCTATATAACAGCAGCATCTACTGTTAAGACACCAGAGTTAGCCACATAACATCTGAACCTCCTGTTATAGAAAACCAAAAAAGAAAGGGAAAACGTAGCTAAAGCCTAATTTTGTATGATATCATTTACTGACTTCTCATTCAGCATAGGATGGGGGGCGGGGGGCAGCGACAGTTTTGAATTGTGAGGTCATAGCAAAGAGTGACAAACTTTATATTTTTATAATCTTTCCTTTTTAGGGGGAGTAAAACTTGGATTAGGAGATTTCATTTTCTACAGTGTTCTGGTTGGTAAAGCTTCTGCAACAGCCAGTGGAGACTGGAACACAACCATAGCCTGTTTTGTAGCCATATTAATTGTAAGTATACACAGATTAAAAACGTGTCAGAGCTCATCTCAAAATTCTGATTAAAAGGTGGTCCTTTTAACCCCAGCTAGGCTGAGTGTTCCAATCACCTGGGGAGCTTTTTTAAAAACAAATAATTGGACCTCACCTGAGTAATTCTCTACCTGGCCACACATTAATATCACCTGGGAGCTTTTAAAACTGTGGATCTCTACCCTGAGATATTAGTGGGCTGGCCAAAAAGTTCGTTCAGGCTTCTCCATAAGATGTTATGGAAAACCGAAATGAAGTTTTTGGCCAACCGAATATTTAATTTGTTTTAATTGTGTGTTTTTTTAAAAGTTCCCCAGGAAATTCTGGTAAGTACCTCCGAGTAGGAACCATTGCTTCAAGCCCAGCAGCATAGATAATGTAAGGAATTAGATCAGTCTTAAAGGGGTAAGCAGATCCTCAATTTGGTGGTGGTATTGTGTTTAAGGCCACGACCTGCAGCATACAGTGTCCTTTGGGCAGTAAGTATGAGGCAAGAAAAGCTAACTCAGTGCACGATCACACATAGATTTTGCTTATAGTGCTACAACGTGAACCTGAAGCTTTCAAGACAATGATTTAAGTAAATAACTCATATTTCTTATTGCTATTTTTGCTAAAGATGTGATATCTTTGATATATGTGAATGAAGTTGGATGAGAGGTTAGACGAGAGCCTTTACTTATGCATTTATTTTATGATTACACTTGTGATTTATCTTGATCATATGACCAGTTAGAATTTTCATTTATTTCTCTTTTGAGGTTAGTTTTCTGGATGTGTTGAAGCTTTTAAGAAAAAAATTACTTACTTTGGATAAACCTTAAATGCAGCCCACCCTCCAGACCTTATAGTTAATGTCTCAGTAACTAGGATAAAAAATGGGGTGTACTATATAGCTGCTCTGTGTTTATAAGAAAACAGTCTACGCTTTATAAACAAACTTTCGTTGGTTCATTCCATGAGCACCTTTGCCCCCAGGCAGCACAAAGAATGTTCTTCACCTCTGGGAATTTTAGCTAGCCAAACTAAACCTACAGCAGCCAACCCAGTAGTTCAGATAGAAATTTCAGTATTGTTAATTCGTTTTCAAAAATAATTTTACTTATTTTCAGATTCTTTTCCCTATCTAGAATTAGGGATGAAATATCAACAATGTATGGATAATGATCTCTGTTGCAAAGGAAAATAAATGCTGTTTCCAGATTTAATGAAAAAATTTTGTTCTAAAAGTTAACGTCAAAGAATTGTATTGAATTCACTAAATTAAAACTGAGACTTGTGATTGAGTTGATTTGCACAAAATACTTGCATAATTATGTCTGGGTTTGTGTCTTTTCCCCTCTTCTCCACAGGGTTTGTGCCTTACATTATTGCTCCTCGCCATTTTCAAGAAAGCATTGCCAGCTCTTCCAATCTCTATCACCTTTGGGCTTGTTTTCTACTTTGCCACAGATTATCTTGTGCAACCCTTTATGGACCAATTAGCATTCCATCAGTTTTATATCTAGCATATTTGCAGTTAGAATCTCATGGATTTTTCTCCTTTGACTATAATAAATCTGGGGAGGACAAAGGTGATTTTCCTGTGTCCACATCTAACAAAGTCAAGATTCCCAGCTGGACTTTTTGCAGCTTCCTTCCAAGTCTTCCTGACCACCTGCACTATTGGGCGTTGGAAGGAGGTGTCTACAGAAAATGGTTTTGAACATGTCATTGTGGTGGACCGAGTCCCTCAGTGCAGAAACTGCCAGATTTGAGGGACAAGAACAAGGCAAAGTGATGAGCCAGAAAGTTGCTGTGCTCCCACCAGCAGGTTGACCTTTGGTCACAGGTGGATTTTACCAACGCTGCAGACTCTCAGGACTACCATTACCAAGAGGTTAAATGAAATGGTTTAAACCAAACAGGACTCTTCATCTTAAACTACATGTTGAAAGTCAACCTAATAAATCTGTATTGAATTCTGAACCTTTTCGCGAGATACTGTAAGGAGAGCAGGCACCAGAGCAAAATGGAAAGATGGAAAGGGGCTCAAACTTTCAGATTTTTTGCTGCAGACTTACCATTTTTAAATAAGACTTTTTTTCACCTGAGGTGTAGGTTGATTTTGACACTTGTTCTCAAGCACTGAAGCTCATTACCATCTATGGCTGCCATTTCTTCCCAAGGCCAGTCTGAACTTATTTGAGGTTGCTTTATCTTAAAAGTCTTAACCTCAGGCTCCAAATGCAGTCATTTATTTCTGGAAAGAGTGGAACTATAACTCAACAATTCCCTATTACCCTTAGGTAAATTCTGGATTTTCCACCAAATTCCTAACTTTTAGGCATACTTGTAGGTTCACTTGCCCCCAGGTCCCTCCCTCCTTCCGTGTCTCTCCCGGTACTCCCCTCACAAGCACTTCTCCTATACAGCGAATAAGACAGCTCTATTGTGGAAGCAGATGATCCAGTTGTTCTAGGATTTTGCTCTGTGTGTGGTGCAAAGAATGTGTCATGAGTCAATGCTACCAGCCTTGCTTTCGTACTTTCTTAAATAGCAAATGCAATGTGCCCAAAGATGGTAGGATTAAAGAAGAGTAAGATGGCTGGTGAAGCACTTTCTGTCCTGGTTTGTCTTTTCTTTTTAACTACAACCCATTGTCTCTTGACAGTAGGTCAGAATTTGAACCAATAGCCAAAAGCTGGTGGTTTATAAAGTTTATGAGTCAGTTGTATCAGTACAAAGCTTGGAGATAGCTGTTACTTCACTTGGTGAGCTGTGGGAGAACCAAGGGTCAGGGGGAGAACCAGCGGCCAAGAGGGGAGAGGAGGGGCCTCTGACAGCCAATGGGACAAGATGAGCTCACAGCCTGGCCTGGGAAGGAGGGGATCCGAGTGATTCCTCAAGAACCTCACAATGGGTGTTTTGTGTTTTCCCTTCCACGTTACCTTTAGTTTCAATGTACCTTTGTGAGAATTGGGCTGCAGAGTTCAGGCCCTGTGCAGTTCAGCTGCGCCAATGCACATGAACAGAGCCTCCGCCTGCGAGCACACAGCACCTCTGGATGAAGCTTTGCCGGGGCACACCCCCTCTTTTACCACGGGCAGCCCTCAGCCATGGTGATCAGACTCTAAGCATTTGTGAGAAACTTAGTTTCTCCTTGTGGCTGAAGAGAGGCCAGCTTTCCCTCTGTTTCCTGCTGCTGTCTCTCCAGCCATCATTTGATCTGGTTTGGGGTTCTCCTTGGAGTTTAGAGTATTTGTTTTCTGTCATGGAATATTTCTTATAAGAAACTAACTTCAGGAGTAATGTGCTGGTACTAACCTGTGTGTAAAAACTGGCTCCTCTTAGGCCCTTTTTCCCAAGATTTTCTTTTTCTCCTCGGATATGTGACAGTGTGGGTATTATCTTCCAGGAAGACATGAAGTTCAACAGTTACAACAAAGCCACCTGAACACTAATGTGTGATTTGAAGATTTGAAGCAGTCTTGAAGGGAGCCCTGACCTAGAGTAGTTTATTTGTGTGAGGATCCCAAACATGCTGTCTCTTTCATGAAGGGTTTATCTCTGAAGAGGGTGTGTGGTGTGTGTGATTGTGTTCAAATCCATCCTATGTATTGCTGTCCTATGTAGAAAGATTGCCATAGACCTGTCACTTTCTGCAAGGTGGAACCACATCTCAGCATAGAGAGAATACATCTTATTTCTTTAAAGCACCGGTCTCGGACGCAGACTTTTCCTTTGAACCTTCTTAGAGTCAATTCAGTTGTTTCTGAAATATCAAAATGCTAGTCTTCCACCATGAAAAATAGATTGTCACCAGAGAAAACAGTAGCAATTCCACTGAGGATGCACCCTCGCCCAGGGGCAAGGGGTGGCTGTGGAACCAGACAGAGCAAATGGGAAAACCTGACCAGCCCAGCTGACCTGCTTAATAAAAAGGGGAGGACAGTAAGAGGAAGGGCGACCACTGATGTCTGTGTCCGACGGGCCTACAGAAGAATAGAGAGTGTTTACATACAGAATGTTGCCACAAACTAGCCTATGGAAATACCAACCATATTTGGAGGATTTGTAGAGGATTTTTTTTCAAAGAGGAAGGGATCGCTTCTCTGTTTTTGATTCTCACCAGGTTAGTGTGTGGTCCTCAGATCACAGCTCTCACTGTAAATAGCTCTCTTGATCAGAAAAAGGAGAAGCTTTCTAAGCAACTTGAAAGAAAATCATAAGTGAACAATTTATTGATTTCACTACAGAAGCAACAACTGACGAGGTGGTGTTTTTACTTTTAAACTCACGGATCCCCATTTTTCAAAGTGTCCTTTGATTTTAAAAACCCTCCTTCCGTAACAGATGCCCAAACAAATAATATGTTTAGTACTCGCCCTTTACTTGGCCTCAACAAGCTTTATATATGTAGTCTTGATCGTATTTTGTAATATGTGAGACAGAACTACCACATAAGATCTTCCAGGGTCAGACATCTCAAGGAAGCCTCTGATCCTGACCCCCAGTGCCTGGCCTTGCGTATTTGCCCATTCATGATCTAGCCCTGAAGAAAATGAGCTCAGAAACCACGATGAAAAATTTTGTTCAATGTCTTCTGTGTTGCTGGCATGGTGCTGGAGTCTAAGGATGCAAAAATGAGTAAGATGTAACCTCAGAATGTAGCTATAGTCTCTTGTTTTCTGGTAACTACCAGCTTTAACTTCTCTAAAATATTAGCTACCTGTCAATAACCCCTTTTCATGGTAACTGTTATTGAGGGCTTATAAAATTGATGTTATGGTGACTTGAGTCTTCCAGAAACCAATCCTTCCAGTAAAGTACTCCTTTTTCTCCAGATTTGCGTTTGTCTTTCTCCTCAACTCCAAGAGGATCCTGAACGCTGAGTTTGGGAAGAGACTTGAAAACTGGATGTTTGGTTTTGTCCTGGGATGAAATAATATCATCATAAATTTGAGCCAAGAAGTGATCCTTGTGATCTTCTTGCCTCATTTTAAATTCCCCAGACACAGGAGATTAAAAACAGTGGTTTCAGCTCTTCACAACCCTCATTGAAGCTGCAGAGCAGGGTATCCCAGCAAGGCCACCATCACGCTCACATCCCAAATCATCTGGATAGCATCATTGGAACAGTCCTCTCCTCTGGCAAGAAACACTTCAGATCTGTGCATTAAAGATCAGCCTGATGCTGAAGTGAACTCCCTTCTTGAATGTCTAAGCTGTTTCCCAGGGCCTCGGACAGCTTCAGCGTTGCCCCGAGGAAGTAGTTGAGTCCACCCTGGGCCCTGGAATCTGGTGTTAGCACTTCAGCCTGGTCTGTGTAGCAGGAAGGACTTCCCAGAAAGCAATTTTCCTTTTAAAATAAGTAAGTGTTGCAACAGGACAGTTTACAAGTCAACTATCGGAACTGAGTACAGGACTGTCGTGTTTATGGTGCTATCAAGGTGCTGGGGTGTGGGTTTCAGTGGGATCATTTACCCTCACGTGTTCATTGTCTGGCTTTTGCTTCTACAGACACTGATTTGTACACGATTCAGACAGACTGTGAATACATCTTTTTTAAATACCTTTCAAATTCTTGGTAAGATATAATTTTGATAGATGAGTGCAGATTTTCCTGTTTTTTGTCAAATTAATAAAGACCGCATGATTCCAGCTGTGCTAATTTTCTTACATGAAAGTATTATAATATGTAACTGTGAAAACTATTCAGCGATTATCAGGAAACAGTCTAGAAACAAATGCATTGTTTCCATCATTCACTCATAATAAAGTGGTATGGATTATAGCAGGCCACATCTCTGAAGGGTACGATATTAAATCTATTTATGGAAAGTCTCAACTATTTTTTAAAATTATTTATTTATTTATTTTTGGCTGCATTGCGTTTTCGTTGCTGCACGCGGGCTTTCTCTAGTTGCGGCGAGTGGGGGCTATTCTTCGTTGCAGTGCACGGGCTCTAGGCACGCGGCCTTCAGTAGCTGTGGCATGTGGGCTCAGTAGTTGTGGCTTGTGGGCTCTAGAGCACAGCCTCAGTAGTTGTGGCACACGGGCTTAGTTGCTCTGCGGCATGTGGGATCTTCCTGGACCAGGGCTCGAAGCCGTGTCCCCTGCACTAGCATGTAGATTCTTACACTGCGCCACCAGGGAAGCCTTCAACTATTCTTAACACTTAGTTTCTGAAGACTGTTTCTTCTAGAAAACATCTAACTCAAATTAATGTAAAGACTATCAAAATAACTTATAGGATGTATGTTGTAGTACAGTGTAGATATTTCATAAGCTAGAGGATTATCTTTTAAAAATTATTATGTAGGTCACATGAATGGAAAAAAGCAACATTACTTTTATTGACCTGGTAGAGCATAGGTTGTCCTATCACTCTACCTCCAAACTCTACAAAGCCTTTTGTTTCTACACAGTGAATTGCATACACGGTGTTGGGAATTATTGGTCAAAAATAAGTTTGTGGCAGAAAAACCAGAGTTGGCCTATTTGTCTTCAGAAGAAGCAGAGGAGAGGTGGTAGATGTGTTCCTGGGTACATTGGCCAAGGGCATCAAGAAGCAAAGAAGGTAATAAAAATGTTAAAAAAAGAAAAAGAAAAGAAAACATAAACTGTTTAAAAAAAAAGGTGTCTTTCCCTCCTACGGGAATCAGAAGCATCATTTGCTTTTATGAATCTTGTAGGCAGTGTCACTAGAGTCTGCCAGAGCAGCATCATGACTTGTCCTCATCAGCTGACAGCCATCTGAGTCTTAGGGGCCCTGATAATGGTGCTCTCGATGAGAAGGAAGAATGTCCTCAAGCAGATTGAGAAGCAGGAGTAATGAGGCTGGATTTCCTGCATCACTAGGTAAGTACCACAGCTTTTTGTAGCACAACCACTCTCCCTGGGGATTCTTCTGTGGGTCAGAGTCGGAGGAGGCCCTGCCCACCAGTAGCTTAGGATCTGGTCAAAAGTGAAACAGCATGCTTGAGTACAAGCAAGTACAATGTTAGCTCACTACATGATCTAAATGGGAAAGCAGAATAAGGAGGGATCCACAAAAGACAGGGTTTAAAAGCAGAGTTTCCGGGCTTCCCTGGTGGCGCAGTGGTTGAGAGTCCGCCTGCCGATGCAGGGTACGCAGGTTCGTGCCCCAGTCCGCGAGGATCCCACGTGCCGCGGAGCGGCTGGGCCCGTGAGCCATGGCCGCTGAGCCTGCGCGTCCAGAGCCTGTGCTCCGCAATGGGAGAAGCCACAACAGTGAGAGGCCCACGTACCGCCAAAAAAAAAAAAAAAGCGCAGCGTTTCCTCCAGCAGCATAAGGTTTGAACCAAGTTTGGGAACAAGGGAAGAATCTGAATCGGCAAGAAGACAAAGAGCATAAGCTAAAAAGGAGGAACGTGGGAGACACCCAAGGATAGTCGGATTTTTAATTCAGTTGATTTACTCAGAGGGAAACCTAATTTGTTAACTAAATCTGTTTCCATTTTTACTTAGACTATACCTCCTTCATTAAATGACTTGTAGAAACCGTGGACGATGATGACCTGACCTACCACAGGGACCTTTCAACACAGGGCCTCTTATTCTTGACAAAGATTGATTCTCGTACATGGGCTGGCCCTTCTGTGCCTGGTATGCCAGACCCTTTAATGGAGGGAGATGGAAAAGCCTCAGAAACCAAGTTGGTGGGAGTCTTAATTCTTGGGAGAAAGGGTGACATACTCTTGCTGACTCTGTCTTTTCTTCCCCTAAAACTGTTTTAATTATGTAGTAACCCAAGGTTAATTCCTTATGCAAAAGAGAAAAGGATTTTGTTACCCTTTTACCCATAGAACACCTCGAAGTGGACCGAGGATGAAATTCTGATTGGATTCGTTTTCTTGGGTAGCAGACCTAGTCAAGAACCACTAACCTCAAAGATGTACATACAAGGGTGATTTATTTATTTATTTATTTATTTTTAATTTTTTTTTTTGCAGTATGTGGGCCTCTCACTGTTGTGGCCTCTCCCGTTGCGGAGCACAGGCTCCGGACGCACAGGCTCAGCGGCCATGGCTCACGGGCCCAGCCGTTCCGCGGCATGTGGGATCTTCCCAGACCGGGGCACGAACCCGTGTCCCCTGCATCGGCAGGCGGACTCTCAACCACTGCGCCACCAGGGAAGCCCACAAGGGTGATTTAAAAGTGGAAACAACACTGGCAGCTAGATTAAAATGTTTATACTACACCTAAATACCTGAAATTAAGTGAGTTTTTTAAGGGTTGGTGCATCCTCTCCCAGTAAGGTTATCACATATCTGTCAAGGAAACTGAGGAGAGGTTTTTTGGAACTTTATCCTGCACTTAGATTTTCAGAGGTTTTGCCCACCAAGAACTGTATAACTCATTTGGGAAATAATTTGTTTTCCTGTTTACTAATCGGATTTACCTACATCTGCCATAAGATAGCATAAATATTTAGTGAAATGACTTGAGTTTTAACTTGCTTGAGCCAGATAGATGTGAATGTGTGATTTCCTCAGATTTTCTGAGATGTTGAAAATGACCTCTCCGCCACCTTCCGCCGTCGTGGAATCTCATTGGGAAGTCTTATTTCTGAGACGCCAAACCCAGCCAGAAGGTCATCCAGTTTGCAAAGGTCATCAGGCTTGAGTACTGTAACATCCCAGTGGGAGGGAAAGGGCTTTCCTATGCTGGGTAACCTGCACAGGGCCCGGGGGCAAGGTCTGAGGATGCCAAGAGGGTGTCCACTTTCACCCTGATTCCCTCCATGTCTGTGCTATCTCTAAGGCAGGCCTGGGAGAGATGGGCTAGACTCTGTTTTTGTTAATGTGGCTACTCTGGTTCTCAGGTTACTTCATTGGGCATTTGGAAGTGAGTTCCATGGCTGTTTGTTAAGGGCCTTCAGCCTCTGTGGGAACGTCACGGTGCAGCCAGCCTGCCCAGGGGTTAATGTGCTATTGACGGCATCGCCTTTTTGACTCTGCTGATGTTGGATCCTGTCCTCTAAGCCCGGGGACCCCTTTGGTGTCAGATGGGCCCATGGCAATGACCCCAGAGCAGCCCACCCTCAGGAGTGACAGGGACCCGGGTCCTCTCCCTGTCCCATCATCCTTTGGGGAACTCTTTCTAACCAACAAGGGTTAGAATCCCCCCTTTCCTCGATTGTGCAATAGATAAACTAATGACTTAAATAAGTAAATAATGAAGTCATAGACTTGTTACAAGTGATTATGCAACTTTTGTCATTAAAGAGATGATTCACCAAGGCACTCCAAGCATTCATTAATTGCCGCATAAATTGATTTTTGTTTTTAAGTCAAATGCACTGGTGAACATTTTTGTGAGGGGAGGCAGGTGATGTGACCCAGAGAGGCCCTGTCCCAGTTGGAGCTCCCCAGAGACCAGGCCTGGGAGCTGCCAAGCTGGGGGCTGAGGAGAGCAGCCAGCAGCGAGCTGAGCTCCCTCCCCATCGGCCCCTGGGTGCTTGGAAGGCTGCCTGTCTCTTCCTGGCAGTGCTCCAGCCTTCTGGCGGGGGAGGCCTGGTCGCCCCCTCAGCGGCCCGGGGCTCCTGCCCCTGGGGCTGGAGATAAGTCTGGCCACATCTCCCCACTGGGAACTCAGCCAAGCCAGCTGTTTCCCACAGCCCCTCCCTGACTCACCCCGCCTCTGCCCAGCCAGTTTCTCACACGACAAGCCCCTCCCTCCCAGACTGTGTTGCTCCAGGATTCTGTCTCTGGCTGGTGGGGGCCGGGGACCTGCTTCTTGCCTCCATCTCCCTGAGGTTTGATGTTCCTGTGGCTCCCCCTCCCTCCCCAACACACTCCTTCTTCGTTATTCTCAGAGCAGACAGCCTTTGTCTGCAGACTGGCTCTCTGGACAGGGAGGCTGGCAGAGGAAACTGTCTCATGCACCCTGATGCCTCTGAGCCAGACCAGTGTGGGCACCTTCACATAGACCACAGAGGTGTGCCTTCTGCCCAGCCACCCAAACCCTCCTGCTGCCAGGTGTGGGGACGCGCTGGCCGGAGTGGTAAGAGGGAGCTGGGTGCATGCACTCACCCACCCATCTGGGGCTCCTGGAAACTGCTCAATAAATGTTTGGTGAATACATGAAGTAATGGGTGGATTAGGGGTCCACAGGAGGGGATTTCCATGCAGGATGATATAAACAGGGCACATGTGTGGGAACATGTTTTAAGTAAGAACAAACATTAACCACTTTGCCCTTGTTTACAAGGCTGTGCTGGAGTTGGTGGAGCCTGAGGTCAGTTGGCCTTATCTGCTTAAGAGACCCAGTATTTATAAACAGGTGGTCGGGGTTGAATCCACACAGGATTACTCCTCAGGGAGCACTTGTGACATCTTGAGAAATACATGGGTTTGTCCTCGGCCAGTGTCACCATGTTGAATGCAGGAGGAATAAAGGGTGGTACGGTTCTTAATACTTCTCCTTACCCCTCATTTAACCAAGAAAAGCCCCAGAGGAACGTACTTGCCCCATAAAACCAACGTCCGTTGAGCATTTACTATTAACGTGCCCAGACCCTACACTGAGCCCGTCACAAGCATTGTCTCAGGTCATCCTCACCTCACCCGTGAGTAGGGTTATCCTCATTTTACAGGTGAGAAAATGGAAGCTTCGAGAAGATGAATAACAGTCCCAGACGCATACAGCAAGAAAATGGGAGGGGCTGCCCCAGGCCTGTGCTTCTTACCTCCAGGACAGAGGGCACTGTGAGTTGGATCACCTCTCTGGGCCTCCGGTTTCTCTTCTGTAAAAGGCAGACAGCATTTCTCAAATTTCCTACCTAAAGCTGCTCAAGCAACAGAGGAACGTGAGAGACCCTGAGGGTCCTGGGCACAGCCCAGAGTGGCAGCCACGGGCAGAAATGTCTCTGGAGTTTTAAGAAAACAAAAGTTGTAATTTTATTTCATAATGCATTTCGTTGTTGTTTTATTCTGGTAAAATACACATGACATAAAGTTTACCATCTTAATCACTTTTTTTTGTTTGTTTTTTGGCCGTGCTGTGAGGCTTGCGGGATCTCAGTTCCCTGACCAGGAATTGAACCCCGGGCCATGGCAGTGAAAGGCCAGAATCCTAACTACGAGGACACTAGGGAACTCCCTTAATCATTTTTAATGATTATAGTTCAGTGGTATTTGTATTCATAATGTTGTGAATAGTTTAAATGTCTAGTTCAGTGGTATTTGTATTTATAATGTTGTGAATAGTTTAAATGTATAGTTCAGTGGTATTTGTATTCATAATGTTGTGCAGCCATCACCACCGTCCATCTCCAGGACTCTTTTCATCTTGCTAAACTGAAACTCTGTATCCATTAAACCCTAACTCCCCATTCCTCCTCCACCCCCGTCCCCAGCCTCTGGTGACCACTATTCTGTCTCCATGAATTGCCTACTCTAGGTAACTCCTATAAGTGGAATCATACAATGTTTGTCTTTTTGTATCTGGCTTATTTCACTTAGCACCCTGTTCTCAAGGTTTGTCCACGTTGCAAGTCTGTAAGTCTGTTTTAATACAAAAGTAACCACAACACCACTTATCTTTAAGTGGCATTGTACTCTAAAATAGGGGTCCAGGATGATAGGTCTGAAATTTACTGGTTAGAGAAGCACAGCAAAAAGATAAAAAGTTAGTACTTTCCCCCTCCTTAAGTTGAGTGTTGGAAAGTCTGTTTCTGAATTGCGTGGTGCAGGTCCTCTAACTTTCTGGGTAATGTTTCCAGGCCTTGGGCACAAGGCACAGTCACCTCTCCATTTCTGGGCTGAGAATCATCCAAATACAGAGGTTGAAGCAGCAGAGGAGGTAAGCAGTGTCCTGAGAGAGTGATGGAGAGAAACCCAGAGGAGAGGATTTCAGGAGCCTTGGCTGCTGGCCTCCAGGGCCCCCAATCCAGGACCCGTCCCTGGCAGCCCACAGGGACAGCAGCCACAGAGCAGGAGACGCCGAGCCAGAGTCAGAACCCACAACAAGAGAATGACACCTTGCCCTCGCTCTGCAGTGACTGAGGCAGCGAGGCCACGCTGCTCCGCTGCGGGACACCAGCTGTGCTCTAGAGGCCAGGCCACCCATGCTAGGCTCAGAGGGACCCTCCAGGCTGTGCTCTGCAGGCTGGCCTCACACCCCATGAAGGCCAGAGCCCTTCCCCCTCAGGAAGCAGAGGGTGGGCGAGGGGCTCTCCTTACACCAGCCCCTTAATGTCTCCAGGAGTTCAGGCAACTGGCTTCTCCAGAGGAGACAGTAGCCTGGATCCTTACAGCGTGTGCATGCGTGTGTGTGTGTGTGTGTGTGTGTGTGTGTGTGTGTGTCCATGTGGAAGGAAGGGGATGAGATCTCTGAGGATAGACCTGCTGGGTGGGAGCCAATCAGGACAAGTTTTCTGGAAAACCCCTTCTTTTCCTCCTTTTTGCTGCTCTCCAGTCTTCCGCCCCAGGGCAGTGTCCTGCCCACACCCCAGGGTCTTCACAAGGCCTCAACCTCCCCCTGGCGCCCTGTCCCAGGATCTGGGTTCAGGCCCCAGGGCACAGAAGGACATCCCAGGAATTCTGTTCTGTTTTGGATGGCCCTTGTGTCAGTGGGAGGGTTGAGGAACCTTTATTTCTGTCCCAGCTTTGAGGGTAACACTCCCTTCCAAGGCCGGGTGGCATGTGATGGCCTCTCGTCAGCCATCCTGAGCATTGCCCTCTCATGTCTCACTTCCTGTTCAAGGTCCTGACTTGGATGTGGCAGCGGGAAGGAGGAAAGGGGTTGGTGTGGAGGGGTGCAGACTGGCACCGAGTGTTTGAACGCTCTCCTTCCCACCACCCAACTTTGAGTGGCTATATCGAGGGAAATGGATGTATGTATTGGAGGGTGGGGAGAAGTACAGAGGTAAATGGAGAAATCCTCAAATGTGAAGTGTTCTCTTTTCCCTTTTGGATTCGTAGTGGACTGCAGCATAAGTTGTGACTTTATAGTGGAAATATTTGAATATTCAGTTTGGAAGCTTTGTTTTATTCTAAAGGAACCCACAAGGGTAGAATGCAGTGCCCTACTGGAAGGTAAACTCACCAAGGGCAGGACGATCTGTGTGTTACAGTCCACGGCTTGGGAGAGCTGCTGTGCAACCCTGTGCTTAGTGACATTGCTTCCGTAGCTTGAAAACAGCCGTGGGGTGTTTACACCATGGAAACTGATCAACGCTACAAAGCAGTGCTTTTTCTCCTCCAGAGAGCTGGTTGTTAAGCGTTTACCACCGCTGGACATTTACTCTCTCCATAGGCATTCAGGTTTTCAAGGACTGAATAAATTAATAAACCACCATCCGAAACAGAAGAAAGGAGAGAAGCGGCGTTCTCTAAGTTCAGGTCAGCAGATACTGAGTGCTGGTGCCACAGGGTGAGAGTGGACATTTGTTCTCTGGGGTAGCCCCGCGCCTGAACTCCCACCTGGGGAACCTGCCAAGTCTTGTTTCCCGGGTCCTGGCAGTCAGGGTGCCGACATGCTCCTGTTGGGGTTGGAGTCTAGAACGGGCTTTTTCTGGGGGTGACATGGGTCAGTATTGCCTAAAGTCAAGTGTCCAGCAGGATGTCCTAACCAGCACTGGTCCTGGGCCATGATCTATGACCGTTTCTGTGATTCCAGCCTATTTCTGTGCCTGATTCTCTAGCTTCCTGTCAATTCCAGGAGCTCCCAATGTCCTTCCTCTGAATAAATTTTCTAAGTTAGCCATGTCCTTTTCTGCAGATTGTAACCAAGAGCCCCGTGTGTCAGGTCAGGTTAGGTGCACGGGAGATCTACTGGGGGAAATGCAGCAAAGATAAAAGGAAGGGAGCAGAAGCAGAGAGAGCCTTTCGGAATGCGGTGTAGATCTGGCAGCTGGAGACCGTCAACCAGCCATGGTTCCCGCACCACTCTCTTGAGGGGCACCTTCAGGGCCACTACCAACCCCTGGTACAGGGCACAATGATGAACAACACAGACCACTGCCCTTGCAAAGTTCACAACTTAAACGGAGAAAGAGAGACAAATGCATCACTGCAGTAGTTCAAAGTGCTAGGGCAAACCCCATACCATGGGAGCACAGGGAAGGCTTCCTGGCCGAGGTGCATCCCGGGAGCCCTGAGGCTTTTGAGGTTTCGCCATCTCCCTCTTCTCTCAGCTCCCCATCCCAACCCAGCCTCACAAAGAGATCTGGCCACTTATTTCTTGGCTGTGTCCCTAGATCTGCAATCTACAAAGATGTTCAAGATGTAGGGAATCCAGGATACGGGTGGAGGGAGCATGGGACAAAAGGAACTAAGTTTTACTGAGCACCTGGTAGCAGCTTTATAGAAGCCAGTTACTTCCCTACTCCACCACCCTCTGCGTGAGGCTCGAGTGAGCAAGTTGAGACAAGGAGGTGACATGACTTGCCCTAGTTCACACACAATGAGAGGCAGAGCAGGTTCCTGCTGCTTCTGCCATCCCAGGCTAACCCTACCCCCAGCCCCAAGTGGAAGGGAGCCTGGTGCAGCCACAGTGAGTGTGACACAGGGCCAGTACAGAGGGGAATTTACAATGTTAGAGAAGGTCTTACACTTGTACCTGGAATCTTCCTTCTAAACCACCATGTTTTTGTGCACACCATTTTTTTTAAGGACAAGAATTATGTGCTGGGCACCGTGCTCACCATGTCTCTCTGAGGCGGTGGGACGTGAGGCTTAAAGGCCAGTGCTTGCCCTAACCAGTAACCGCCAGAGCCCAGCTGGCGGGTCCAAGGATGCACTGCGTGCGGGTGCTGCCTCCCCAGCCTCTGGGTCTCCTTTGCCGCTGGGGTGAGGAGTAAGAAATCATGGGCCGGGGTGTCTGAGAAGAAGGGATCATAGATCGTAGAGGGAAACCAGGAACAGATCCGGGAGGTGCCTCGGCTGCTCAACCCCACAGCAGGAGAAGCAGCTGCCTCCCACTTTACAGGGACCTTTGACCAAGCTCTGAAAATTCCTGGCTGAGGGGAGCAGGGAGTGGGGCTTTTGGAATGGAAGAAACAGATTTTCCTTTTCTAGAGAGGCTTTGGGTAATCCCACTCCCTTTTCTCTGTCAAGCTTTATCTTTGCCTAAGAATTCACAGAAGTCCCCAGGGGCCCCTGCTACACAGCTGCTGCATCTCCTCTCTTCACTGACAGGTAAGAAATAGGCCAGATTTAACATGCTTACTTTTTTTTTTTTTGCGGTACGCGGGCCTCTCACTGTTGTGGCCTCTCCTGTTGCGGAGGCTCCGGACGCCCAGGCTCAGCGGCCATGGTTCACGGGCCCAGCCGCTCCGCGGCATGTGGGATCGTCCCGGACCGGGGCACAAACCCGTGTCCCCTGCATCGGCAGGTGGACTCTCAACCACTGCGCCACCAGGGAAGCCCAACATGCTTATGTTTTAATAAGCTTTTTGTCTGAGCATCTGTGATGGCCCAGGGAGATGAGTTGCAGGAGCTGGAGGTCTTAAGAGGGGGTGAGCTCCCCACTGGTGACTTTTCTCTGACCCTCAGGAGGCCAGGGGAGAAATGCCCAATAGCTGGGCTGGGAAACGGGCTGAAGACAGAAGAGGATGAGGGAAAGGGATCAACCTTGTGACCTCCCCACCTCCAAGTGCCCCAGGGCCAGTGCTATTTTTCTGGGGATAGGGGATTTCCAGTTCCAAAACAGAGATGGCAGACAAGGAGTGCCTTGGTTGAGAAAAAGAAGGACAGCTAGGAAAGGAAATTAAATGTATCGCATTTATTGAGCTCCTACCTTGATCCCAACTAGTGCTTTGAACTCACATGACAGGGATGCATGCTTTACCCTCAGGGACCTCACAGCTGAATTAGGGAGACTCAGATCCCTGCTGTGTGATGCACCGTAGAACTAGAGCAGACAGAGATGGAGACTGAGGGAGCAAAGGGCCACCAACTTAGCCTGGGGTGGCATGGGGAGGGTTCTAGAGAAGATGATGTTTGGCGGATCTTGAGGGGTGACTAGGAGTTTGCAAGGTTAAGAGGGAGTTTCCAGAGTGCATTCTAGGCAGCGGGAAATGGTGGCTGGGAGGTGGGAAACAGCAGATTGTGTGTGGAGAAACTCAGTTGTGGCCGAAGCATAGAATTCAGGGGTAGAGGACAAGCAGACGGCTGGACACAGGGCTGTGTTGTATGTAAGGTGGGCATGGAGGAAGGATGGCACAGAACCGGAAGACTTGGGTACAGAGGAAATGGGACTGGTGCCAGCCCCCAAAGCGAAGGGCAAGCCCAGCCTAGCATAGACCCAAAGGGATGGAGGCCCTGGGCATCGCAGGTCACCGGGGATGGATGTCAGCAGAGCTGGACGGGGGGAGATGGGCGGGGAGGAAGCCAGCCAGCGGCGGGGAGAGAAAGTCCAACCTCCTCAGGCGTTCCGGGCGGCCTGGCAGACCTCCCAGACTTGGGCTGGGGCGGGCACCCACAGAGCGGGCTCCAGCGGGAGACAGGTAGGAGGCGGATGGACAGGACCCCGGGGGCGGGGGCGGCTCGCCCCTGGGCTGCTGCAGGAATTTGCCCCGCCCGGCTCCCGGGGAGAGCGGCGTGGAAGGAATTGGGGGGCTCCGGGAGGAGACCCCGCCTCCCACTCTCCGCTGAGGCGGGCGCGGCGCCGGGTCCCCGCTCCGCGTCGCGCGCCCTCGGGCGGGGGTGGGGGAGGTCGTGGGCGCGCAGGAAACCCCGGGAGCCTCGAGGGCTGGGGCTGGGCGGACAGACGCAACCCAGGTGGCCCGCGCCAACCCTCCCGCCTCCTCTGCCCTCCCCCACGTCGGACGCCGTTCCGGCGCGGGTCTCCGGAGACCAAGCTCCCCCCTTCCCCGGTGCCGCTGCGGCTGTGGGCCTGGAGCGCCCGAGCCCGGGTCCCTGCGCCGCCGACCCGCGCCTCACGTCGCAAGCCGCCCCTCTCCGTCCCGGGGGCTGCACGGGGCCCGTTCCCCCCGCGGGGCGGGCGCGGGGGAGATCCTCGCGTGCGGACCGGGAAGGGCGCGAGGGGACCCTAGACGCCGGCCCCCGGCACAGCCCGCGCGGAGCCACAGACCCGCTCGGCCGGAGTCCGCCGCTCCCAGTAGCAACTATAAATAAAGTTCTTTTCTTCTGTCCTTCCTGCCGTCTTTCCTTAAGCTAGGCTCATCCCCGCCCCCTGAAGGCAGTCTCTACTTTAGAGAAGCAGCATCTTTGCCGGTAGCCCGAGAACAAGGCTCCCCGGGCACCTCGGTTTCCCCTCCCGCGCGCGGTTCTTACACGAGGGGCCGCAGAGGCGAGGCTGGACCGCGGCGGTGCGAGCGGGAGGCAGCACGCCACCGCCCTCACCCCGCCAGCCGCGTGGACCTCCGGTTTGCAGAGAAAATTATGCCTACGTGAATCACAGTTGGTGCTAAATTAACGGAGCATGTGCATGGTTAAATGTGCCAGGTTATATCTGGCTGAACCTGGCTTAGGTATGCTCTATTTTGTTCTTCTAAACTGCAATCATTTTATGCTTAAGAAAATTAAAGAGCACAATGATAGAATTTCAGATTTTAAAACTTAAGCATACAAGCCAGTACTTGTTTAATGTTTTGTACTGAAAGGGGCACGTTGTGTATGTCATTCTCCAGTACAGTGACATGTACACACATGCACACCTACTGCACACATGCACGAGACTGCACTCAGACACTCTGTACCTGCTGCACTCGCACACATCATATGCGTGCACACACCAAACTCCACACAGGCATTTTGTGTACACACACACACACACACACACACACACACACTACATTGCACACACTGCACTCACTCTGCACACACACACACCCCTTAGGGAACCTGCTTGTGGAGCTTCTCCAGTACAGAGAAATGCTGGCTTGGGTTTAAAGTAAGATACAATTAACATTTTTAAAGCATTTAAGTTGAGTTTTAAAAGTGCCTGCAGAGACTTTAAAAAACATTTTTATTAACGAGTTTTTAAACAAGCGCTGTAATGGCTTTTTAAAAAGAATCTCTTGCTGAATTAAAACAGTGAGTCTGATTGCTTTGATTCTGAACTCCCGGTCTTTTAACAAGAAAGTTTTTTTTTTTTTTTCTTTTGCTGTACGCGGGCCTCTCACTGTTGTGGCCTCTCCCGTTGCGGAGCACAAGCTCCGGACGCGCAGGCCCAGCGGCCATGGCTCACGGGCCCAGCCGCTCTGCGGCACGTGGGATCCTCCCGGACCGGGGCACGAACCCGCGTCTCCTGCGTCGGCAGGCCGACTCTCAACCACTGTGCCACCAGGGAAGCCCTTGTCTTTGTTTTTAAGGAAGTATTTTTAATTGTCCTCTTTCCATCCCTCTGAAACCCTGAAAGAAGTTACTCTTGAACTTTTAGAAGCCAGTTATAGACGGGCCTTCCCTCTCTCACCGTGTGAGTGGCACGGCCGCTCCGCTGCGCCCCACGGCATCCCCACCAGTCCCTCTGCGGGTGTCCGGGTCACCTGTGGGCAGCCGGGAGGGAGGGACAGGCCACCCCCGCCGCGCCGGCCCAGGAGACCGCGGGGAGCGCGGGCTTCGGGGTGGGTGGGGCGGCGCCTTGTCCCGCCCACGCGCTCCAACCCTGGCCTCTCCCGCAGGCCAGGCCGAGATGCAGCTGCTGCTGCTCGCGCTTCTGCTGCTGCCCCAGGCGCCCGGGTCCTCGGTGAGTTCGACCCTTCCCCTCCACCCTGCTCCGCCGCCCCGGGAGGACCCTGCTGGGGAGGCGGGGGCGAGGGCTTGGCCGCGGGCCGGAGCCCCCGACGGCTGGAGCACCCCCGGCAGTGGCGCCATCCCCAGGAGAGGGCCAATGTCGGCGACGGGGACGGTGGTGTGGGAGGAGGGAACCGTCGGCCCCAGCTCCTTCAAAGAGGGGTGGGACCTTGAAACTTCCCTCCTGGCTTTGGGGCACAGTTTGCAGAAATGGCAACGTCCCAGCGCCCTCCCCCTTCAGAAGGTGCTGGGGGGCACTGCTAATGCTGGGAACGTCCTGGCCGGGTGGTATATCACGGTGGAAGGAAGAGGGGGTCAGTGCTGGCACCAGCCAAGATGCAGGGCTAGGTGGCCCATCCCACCAGATGTCTGCCACCTGCCTGGGACCAAACTCAGCTGCTCCTCAGTGGGGAGGTTTGGGGTGCCAGCCATTCCCCACTGCCTTTGGGGTTAGCATCTAGAGCAGGGCTGACCGATAGAACCTTCTGAGATGATGGAAATGTTCTGCATCAGTGCTGTCCAATAAGATAACCACTCAGTTCATGTGGTTACTGCACACATGAAATGTGGCTAATGCAGCTGAGGAACTGACTCTTATTTGATTTTGATTAATGTGAATTTAAATAGACTCATGTGGTTAGTGGCTACCGCATTAGCGCAAATTTAGAAAGTGGACACAGGAAGTCAACTGGTGATCACAGTAGTGGTTTCATTAGCCCGAAGGACAGGGCTCCCTGGAGAACATACCTGGGTTCTATGGAGGTACAGAGAATCTTCTAGACCACAGGACCGATCTTTGGGGAAGGGACTGTCTGCAGAGCAGGGCTTGGTCCTGGAGGCTGCTCCTGCCAAGTTTCTCCTGCATTGACAGGATGGAGGGCACAGATTCCGTCCTGTCCCTGGAGAGCACTCCGCAGGGGGAGACCCACAGCCCTACCCAGCCCTCTGAGGCCAGCAGGAGGACCCCTGAGAAAGGACCCAAACTGTTTGCTGCCTTGAGGAGGGCAGGGGGAATGATGCCTCAGTGGAAATGTGAGTGGAGGATGAGAAGGACTCCTCCGACCAGGGCCGAGAGGGGCAGGCAGGGATGGACGTCAGCAGTGGGCACTGCTCCAGAGCCCCACGGATTTAGCATGGGCCACAGTCAGAGCAGAGAGTGGGCTAAAGCCCCCTTGCTCATGTCCTCTCCACCACCTTCTGGCTTCCCCGGGTCATCTTTGCCTCCCCATGGTCCTTGTTCCCTAAGTGCCACACCCTGAGGTCCTCGGCACAGGCTTTATCCTGGTGCCTGGCTGAAGCTCAGAGCTCAGGGTGCGGGTGGGGCATGGTGACAGTGTCAGGACACCAGGATGAAACTCAGAGCCACCTCCTAACAGCTGTGACCCTAAGCAAATCACCAGGTCTTAGATTCCTTTAACGGGGGGGCGGGGGGATAATAACACCCACCCACAGGTTGCGTGCAGGTGAAGTGAGTCAAGGTATCCATAGCAACTTGGGTCCTCTTAGGCGCTCTCTCCCTTAGAGACACCTGGATAGCTGGGGCTGAAAACTCTCCACACCCCCTGCACTGTCTGCGGGAGGGTGTGGCTCAGGCTGGTTTTAGCTGGATGCAGCCCCCTGCCCCATGGCCCAGGCCGGTTCTAGCTGAGGCCAGGACTTCCTCACCGGACCCCCAGAACTTCATGGGATCATTCTCTGTGCTGACAGGGGTCAGCCTGAGCAGAGTGAGTAGCTGATTACGGAGGGATAAAGCACCACGCCCCTTGCCGCCCCCAACCCCAGGCTGGTCGGGGGGAGGCTTCATGAGGGGGACTTCCAATCTCCTCGCCTCTGCCTCTGTTCCCACTCCCACCCTCACCCATGCACGTAGGGCAGCTGATCCCCTGGGAACAGTGCAGCAGGAAAGGGGGCTCCTGAGCTGCCCAGGTGGGGTTGGAGGAGGAGCTGGTGGGGTGCTGAGAGCGTCAGGAGGCAGGTGAGGACAGGCCCAGGATGAGGGTGGACTGGAGCAGCTCATTCTGGCTTCACACCATCATGCGGCTCATGGTTTGGGTAATTATAGAGAAACAAGATGTGTCTGTGATGCTGCTGGCTGACTGATTTCTTTTTGTCAGAGAAACTAAAGTACAGGACGGGGCCTGGCTCCAGGATGCCTGCTTCACGGGTGCTGGGCTCGGGGGCAAGGGGATGTTTGTAAGGCTTGGTACTTAAGGGGTCCTGTATTCAGGTGAGTCCTCCCCCACCCCATCCTGATGGCCCAAGGTGGCTGGGTGGCAGGGGTGCCCCTTGTTGCCTTGCCCACGCCGGTAAGCCCAGCCCAGGCGCAGGGAAGGGTAGACTGGGGAAGCTCAGTCTCGTGCTTCAGGAGTGAGACTGACACCCAAACAGGACTTGGTCAGAGGTAATTAGTAGCCAGGCGGAGGCGGCAGGATGAGAAAGCAGCAGTTCTTGTGGGCCGCTTCCAGAATTCTTATTTTGTAGTGATGAGTCTGGAGTGGAGGTGCTTGTGGTCCCTGGAAAGTCACCCTCCAACCCCGACACTCAACATCTTCCCCTTTAAAACGGGAACGGATCCAAGTAAATTTTAGTTTAAATTTCATAGAGAGAACACTTTTATATTCTGGTTCGCTGGTTTTTGGAGGCTTGGCGATTTTGGCCCAGTTAGAACTGAAGGGTAAATGATTTGAGGAGTGAAAGCTCAGACCTTTGGCCTGGCTGGCCCTTCCTTCTTGGTTTTGTACGTGGTTCATTGCATGTGTGAGTTGTTCTGATTCAGGGTTCTGGTTTTATTATAAAACAAGGAAAACCTGATGTTTGGCACCGAGGCGCTAGAACACTGAGTAATCTGCGCGTGCGCAAACCTCCATCCTCACCTGGCGGGTGGCTCGCGACGGGAGGAAGAGTTTGCTTTTCCACGTTAGGACTTGAATTCTTCCTCTGGAAAATGGCAGGGATTTCTTTCCCCTAGAGATTCTTATGTCGTGATGCCCTAAAATAAAGTCCCCTTCCAGCAAACGGGACATATTTCCAGTCCACCTTTTGCCTCCTAGCAAAAAATCATGTCCAACACCTCTCCAGCTCCTTAGGCCTCGGCTAGTGTCGGCGTTGGTTCTCCAGGTGAGGTCGGTGGGACCCTGGTGAAAGAGCAGAGGCCTTGGGTGAAGACAACCTGCTATTGTGTCCACCTGTTCCTACGTGGCTCCCTCTCTCTCTGCCTCTCTCTACTCCATGCACTGGGGTCCGTCAGGTTATTCTGAGGAGTGAATAAGAGAATATGTGTGTAGCATGTGGGCTTCTGATGCCAGCTGCAGGGTGTCAGATTTTTCGGGTGGGAAACTGATCTATTAGGATTATTTTTCTGTTACAGAGTCCCAAATAACAGTCCTTCCACAAGAAAGACTTGATCCCTCTTTCAAATAAACACCCAGAGGTCAGAAGTCTAGGGATGTTCTGTCTCACCACATCCTCCAGGCTCCAGATTCTTCTATCTTTGCTTCACTATGTGAAGCCTCCATTCCCAAATTACCTTATAGTTTAGAAGGCTGCTCCAACTCCAGCCATCACATCTGATTTCCAAATAGCAGGAAGGAATACAGGAGGAAGAAGAAAAAGGACAAATGCACATGCAAGCTATCTCTTAGGGACGCCTTATTTTATTGCGTTTGCAGATACTGCATTTTTTACAGATTGAAGGTTTGTGGCAACTCTGTCGAGTAAGTCTGTCGGTGCCGTTTTTCCAACAGCATTTGCTCAGTTTGTGTCTCTGTCACATTTTAGTAATTCTCATAATATTTCAAATTTTTCATCATTATTATATTTTTTAGTTATCTATGATCAGTGATCTTTGTTACTATTGCAAAAAGATTACGACTTTCTGAAAGTTCAGATGATGGTTAGCATTTTTTAGCAATAAAGTACTTTTGAAAAATAAATGATTTTATTTTATTTTTTGGGCTGTGTTGGGTCTTTGTTGCTGCGTGTGGGCTTTCTCTAGATGCGGCGAGCGGGGGCTACTCTTCATGGCGGTGCGCAGGCTTCTCATTGCGTTGGCTTCTCTTGTTGCGGATCATGGGCTCTAGGGGCACGGGCTTCATTTGTTGTGACACGGGCTCAGTAGTTGTGGCTCTCGGGCTCTAGAGCGCAGGCTCAGTAGTTGTGGTGCACGGGCTTAGTTGCTCCGCGGCATGTGGGATCTTCCTGGACCAGGAATCGAACCCGTGTCCCCTGCACTGGCAGGCAGATTCTTAACCACTGCGCCACCAGGGAAGCCCCAAGTACTTTAAATTGAGGTGCATACATTTGTTTCTGTTTTTTCTTAGACAGAATGCTTAATAGATTACAGTATAATGCAAACAGCTTTTATAGGCACTGGGAAATCCCCATATTTGTGTGATTTGCTTTTTCACCATATTTGTTCTATACCGGTGTTCTGGAACCAAACGTACAATATCTCTGAGGTATGCCTGTACTGGAGGCTGCTACCCAACACTTTTATGTACATCTCACTGACAAGAATTTAGTGATATAGCTGTGGTTAGCTGCAGGAAATCTGGGAAATGAATTTTGGGATGGAGGCAGCCAGGTATCCAGCTAAGAGTCAAGGGTCCTCTTAATAGGAGAAGGGGAGGATGGATATTGGGGAAGTCCTGGGAGTCCCTGCCACAGATCGGCAGGAAGAAACCACAGCCCCCACTCCAACCACGCACGCACGCACGCACGGTTAGATTAAGTTCTTATTCTAATAGGCCAGAGCTACAAAAACATGGCGCTGCCCGTGGGCAACATTCCCCGCACAGGTGGAGTCCTGTCTGCCTGATGACATGCTGTTCTTCCTGCCCTTTTGTATCTCCCTCCTGGAAGGGCATGCTCTGCTGATCCGTGGGCTTCCATTCAAGGGAATGTTCGCAGACATCTTGATTCTCAAACCAGGCTCTTCCCAGCCAGGGGATATCACGGTCAGGGGAGAGATCTCTGCCCCCAGCTTGGCGGCTTGCCCGCTGTACTTGGCAAGTAGGGGCGGCTGGTGGAGGTGGTGTTGACGGATGAGAAGGCCGGCTCCCAGCTCCTTATGGTGACAGCTGGCCAGTTCCACAAATAAGTATGTCCGGGTGCCTGGCGGTGCTGCCGTCCTGAAGGCTTGGCTCTAGGAGACAAGATCTCAGGTTCTTTGCAGGAGAGGGGGTGTTTTGAGACAGGGGGCCCCGGGGGAGCCCTGAGCACCCTGTGGGGCTCCAAGTGCTGAGTCCCTCCTGAGTGTCTCCTCCCGCAGGCTCCCAGGGTGAGGCGGCAGAGTGACACCTGGAGCTCCTGGGGCAGCTGGAGCCCTTGCAGCCGGACCTGTGGAGGGGGCGTCAGCTTCCGGGAGCGCCCCTGCTACTCCCAGAGGTAGGAAGGTGGGAATGGGCCAGCTTGTAAAAAGAGGGCAGGCGTGAGGGAGCAGCTGGGTCTTGGGCTAGGTGTCCCGGGCCAGTGCCCGGCCACAGGGGCAGGACCTACGACATAATGGATTTGTGCTGGGAGCAGCGTTAGTGGAGAATTTGAAATTGAGTCATTTCCACGTCCTTACACTCTGACTGCAACAACCACCTTATTTCAGGGGGCTGGAGCCATTCCTGCTTCATCCACCCCGAGTCTCTAGATCCTCATGCAGTACCTGGCAGGTGCAGTGAATTCTTGTTGAATTAATGAATAATTTTCAACAGTTTAACCTGTGTGGTTTCTCTACTGTCAGCTTCTTTGTCAAGTATAGATGTTTTTCACTCTAAGTGACTTAGTAAGCACCTGCTCTGTGCTCTGCGCTCTGATAGGTACTATAGGGTGCAAAAGAAGGGGTGATGACACCCTGCCTGTCAGTGGGTTTACCTGTTCCTGAAAACTTTGGGTGAAGAGGGAGAGAGATAAGACATTACTATAAGTGCCTTATCCTCATTTACTCCTTAAGTGGCAGAATAACCTTACCAGGTGGGTAGGTATTACATCTTATTGTGTCTCCAAGGGCAGAATTTGAGGCTTCTCTGGGAATTTGCTTTAAGAGGCAGAGTGGCCCCAAGTTAGACAAACTCCGGGGTAGTTAGACTTCTGGGTCTGACTTCTCCCAGGTATAAACAGAGGGCTGATTAAACCTACCTAAAGGGATTTATGTGTGAGGCCGCACCCCTCCCCTCCTTGCCACCCCTCGGGCCCAGTGGTGCCCACCAGGTGGCGCCACCGAAGCTGAGGTCCAGGCGGGGGAGCCCCAGGAAGGGGCGGGGTGTTGGGTCATGGGGGTTCGGGTCTTCCCAGCGCTCTCGCCCTGCAGGAGAGATGGGGGCTCCGGCTGCGTGGGCCCCTCCCGGAGCCACCGCTCTTGCCGCACCGAGGTAAGGTAAAGCCCCCGGGGGTGGGGGACAGCTTCCCGGACGCCCTGCTCGGCTGACATCCTAGCCCTCGGGGGCCCTCCTGTCGGTGCACAGCAACCCCTTCCTCACCCACCCTGAAATGATAGCTTCGCCCGGGCAGCCCAAGGCCCCTAGAGCGGGCGCACGGGAGCCCTGGGGACCCGACTCCACCTCCCCGAAGCTACAGCGGGGGTTGGGGGGACAGGACCCCACCTCCCCGGGGCTAACCGGGCGGCAGACCCCAGTGGTGGACCCACGAGCCCCTTCCCTTGTCCCCTTCGCCCCGCAGAGCTGTCCCGACGGGGCCCGCGACTTCAGGGCGGAGCAGTGCGCCGAGTTCGACGGCCAGGAGTTCCAGGGGCGGCGGTACAAGTGGCTGCCGTACTACGGCGGTAAGTGCGCGAGTCCCTCCGACTGCTGTCCCCCACTGCGTTGCCCTATGCTGGGCCCCATCTTTGGGGATCTCTTTGCTACACTGACTGCATTTCGCAGTTCTCATTACCATATTATAGACACGTTGTCAAATACATTTAAAGGAAAACCTCCAGTACCCCCAGCAGGGCACAACAGTGGTGGTCGTTTTGAGGTTTTTCCATCCTTTTCCCCTCCATACATACGTTTTCAAACAAAGCCTTGGCCAAGCCTCTGATGTTTTGAGACTTCTTTTGGTTGGCCTGCTCCGGAAGCATTCCTCACGTGGCAGGAGGCATGGTGGGGGGCCGGGCAGGGGGTGGGGTGCGAGGTGGCGAGTGGAGTCTGTGCCTGAGTTTGGGCAACCTGCAGGCTGGGCTGCAGGGGGCTTGATGTGGCAAGAGCTCGTTTACTCAGAGTCTCTGGGGCCGGAACCTGGCTCTGGGTAAATTTGAGGAAGATGTAGGTGATTAATTTTTAGAGCAATACAGTTCAAGAAAACAAACAAACAAAAAACACTAACATGTGTACTTAAAACATTTTAGATGAGTCAGAACATACCTGAGTAGTAGTTTTCACTGCTCACTGTGGATGACTCCCGGAAACTCTGTGGCACTCGGGATTCCAAATCAGTTAACAGAGCTGTGTGTGCTCTGGGGTGGGGAAGGGGTCTTGGCCAGAGGGGGGGCGGCCCCAGTGCGGTGGTTTGCATTCATTGCTCCTCCTGGATCCTAAGGTGAGGGTATGTTGAAAATAATTTAAATACCTGTTATAGAAAAATTAGAACACAGGGGAAAGTTTAAAAAGGGTTGTTGAGGGATGCCTTCTTTGGGTGGAGGTGATTACAATCCTGTTAGCACTTCTGGGCTGTTTAAACAATGTGTATATAATATTTAGATAAATATAAAAATTGAAACAAGAAAAAAACCTTAACCCTATCTCTTTCATAGGATCCAGGCTAGCATTTCATGCGAGCCCTTTTCACATTATTCTCTCTCTGTTTACCTACTTGTAGTTATTACATAGTATCACTTTGCACTCTGTTATAAGCATCTTCCCACATTACTGTCTAGTCTTCATAACCATAGTTTTTAATAGCACAGTCAACACGCGTAATATTCTAGTGATAGATAATAGAGTAGCTGATTGTTAAAACTTGGACTATTATAAATAATAAGGGTGGGATAGACCTCTTCAAATGTCTAGCTTTTTCCTTATTCTGGGATTTTTCTTCGACTTGATTCCCAGGGATTCCCAGAGATGCAGCAGTTTCCGGGAGAGCATCCCTTCTCCCTGGCTTGGGGGTGGGATTCTGAGCCACTGGGAGTATGTATGGCGCTGTGGGCCCCTCCCAGTCATGGGCGCGCGTGCTTCTGGCTCCTGCCCACACTTCGCTGTTGCTAGGACAGGCCTTGAACCTCACTCAGCCTCTCAGCTTTCTCCTCTTGCTCGCCGCAGCCCCAAACAAATGTGAACTGAACTGCATTCCCAAGGGGGAGAGCTTCTACTACAAGCACAGGGAGGCCGTCATAGACGGGACACCCTGCGAGCCTGGCAAACGGGACATCTGCGTGGATGGCAGCTGCCGGGTGAGTTATGCCCCCACCCCCACCAGATGGCTCGGGGCCTGTTGCAGACGTCGCCCAGCCCCGCACCAGCAGGCCAGGGGCTCTCATGACTTTGACGTCTTCTCAAGACTAGCTTCTAAGGTGCCTTGCATCGCAGATGCCCTGTGACCCTCTTACCTTTGCCCTTTGAAAACTCTAGCCCCACAGTAATAGGAACCCTCTGGGTGGCACTGTGAACACTGAGGCTACCACTTCTTCCCGGTAATTTTGTTTCCACGCTGCTCTTCACAGCTGCTCACAATTATACTAAATGAACCTCTCTTCCATTATTTTTTTTTAAATTAATTAATTTATTTATTTATGGCAGTGTTGGGTCTTCATTTCTGTGCAAGGGCTTTCTCTAGTTGTGGCAGGCGGGGGCCACTCTTCATCGTGGTGCGCGGGCCTCTCACTATCGTGGCCTCTCTTGTTGAGGAGCACAGGCTCCAGACGCGCAGGCTCAGCAGTTGTGGCTCATGGGCCTAGTTGCTCCGCGGCATGTGGGATCTTCCCAGACCAGGGCTCGAACCCGTGTCCCCTGCATTAGCAGGCATTTTCTCAACCACTGCGCCACTAGGGAAGCCCCATTATTCTTAATTCTTTCCATTCCCCTCTCCCACCCCTGGATTTCCTCCTATTTTCAGATACTTGAAGATGATGTCCCTATAGCCTTCTCTCCTGTATCCTCAAATTTTCCAGGCATAAATATTCTAATACATTCGCCAGTGTATTTCTTCTTTTTTTTAAATTTATTTATTTTATTTATTTGTTTTTGGCCATGTTGGGTCTTTGTTGCTGGGCGTGGGCTTTCTCTAGTTGTGGCGAGCAGCGGCTACTCTTCGTTGAGGTGCACAGGCTTCTGATTGCGGTGGCTTCCCTTGTTGTGGAGCATGGGATCTAGGCGCACGGGCTTCAGTAGTTGTGGCACGTGGCCTCAGTAGTTGTAGCTCATGGGCAAGTAACAGAAACCCAACTAAAACTGACTTAAGAAAAAAAAATGCCATTGGGGGAGGGAGTGGCTGGCTGGCTGCAGGTGCTTGAATGATGATGCTGGAAACATCTCTCTCCTTGTCTCTTTGGTCAGCTTAGGGGCAGACAGGTTCTTCTGATGAGGTGTGAAGATGGCCCAGCAGCTCAGGCTTCAGTTGTCCCAGCCTGGCAACTCCCGGGGACAGGGCGCCCTATTCCCAGGAGTTCCAGCAACCTGGGGTTGCCTTTGGCTTGTCCTGGCCTGGGGCTCCCCCTGTGAGCTTTGAGCAAGGCATACAACCCGCTGATTGGCCCGAAGGCCCTGTTGGGGAGCTGTATGCAAACTCTGTGGGAGAGAGGTGCTCCCACAGAGGAAGGAAAGTGAGGTGCTGTTGCCAGAGAAGGGGACACGGTGCCGAGTAGGCAGAAGAGGCGGACTGTCAGCCACAGGCCAGATTCAAGGTTTACGCGGCCCCCGTGGCTAGTGACTGGTTACTGCACCTCCCGGACCTGGCTACGCGGCCAGGGTTCAAGTCCTGGTGTGACCGTGACTCACGCTGGTCTCTCCCATCTCCCCTCATCTCTGCCTGGCAGGTTGTCGGCTGTGACTACAACCTGGACTCGTCGAAGCAGGAGGACAAGTGTCTGCAGTGTGGTGGTGATGGCACGACCTGCTACCCCGTCACAGGCGTCTTTGATGCCAATGACCTCAGCAGAGGTGGGGCTCCTCCCAGGGTCCACAGACAGTTGAGACAAGGGTCTGTTACCTGCTCCTTCCTGGCCTGTCTCCCTCACTGGCTGAGTTGCTCTCATGGCACTCAGAGGGTCTGATGTGGCACTCAGGTCATGAAAGCCCTGAGGTCCCGCCTCAGGGCGGCGGCCAAACCCTTGTCCAGGAGCCTGTGGGCTCACACTAGGATCTCTGCCCCCTTATCCAGTGGCCACCTGGATGCCTCCTCATCCCTTCCCCCACTGTCCCCATCTGCCCCCTCCCCTCCCGGTCAGTATGGGTGCTGGAGCCTGCCCGCCCCTCTGGGCTTTGTAAGGCTGTCTGCTCCTCAGGAACACTCTTTCCCAAGCACCCTGCCCTGCCTGTGTCCTCCTTGCCCTTCCCTGACCCCACCTGTGCTGCCGGGCACGTAGCATCCTCAGGGCCAACTCCTCCCTGTGGCCAGAGTGGTCCCGGAGCATCTCTGTCCCCTCAGGCTACAACCAGATCCTCATAGTTCCCGTGGGGGCCACCAGCATCCGCATTGAGGAGGCGGCCGCCAGCAGGAATTTCCTGGGTGAGGAAAGTTTTGGGTCTGGGGCAGGGGGGTGGGTCCTGCCAGGGCAGCTGACCTGGGTGCTCGCCCCGCACAGCGGTGAAGAGCGTCCGTGGTGAATACTACCTCAACGGGCACTGGACCATCGAGGGCGCCCGGGCCCTACCTGTGGCCAGCACCGTCCTGCACTATGAGCGGGGAGCTGAGGGGGACCTGGCGCCCGAGCAGCTCCACGCCCGCGGCCCCACCTCAGAGCCCCTGATCATCGAGGTGAGCGGGGCTGGTGGGAGAGGGGGGCGGCCAGTAGGAGGGCTGTGGGCTGGGCGGGCACGGCCCCCTGGCATCAGGCCTCAGTGGGGACCCTCCTGCACAGCTCATCAGCCAGGAGCCCAACCCTGGCGTGCGCTTCGAGTACCACCTGCCCCTGAGCTCCCCCCGGCCCGGCTTCAGCTGGAGTCACGGCTCGTGGGGCGACTGCAGCGCCACGTGTGGTGGAGGTGAGGGCAGGGCCCCGGTCAGGGGGCGCGGCTGCACGCGGGGCTTGGCTCTGTCTTCCAGGCGCTCCAGCTGTGGGTGCGAGGTGGACAAGTAGAGGAGACAGCTTCACGTCATGGGGGGTCACCTGGGGGAAACCCAGAGATCAGGAGACTCAAGGAAGGGCCCCCGCCCAATCTAAGAGAACCAGAGGGCTTCCCCGAGGCAGTGGCATCTCACAGGAGACAGTATTCCATTGTCAGTGGAGCCTGGGCCTGGAGCTAGTGGTTAGGTGTCAGAGCGGGGCTCCATCGCCCACAGATACAAGTCTCTGAACCTCAGGTTCCTCATCCGTAAATTGAGGATGGTGATGGCAGCCTACCCCAGGGGGTCACGTGAGGCTTAATCAGGGTGACGCTTGGGATGTGTCCGGAAGGGTGCCTGGCCCAGAGAATGCATTTGGCGAGTCTGGACTGACTGGTTGCCTGCTACGGCCGGGCCTCTGCAGGTCAGCAGACCCGCCCAGTGTTCTGCATCATCGACAATGAGGTCTACCCCGAACACCTGTGCCGGCACCAGCCGCGGCCAGCTGACCGCCGCCCCTGCAGCCCTCAGCCCTGCCCACACACCAAGCGGTGAGGCCCTGCTGGCCCCCTCGGCCCCTGCGGGATCCAAGCTCTTAGGTGGGAAGGGAGTGGGGTCCCTCAGCCGCTTTAGGCGTTGAGCAAAGAAGGAGGTTGAGGGGCTCCTCAGAGCTGTGGCCAGAGGGGGAGGAGCCAGCCATCAGCCGGGCAGGGGCAGTGGGGGGTCCTGAGCATGAGACCCCAGGCTATTCCGTCCGCCATCCTGAGCCCACACAGTGCCCAGAATGTCCAGGCTGGCGGCGGGAGGGTTGGGAGGGTATCGGAGGCCCCGTTTGTCTGAGTTGGCAGGGGACTTGGCAGGTGCCAAGGAATGGGCCACGGCTTGGGCCAAGGGGCCTGAGGGCATCGGCAGTGCCTGTGTTTGTGCACAAGGGACCTCTTACCTGCACCAGCCCAGAGCGTGGCGCCTCGCTGGGGCCCAGCGTGTGTGCAGGAACAGGTGCTCCTGGGCCACAGGCTCCCCGCAGGGCTGTGCAGTCCTTCCTCCCTGTGGCCTTGGTGGCAGCTGGTCTCTTGGGATGGTGGTGGGTGTGGCTTTGCATGTGGGCTGGCCCTTTCTTCTAGGTCCTTGGGCCCCACAGCCAGGAAGGGCCTCTCCCCACTTGGGTGAGCACAGCCCCTCCGGGAGATGCTCCCCACTAAGTTCAGCCCCAGAGGGGATGGAGTCTGGCTGGGGGTGATGGCTGACCTGGTGAGGAGGAGGAAGGGGGACTCAGGTGAGGACAGGAACGCTGAGAGGGAGGCGGCCAGGCTCCGTGTTTTTAGGGACCAGTGCACAATGGTGGGAATGGGTGAGCAGGCCCGGACCTTGGCCTTTGCGCAGGGCTCTTTGCCCCTCACATGCACTGCCTGATGCTCAGAGAATGGGCCGGGTGGGGGTCCCCCCTCCGCTCCTGTGCCCCCTTGGGCCTGGACCTTGGTGCCTGCTGCAGGGCCAGCCTCACCGCCTTCCTGCTCCCTGCCAGCTGGAAGACGGGGCCCTGGACTCCCTGCTCGGCCTCCTGTGAGGGCGGCTCCCAGTCCCGCACCGTCTACTGTGTCTCATCTGATGGCGCCGGCGTCCAGGAGGCTGCTGAGGACACCGAGTGTGCGGCCCTGCCTGAGAAGCCCCCTACCACGCAGGCCTGCAACCTGCAGCGCTGCACAGCCTGGAGCGCGGAGCCCTGGGGCGAGGTGAGGCCCGGGCCTTGCTAGGAGGGGCGGAAGTCAGGAGCTGGGTCTTGGACCTGGGCAGCAGCAGGGCTGGGAGGCTTGTCCTCCGCCTCGGGCAGACAGATCCTGGGAGTAAAGTGACCTGCCACGTGGTCTTGGAAGCAGTGGCCAAGGCTGGGACTAGAGCGAGGGCCTGGATTCCTGCTCCCGTGTTCTTCCTCCTTCTCTAGGGTCCCAGGCCGGGTGGGAAAGAAGAAGCCGGGCACATTGTTTGGGGGCCAGGGAGAAACTGGGGCTGCTGGTCACTGCTTCTGGCACCTACCTATGTTGCAGTTGCAAATGAAGGAATGTGGAAAACGCACCTCAGCTTGGTATCTGCAGCCATGGTTCAGGCTGTGTAACCGCAGGAGGATGACTCGGCCTCTCTGGGCCTGGGAACTGGGCATGGGGCAGCAGGGTGCTGTCTGCCCTCTGGGCCAGGCTGGTGGGACTCCAGCTGGGCGAGGACCAGCTCGTGCTGACAGCCCGGTCCTTACAGTGCTCTGTCAGCTGTGGCGCCGGGGTCCGGAGGCGGACTGTCACCTGCCGGGGTGGCGAGGGGTCTCTGCTCCACGCCACAGCGTGCTCCTTGGAGGACCGTCCCCCCCTCATTGAGCCCTGTGTGCATGACAGCTGTCCCCCCCTCAGTGACCAGGCCTGGCACGTAGGCGCCTGGGGTCTAGTGAGTACTTCCCCCCACCCATACCTGCTGCCCAGTCCCGGGCCCTTGGGTCTCTGACCGGAGGCTGCACATGTGCCTGTCCTTGGGTCTGACACGCAGTACCAGGCAGTTCCCCCTTCCCCCTTCCCCCTTCCCCCTGCCTTATGGGTACCCCCCACCCAGTCTCAGGGTCTCTCTCCCTTTGCGGGCTTGTTCTCTCTCCCCACTCCCACCCCGGGGGGCCCCAGTGCTCCACGAGCTGCAGCTCGGGCACTCGGAGGCGCCAGGTGGGCTGCGCCATTGGCCCGCCCGGCCTCTGTGGGAGCCTGCAGCCCTCCAGGCCTGCGGATGTGGAGCCCTGTAACACGCAGCCCTGCCATCTTCCTCCAGGTAAGGACAGGAGGGGCAGCTGGTACCTGGCCCCACCTCTTTCCCTGCTATCAACCTGGCCAGCCCTTCCTGCCGCTGGGCCTTTGCCTGTGCTGTCAGCCCCCTGGGACGCTCTCACACATCACCGTGTGTGAAGCCTTTGCCACCCACAAAGTCTGGCTCTGGACAGCCTCACCAGGCAGCCCTGTTTCCCCCCTCGGAGGTAGCATCCCTTACCCCACCCCCATAGCTCACTGTAACTGCTGTCACTCTTAGGTTGGTTTCCGGGTGCTGCAGTGGTTGTACATGGCTTGTAGGCCTACTAGCTGTAAGCTTCTTGAGGGCCAGGTCCCCTTCCTTCTTTCTGTTTATACCCCTGCAGAACTTAGCTAGCGCGTGCTAGGTACTCAGTAATTGTTGAGTGACTGGGTGACTGAGTGCAGAGAGGGAGGCCGTCCAGGAAGGATTGTCCTCGCGTATTGCCTCTGCCTTCCCGCCTCCCCTCACCCCCATCCCCACTGGGAAGGAAGGTGTCCCAGTCGTGAGGAGCTGCAGGACAAAGGGCACAGAGGCAGCAACTTACTTGGTGTGAGGAAGTGTTACTGAGGGAAGGTGTGGGTTGGGGCTGAGCCGGGGGGGTGGGGGGGTGGTCGGCTTTGAGATACTGCAGAGAGGCGTGTGGCCCTGATGTGCTAATGATGGGGGAATGGTTGGGTTCCAGTGGAGGCACGTGGCAAGGTGGCTAAGAGCCAGTGGCCTGGAGTCAACAGCTAACCTGGATTCAAATCTCCACTCCACTGCTGACCAGCCATGTGGCCGTGGGCAACTGCCCCTCCTCTCTGATCCTCGGTTTGCCCATCCGTACAGTGGGGTTAATAAGACTGACTTTCCAGGCTCGTGACGATCGCTTGGCACAGTGCCTGAATACACAGTACTCCATAAGCAAAGCGTGGGTGGCAGTGGCGGTGAGGCTCTGGGGGACCCTGGGCCGGGCTCCTGGGGCTCCTTCGCCTGGGCCTGGCCCTTGGGATGCGCGAGCAGATGGATCCTCGGGCTCTTACAAGTCCAGCTCCCTGGAGCCACTCGGTGTCCCGGGACCCTGGATGCCTTCCTGGAAGAGGCTGCCCTGAACTTACCCCAGAGAGGCATTCACATAGGTCGAAAGGAGGGAAACAGAAAGAGACCTTCAGGCCAGGCTGAGTTGTAAAAGAAATAACCTTCATTGCTGTTTTCATAATTATAAAAATAATTATGTTCATTGTGGAAAATTTGGAGAATTTAGAAAATTAGTATATAGGGAGAAACTTAAATTACCCTTGACTCCATCCATTGTTGGGATAAATATTTAGTGAACTTCCTTGTAACGTATGGGTGATTTTTGTATCTCCTTTTTGCCCCTAATGACATTTGGTCTGTGAACATTTTCATCTTGTGATTTCTAGGGGCTCCACAGAAGTCCATGGTGGGTATGAATTTAGAATTTAGGTGGTTCCTGCTGTTTTGGGTACTGTAACTAGTGCTGTAGTGCTTACTGGCAAGTGCCCGGGAGGAGGGGCCGAGGGTGCAAAGAGGCGGCCCCCTGAGGGGTAGGCTTCTGAGCGGACACACCAGACAGCTCTGCTTCCCCGTCTTTTCTAGACTCTTGAGCAGTGCTCGCCAATAGAAATAGAAGGCAAGCCCCACATGTCATTTAAAATTTTCTAAGAACCACATTTTACTTATTATTTTTAAGAGTTATTTATTTTATATATATTTATTTATTTATTTATTTATTTTTGGCTGCATCAGGTCTTAGTTGTGGCATGCGGGATCTTCATTGAGGCACGTGGGATCTTGCGGCGCGCAGGCTTCTCTCTAGTTGTGGCGCGCAGGTTTTCTCTTCTCTAGTTGTGGCGCATGGGCTCCAGGGCGTGTGGGCTCTGTAGTTTGCAGCACGCAGGCTCTCTAGTTGAGGCACACAAGCTCAGTGGTTGTGGCGCGCAGGCCCAGTTGCCCTGCGGCATGTGGGATCCTGGTTCCCCGGCCAGGGATTGAACCCACAGTGCTACACTTCACTGGTGTGGTCGATCTCAATTTAGATGTCATGAAACGTACAGTTGAAAAAGCAGATTCACATCCCCAAGTTGTTCCAGACATACTGAAGGTTTTTCAATAAATGAATCAAGTGTCAGTGTTTAAATTTAAAAATAATTCTAGTTCGGTAAAATTTAAAACTCAGTTTCTCAGTCCCTCAAGCCACATTTCAAGTGCTCAGTAACTGCGAGACCAGTAGGGGCCCAGGACCGGCCCTCGGCACAGGGTATGGGGGTGATGACAGGTCTGTCCAGGGCGGGTGTGCTCTTCGGGCTGGGGTGACGCCGAGGGCCTCAGGCCTCTGGCTACTGATTAAATTTGTCTAATAGGCCCAGGGGAGCCACTGAAAGTTTTGGAGCTAGAGTGACGCCATGAAAGATGTTTAGGACAGATTTGGCACCTGCCTGTCAGGCCAAAGTGGAGAGAGTTGAGAAGTAGGAGCCAGGTGGGGAGCAGGTGCAGAAATCCAGGCTCTTAGAGAGAATGATGGGAGTGGAGGGGCCGGTGCTGGCCCAGCAGAGCCTCATCCCCTGCGGGTGTGGGTGTGGGGAGGGGCCCCGGACTCCAAGTTAAGCCTGAAAAGGTGGCAGAGAAGAGTCACAGGAGGGGAAGCCAGAGGCAGGGTGGGCTTGGCAGAAAGGTGCCTTTCAGGCAACGGAGAGATAACAGGAATTCCAAGGCTGGCTGGGGGCTGTGAACGCAGGGCCGAATGTGCGTAGGAGACCAGAACAGGGGAGAGAACTGGAATCAGCCTTGTCCGAGGTTTTGGCCCAGGTTGGGTAGGTAATAAAATGAAAACAAAGAGTTTACCTCTTCTCTACTGGAATCTTCCAACCCTAAATCATTATTTTTTTTTTTTTTTTTTTTTTTTTTTGCGGTATGCGGGCCTCTCACTGCCGCGGCCTCTCCCGCCGCGGAGCACAGGCTCCGGACGCGCAGGCTCAGCGGCCATGGCTCACGGGCCTAGCCGCTCCGCGGCATGTGGGATCCTCCCAAACTGGGGCACGAACCCGCATCCCCCGCACCGGCAGGCGGACTCTCAACCACTGCGCCACCAGGGAAGCCCCTAAATCATTATTTTTTAAATATTCCCTGGAGACTGGCAAGATGTCCATGCGAGAATGGGATTTTCACTTATTTTATTTTTTATAACTTTGTTCCACTAGGTAGTAATATGTTTATTGTGGAAAATTTGAAAAACTAACAAATAGAAGGAGGGGACCCCCCGCACCTCTGCTTCACAAAACACACACACACACACACAAAGCACTCAGAAACTTTCACTGTGAGCATTTTGGTGGTTTTGTTTTTTTAATTTATTTTATTCAAGTATAGTTGATTTACGATGTTGTGTTAGTTTCTGCTGTACAGCAAAGTGATTCAGTTTTATTTTTTGAAAGATTTATTTATCATTATTTTTTGTTTTATTTATTTTTGGCTGCATTGGTTCTTAGTTGCGGCATGCGGGATCTTCGTTGAGTCATGCGGGATCTTTCGTTGTGGCGCCTGGGCTTCTCTAGTTGTGGCGTGGGTTCCAGAGTGCGTGGACTCTGTGGCTTGTGGCACGCAGGCTCTAGTTGAGGCGCGCGAGCTCAGTAGTTGTGGCACGCAGGCTTAGTTGCCCCGTGGCATGTGGGATCCCAGTTCCCTGACCAGGAATCAAAACCGCATCCCCTGCATTGTAAGGCGGGTTCTTTACCACTAGACCAGCAGGGAAGTCCCCAGTTTTTTATATATGTGTATGTGTATAAGTATATATGTTGTTTTCCATTATGGTTTATCTCAGGATATTGTATATAGTTCCCTGTGCTATACAGTAGGACCTTGTCGTTTATCCATCCTCTATGAAATAGTTTGCACCTGCTAATCCCAAACTCCCCATCTACCCCTCCCCCACCCCCTTCCCCTTGGCAGCCACAAATCTGTTCTCTGTGAGTCTGTTTCACAGTCACTGTGAGCATTTGGGGGGTGTCCTGCTAGTATTCTTTTGGGTATCATTTTTAAAAATTCCTATTATCCTAATCTTATCTACTCAGCCTTTTGCATTTTTTCTCTAATATTTTGTGATGAAAATCTTTTTAAGAACTTAATATTGAGGTGGTTAAACATCATACAGCGTAAAATTCACCCATGCTAATGGTACAGTTTGTGGTTTTTAGTAAGTTCACTAAGCTGGACAAGAGACGATGAGGAATTTGGATCACACAGGAAAGTTGAAGAGCTCTGTGGTGAGCAGCCATGTGCCCACCATCAAGTTCACAATTAATATTTGTTGTAATTACTTTTTCATCATCTACTCTCTATCCCTTCATCTATTAATCCAATTGTTTTTAATATGGATTTTTAAAAATTGACGTGAAAATCAACACAGTTAACCACTTTAAAGTATACAGTGTGCTGTTTTTATTTATTTATTTATTTATGGCTGCGCTGGGTCTTCGTTGCTGCACGCGGGCTTTCTCTAGTCGCGGCGAGCGGGGGCTACTCTTCGTTGCGGTGCGTGGGCTTCTCACCGCGGTGGCTTCTCTTGTTGCGGAGCACGGGCTCTAGGCGCACAGGCTCAGTAGTTGTGGTGCACGGGCTTAGTTGCTCTGCGGCATGTGGGATCTTCCTGGACCGGAGCTCAAACCCGTGTCCCCTGCATTGGCAGGCGGATTCTTAACCACTGTGCCACCAGGGAAGTCCAAGTAGACAGTGTGCTCTTCTTTGTTGTGTTCACAATGTTGTACAACGACCAACTCTCTAGGTTCAAAAATTTTCATCACCCCATATAAACACCCTGTACCCATCAAGTAATCACTCCCCATTAACCCTAGTCCCCTTCCCTGGTCACCTGACCTGCTCTCTGTCTCTATGGATTTGCCAATTCTAGATAATATCAGATAAAAGGAAGAGCAGATCTTTTGCATCTGGCTTCTTTCACTTAGCGGAATGTTTTTGAGGTTCATCCAAGCTGTGGCATACATCAGCACTTCATTCCTTGTTACGGCTAAATCGCATTCAGTTACATGGATGTGCCCGATTTGTTTATCCATGTGTCTGTTGATGGATATTTGGGTTGTTTTTACCCTTTGGCCATAATGAATAATGCTGCTATGAACATATTCATGCAGGAGTTTCTGTGTGGGTGTGTATATTCAGTTCCCTTGGGTATATATTTAGAAGTGGAATTGCTGGGCTCTATGGTAACTCCGTTTAACTTTTTGAGGAACTGCCGGGCTGTTTCCACAGTGTTGCACCATTTTACATTCCCACCAACAGTGCATGGGTTTCCAGTTTGTCCGCATCCTCGCCGACACTTGTTATTTCAGTCTTTTCTGATTAGAGTCATCCTAGTGCATACGAAGTGGTGTCTCCTTATGGCTCTGATTTGCGTTTCCTTAATGACTGATGATGTAGAGCATCTTTTCATGTGCTTGTTGGCCATCTGTGTGTCTTCTTTGGAGGAGCATATGTTCAAGCTCCTTGCCCATTTTAAAACTGGATTGTTTATCTTTTCATTAGTCCAATTAAAAATGTTTGTGTATCATTTTTTGCTTTATGTCATTGGGATCAAACATAAACGCTAATTTTACATGTGGCTTTTCCTTTTGCTGAACACGTAACATGAGCATTTTCTATGCAATCAAAGACTCTCTTGAAACCTGGGAAGGGTGTTTATAAAAACACAAGTCTGCTCCTTTTTCCTTCTACTGTCCTGGGTTCCCCAGGTCCTGCCTGAGTAGTGGGGTGGGAGCAGATGTTGGTGGGGGTGGCCTTCCCTCTGCACCCTGACTGCCCCGGCTCCCTGCAGAAGTCCCCAGCATGCAGGACATGCACACCAGCCCCAGGGACCCGTGGATGTCTCTGGGCCCACAGGAGGCCCCCACCTCAGGTGAGAAGCTCAGTGGAAGCCCCCAGCCCCGGGCCCTTGAGATGGAGGTTGAGGGTGGCGGCAGGTGGTTTGGGGGGATGGGGAGAGGTGGGTCTGATGCGGACACAGATGGAGGGTGAGGAGCCAGGTGGAGACATCACATGACCTCTGCTTCCTCTTCTCTCTAGATTTCAGAGACCAGTGGTGGGCACCCCAGGAGCAACCCTCAGCTCGGGGTAACCCCAGAGGCGACCAGAGCCCACACCTGCCAGCCCCGGGCCCAGCCCCATCTCTGCGGCATTCCTCACACCGGCAGCCCCTGCGGTCTGGCTTGGGGCCCCGTGACTGCAGACACAGCCCCCATGGGTGCTGCCCCGATGGCCACACTGCGTCTCTTGGGCCGCAGTGGCAAGGCTGCCCGGGGGCCTCATGTCAGCAGAGCAGGTGGGTGCCTCTTCCTTCTCCCCAGGTCGAAGAGGGAAGGTGTGTGTTCAGGGGGTGTGTCTGATGCACGGGCAGTGTCTCTGCTCGGAGAGGGCGTGGGGTGGCTTAGCAGAGCTCCAGGCTGAGCTGCCCTGGTAGCGCAAAACCGAGGGCTTGGGTTCCTCTCGCTGAGCTCCTTAACGTGCTGGCTGTGGGCAAAACCCCCTGCTTTCTCTGCAGAAGTCAGCCTGTTGAGATGTAGCCTGAGGCTCTGGGAAGGCAAGTGGGCTATGATTCTAGCTCTCCGATCCAAACCAGGCCCCCAGTCCCTCAGAGGCTGTGGTGCTAAGGGCTGAGATTCGCGCCCAGCAGCCTGGGGGTGGTTCTCAGCTCAGCCGCTTACCGGTTGCGTGCTGGGTGACTTGGGGCAAGTTATTAACCTCTTTGATCTTGGCTTCCTCTGCTGAGAATTGGGAACAATGACAGCCACTGACTGGGGTTCCTGTGAGGCTGAAACGAATCACATGGTGCCTGGCACATAGAAGGTGCTTTGATATGTTCCTTCTTTCACCTTCCTTCCCAGCTCCTGGTTGGTGGAGGTGCACTAAGTGGTGGGCTCCTCTGACACCCTCTTCTGCCCCATCGCCCAACCGCTGACATTTTGTAAAAACTCCCTGGGAACCTGGTGTCTGGGCAGGTTCAGGTGCATTTCCCCCTCCTCGGCTTTGTGGTGGGCTGTGTGAGTTGAAGATCTCTCAATTACTAAGGGTTCAGCCCTGCGTATTGTTTTCCTGTCGCCCTCACTGGGAGCCTCTAAGCGGCCAGTGGACATGGCAGAGACTGGGGTTCACAAACCCATCTCCCACGCGGATCTTCACCCGGTCAGGCTCTGGCTCAGGGAGCCTCAGAGCCCGGATCCTGGGATGCAGGAAGCTCAGGGTCCCTGGTAGGGGTGGGGGTCAGGGCTGGGTGGTGAGGGGAGGGCTGTGTGATGTCTGTCTAGGTTCGGGTGCTGTCCTGACGGGGTGTCTGTGGCCGAGGGGCCCCATCAGGCTGGCTGTGTGAGCTCTTATGGACGCAGCAACACCGGGAGCAGGCCACGGTCGAGAGAGGTGGCTTCCACGGTAAGTGTCTGGTCACGTGAGGGGCAGGAGTCCAGCCCCCGAGCCTGCTCAGAGCCACTGCGACCCAGGCTCTGCAGCTTTAGCCTTGCAGAAAGGAGGTCCCTGAAGCCGGCTGGACTGGACCATCCTCTGGAGGGCATAGGGCTTCAGCGACAGGCCTGGGCTGGAGCTGGGGGGTTCAGCCAACATTCTCCTGGCCTCTGATCTGCCCCCAGGGCTGGGGTTATGCTCCGTGCGTTCACTGTTCTGTCCCTCTTCGTGCCATCCTCTACCTGGCAGCCTAGAGTTCCCGCCAAGAGCCAGACTTATTTCCAACTTCCCAACCTTGGGCTTCCTCCCCAGGCCCAGCAGAATGAGCCCAGTGAGTGCCGGGTCTCCCAGTTCGGCTGTTGCTACGACAACATGGCCTCTGCGGTGGGCCCTCTTGGGGAAGGCTGTGTGGGCCAGCCCAGCTACAGTGAGTGGATGCCCCTTCCTGTCCTTCCTGGTGGGTAGGCTCTGGTCCCACTGTGCTCGCCACCCCACCCAGAGCCGAGAACCTTCCTACTGCCTTGGTTATTGCTCTTTTCTTCCACAAATACTTACTGATCACCTACTAGGTGCCGGGCCAGAGAACAGTGCAAGATTATTATCGTGTCCAACAGTTTGCACTTGTCGCCGCCTGGTTGCTTGAGGGAGTTGGGGAGAGTTGTCAGTGGGGATTCCACAGAGAAGGAAGGCTGTGCTGCCCCCGGGGCTCAGCCCCCTCCAGAGACAGGGAGGTCAGGGCTGGGATGGATGGGGTGTCCCCACCCTGCCTGGGATGAGTCCTGGAAGGAGGGCTGTGAGGCGGGTGCATGGGTGGAGTGCCAGGGACCATCACAGGGACGTTGGAAGCCAGGTGGGCTGGTGGGCTGAGTCTGCAGGGGGCTGGGCACCTGGATGGGCTTTAAGCAGGGGCCAGCGTGGTCACATCTGAATGCGGAGAGGGAGCAGGCTGTGCCTGGGAGGAGGGTGATTGTTATGGGCAGGCTGGGGGCTGGAGAAGATTCAGAGCTGGTGAAGGGCCCTGGGAACAAGGGTGGGCCCCTCACTGGGCATCTTCACAGGCCTTTGGGGGCTCAGGGCTGGGTCCTCATTGTGAGCTAAGCACAGCAAGGTTTGGCCCTGGGGTTGCTCTGTGTGCGCCCTTGGGGCCTGGGTCAGGTGGGGGAAGAGCACGAGGGAGCCTGTCCGGGAGCTCATGGCCCTGACCTTTGGACGGCTCTAGTTCTGGGGGTGGAGGTGGACGGGGATGATTGTGGAGGCTGCTGGGTTCCCAGCCCAGGGCAGGTCTGGGCAGTGAACAGACTGTCCCCAGGGCTGGTCAGGGGCCCAGTGTAGATGTGCTCCGTACCCTGGGAAGGGCCTCACTCCTACGTCCTGGGCAGCGTTTGCAGCTTCGTTACTGGGTCTCGGTGACCTGCGTCCTCCCTGCCCCCTCAGTGTACCCTGTGCGGTGCCTACTGCCCAGTGCCCATGGCTCCTGCACGGACTGGGCCGCCCGCTGGTACTTCATCGCCTCCGTGGGCCAGTGTAACCGTTTCTGGTATGGTGGCTGCCATGGCAACGCCAATAACTTTGCCTCAGAGGAGGAGTGTGTGAGCAGCTGCCGGGGACCCCAACATGGGCCCCGCCGACACGACCCCGGGGCCTCTGGCCAAAGCACCCATAGAGACAGTGGCGGCAGCGGTCCTGGGGACCAGCAGGAAGCCAGCCGGCACGGGGCGGGGCCTGTTGTCCAGAGAAAGCCCTTGCCTTCCGGTGGCCTCTGGAGGCAAGATCAAGAGCCTGGGCCGGGGGCCGTGGACCACAGACAGGCCTTTGGAGAAGGGCCCCAGGGCCAGGAGCTTGGGCCCAGTGCCGCTGGACTGGGCGGAGACGCAGGACCACCAGTGCCACCTTCCCACAGCTCCTCCTACAGGTGAGGCCCACCTTCCCCAGGTGGGATGGGGGATTAGGGACCCAGGCCCAAGGGCTGAGCCTTTTGGAGCTAAAACCCTGAGGTCAGCTGGGCCCCCCTCCGTCCCTAACCTGGAATCTTCCAAACAGCCCAGACTGGAGGGCCTTGTTACCATCATTCTACAGATGGGGAAGCTCAGGCTTTGGAGATATGAGACTTGCTTAGGGTCAGGCAATCGGTGGATGGTGGTGCCTAGACTCTCCAGCAGATCTTGCCGGTATAGCCCAGGGCCTGTCTAGTTGAGGCCTAGGTTATAAGCTTCATGACCTTTGGCAAGTCATCCAAATTCTCGAAGCCTCAGTTTCTTGCCCTGTAAAATGGTGATGTGATCTCATAGGTTTAATGTGGGTCTCATTTGTTGTTAGTCTTGTGACTGTCATATTAATGAGATTTGGGAAGATTAAAAACAAAATAAATAAAACTTTGAATTCCAAAGGGATCAGGCATGTGTTTAGCTCCCCATGGGAACCTGGTGTTGCTTCTCTCCCAGCCTCTCCATTCCCTGGGCTCTGTGCCTATTCTGTGCTCTGGCAGGAACAGGTTGAGGTAGCAATGCCTGGGGATATTGGGGGGGGGGAGGGCGGATTCCTGAGTCCTCGGGCTTCTGGAGCTTGGCTTCCCCTGGGACCCTCTGGCCCCACCGGTGCCCAGGACGGGATGGGCACCAAGCTTTCTGTGTGGTGAAGTCCCTGGTCCCGGCACTCATGCAGACCCTCCCTCCCACCTTTCCAGGATCACCCTGGCAGGCTCGGAGCTCTCCCTGGTACAGGTGGCCTTGGGGCAGCTGGTGCGGCTCTTCTGCCCAGATGACAGCTCCCTGGACCCCCACGCCAGGTGGCAGAAAGACGGGCGGCCTATCTCCTCTGCCAGGTGTGTGTGCAGCCTGCACAGCCCCTCTGATCTCCTGGGACGGGCGGGTGAGTGTGGGGCGACGGCGCCTCTTATAGGGGCCAGGCTCATCGTTGCCTCAGGAGCCCAGAGCTCAAGCGCCTTCTCTTCATTCAGGCACCAGCTGCAGCCCGATGGCTCCCTGGTCATCAGCCCCCTGCGGGCAGAGGACACTGGCACCTACAGCTGTGGCAGCACCAGGCCAGACCGTGGCTCTCAGAAGATCCAGCTTCGCATCACAGGTCTCTGTCCCCACCCCCCCCGCAGTGGGTCTCATGGGCCCCGGGGTGGGGTACCGGCCGGGAGGGCCTGGGCCGGGGGGGCCTCGACACTGGAGGACTAGTGTTTCCTTGGGCCAAGGCCTCCTGGTGGCAGGGACCACATGCCCCAGCTGGGCTGGGGCAGATGTGTTGCCCCTCGTGGCCCTCATTTCTCCATTGGTTCCCCGCGGGCCCCATGGCCCACCCTTCCTTCCACCCCCTTCTCCCCACAGCTCACCCCTTGCTTCTCCTTGCCTCATGACAGGGGGTGACGTGGCCGTGATTCCTGAGGCTGAACCAAGGCACTTCCCTCAGGCCAGGGACCCAGCCCAGGGCCACAGTCCTCGGGACCCCAGCCTAGGGGGCGGTTCTGGGGGCCGGGGGGCCGTCTCCTCCTCGCACCCATGGCCCACGAGCAGGTAACAGTGTGCAGTGCTGTCTCGCTCTTGGTCTGCCCCACTGAGGCCGGGGTTAGGGGAGGTCTTGGGGAGAGCAGGGGGAGGGTGGGTGGTCCCAGGCCAGCGTGTGCTGTGAGCGGGCTTGCTGGTGCCTGCTCAGGGCTCTGTGAGGGGAGGGCTGGGGAAGCATGGCTCCCGGAGCTCAGCTTCTGGAGGAGGAAGGGGACCCCGCCCACCACCCTGAGTCGTGGGGAACGGAGCCAGGGCCTGGCCCAGGCCTCAGGAGCCGAGGGAGGGGAGGACACCGGCAGCTAGAGGGCCTGAGAAGGCCTTGAAGAAGGGCAGTTTACGGAGGGGACGCAGAGAGCTGGGGGTGCCCAAGTCAAGGACCTGGAGGCAGACGCGCAGGGCGGGCGGGCGGGCGGGCGGGGGACAGTCGGAGGTTCTGGGTGCGGAGGTGAGATAAGCCACAGGTGTCTTTTAGACCTGGTCCAAGATGTCCCAACCGGAACAAAGGGGTGATGTTGGGAAGCGGAATCTGGCTGGAGAGGGGGAAGGGGCCCACGAGGCTGTGCGGAGGTCCCGTCCCCTGACGTGGGTGGGAGTGGGGGAGAGGCAGCTGCAAGGACCCCCTCACGGCCGTGGGGTGCTTGCTCTGCAGGCTGCGTCTGGACCGGCACCAGCCTGGGGTGGTGGACGCCCATCCAGGCCAGCAGATCCGGCTGACCTGTCGTGCTGAGGGCTTCCCACCCACAAGCGTCGAGTGGCAGAGAGATGGGCAGCCCCTCTCTTCTCCCAGGTTCGTTCAGCTCCTTTCCCCTCCCGCCTGGCCGGCCTCCAGCCGCACCCCCACTGGGGGAGGGAGCTGCAGGTGCCCCCTGGTCCTGAGGAGGACCCCAGGGCCCCTTGAGGGTTGGAGCTGTGGCGTCGGGCTCCTCGGGCAGACCGCATTTGGGTCTCTGGGCCTTTCTGGACTGTGGTTAGCGGACAGAAGTAAGGGCCTGCTAACAGAGGTGACAGCTGAGCGAGGAAACAGAGGCGGACACACTTCTGGCCGTAATCCCAAGGGCTCACGTTTACTGGGCCCGTTCGGAGGTGAGGCTTTTCTCCTCCTATGACCTGCAGAGGAGACCAAATAGGTGGGTGCTAGTTCATCCCCATTTGACATGCACAAGCTGAACACCACACAGCTCCTAAGTGGTAGAACCAGAACCGAGCCTAGTAAACAAGTGTAGCAAAAACTAGAAACCCAAACCAGAATTATTTTGTATCAGAAAACTTGACTTGTTTATTCAGGCTCTAAAGTCAGGCATCTTTAAGGAGAGTGCCAGCAGCTGGAGGGCCTGAGGGCTGGAGGCCTACTGGCCCTTGGTCAGATCCCAGTGACAGCAGGGGCTGCTCAGCCTCTCACCAGGGGAGGGAAGATCCTGCCCCTCCTGCCCCCTGCCGGGCACCTTGGGGTGGGGACACCTGATTGTGCTTGGCCCCCAGACACCAGCTGCAGTCCGACGGCTCCCTGGTCATCAGCCGCGTGGCTGTGGAAGATGGAGGCTTCTATACCTGTGTTGCAGTCAACGGGCAGGACCGAGACCAGCGCTGGGTCCAGCTCAGAGTTCTGGGTAAGGCGGCAGTCCCGGGCGGGAGGGTGAGTGTGGCCGGTGGCCTCTGAGGTCAGGTGGGCCAGGATGGGCATGGTGGCTGACAGTGCCCCCTCCTTGGGCCCAGGGGAGCTGACAATCACAGGGCTGCCCTCTACGGTGATGGTGCCAGAAGGTGACACGGCCAGGCTGCTGTGTGCGGTGGCGGGCGAAAGCGTGAACATCAGATGGTCCAGGTAAGGCTCTGCTCCAGGCAGGCCTGGCCCTCGGGCCCTCGTACCTGAGGTGGTACAGCCCAGACAGAGGGGGTGCACCTTCCTGCGGGATGCTGCGGTCACCACTGCCCCCTCCCCTTATTCTTCCACTCCTGCCTCCCGGCCTGGTGTCAGGGAAGGGGCCACAGCGCCCTCATACCGACGCCCGGAAGCCCCCTGGGACTGCTCTTTTCTGTTGGTCGGGCTACCCCGGGTTTCTCAACCTCGGCACTATTGAGATTTTGGGCTGACACGTTCGTCTGTTGGGGTGCACTGGAGGACATCTAGCAGCATCCAGGCCATCTACCTGCCAGATGCCAGTGGCACTCCCTCCCAAGTCATGGCAATAAAAAGTCTCCAGATGTTGCCAAATGTCTCCTGGGTGACAGAATCTCCACTGGCGTTGAGAAACCCTGGGCTGCACACAGCTTTGAGGACTTCAGTGGTCTTTCACCCCAAATCTGTTGGTCTTTTATTCATTCAGCGTTTTTTTGCCCACTTCCTCCTTGCAGTATGTCAGGACTAGGCTAGGCTCTGGGGATCCTGGGGTAATCTGAGTCCCCCAAAAACTCCCAGGCAGGAGATGGCCCAGTGTCCCCCAGGCTCCAGAGGTTTGCCTTAAGTGCGTCTGTGTACAGTGGGGTGAGGCTGTCTCCTGTCTGGGAGAATGGATGAAGGGAAGGATGTTCTTAGTCAAGCCTCAAGGGTGAGTATTGGAGCGATGATGCCAGGATGGGAATGGGCCTGCACACTGGCAGGAACGGTGAGGGGCACGGAGGTCAGCTGCCTCTCTGTGGCCTTGATGCCAGGGAAGGTGGTGGGAGCCTCTGCAGGCTTCTCAGCTGGTGCCCTCAGCCGGCCCTGCCCTGATCAGCTGTGGCTGTGATTATCCTATCAGGCCTGGAGCTTCCCAGCAGCAAACATGCTCAGGACACCCCTCTTCAAAACAAACAAACATAAACACACCCTCCTCTGACCCAGTGTTTCCCTGCAGTGGGGTCCTATATTGCGTCCCCTTCATGCACGGCTGTTCACATTATCTTGGTCTGCTCACCTCCCTGCTGGCAGCTCAGCCCTTGCCCCGGGGCCTCTCCTCCACCCCCACACCCCCATGCCAGGGACACTGCCCTGACCGAGGTCACCAGTACCTCCCTGTTCCTCAGTCCTTGAACAGACTCAGTCCCACATGACCTGCAGTCTCCTTCCTGCTTCTCCGCCCGCAGCTTCTGTTTTACTGGCCCGCTCATCACATCCCTCTCTCTGAGAGGCTCTTGTACCTTGAGGTCTGTCCTTGGTCCTCGGTCCTCGGCTTTTCTCTAACTTCACCTTGGGTAGCCCTGTAGACATGAAGTTTCCAGGACCATCACTGCTGAGACACTACCTGGGTCCAGACCTCAAACCTGATGGCTCCTGGTGTCTCAGAGCACCCGAAATGCGAAATGGGGGAAAATAACCTCACCATTCACTCCTCATCCTGCCCTGGGTCTCCCCACGGTGGAGGTGCACCACCACTGCCCAGTAACCAAGCTACCTTGGTAGCTTGGAACCTGCTACCCTTGATCTCTTCTTCTCCCCCACCTCTGACCCTCACCCAGGTCCCTTTGCTTTACTGTCTGTCTCGTCAACCTGTGTGCACACCTGTGGCAGCCACTCACCTGGCCTCTGCCCTCGGGCTTGTCCCTGCCCCACGCTGCGGTTGGTGATCCTTTCCAAGCACACGTGGCGTTGTCAGTCCTGCTCAGCTCACACCCCTCGCTTACCCCCAGGATCCGGTCCGGACTCCTGACAGGAGCCGTGCGCACTTCCTCCCACGCCCACTCTCCTCGCTGCGGCCATGGCCTTCCTTCAAACCCCCGGGTCCCCGTGTCCTCCTGTCAGCCAGCCGCTCCTCCTCACCCTCAGGTCAGGCCTCGGCCAGCTGTCCTCCTTAGGGAAGGCTCCCCTACCACCTGCACCCCGCCCCACCTCGCTGGAGGCAGGATGCTCGTGTCCTTCATCCCGCTGCTTAGAGGACCTCTGTGGACGAAGAGGGAGAGAGACTCCTGTGGGGATAAGGGGCAGATCTGCAGTCACTTAGATCAGCTGGTGTGAGTCCACCTCACTTCCAAGGTATTTTGCTTCGGCGTTGCTGGTCTATCATCTTGGTACCAGACCCATCCCTTCCTTAAGGTGAGGGGCTGCAAAGAGGGAGTCGTTGGCTCTGGAGTGGCCTTGGATCACCACCTCCCCCTGGCCCCGCGAGGGCTGGCACAGCTTCCCAGGGCCTGGACAGCTCTCCCAGTGTCCTCTCCCCCCTAGGAATGGGCTGCCGGTGCGGGCCGATGGCCACCGTGTCCACCAGTCCCCGGATGGCACACTGCTGATCCACAACCTGCAGGCCAGGGACGAGGGCTCCTACACATGCAGCGCCTACCGTGGAAGCCAGGCGGTCAGCCGCAGCACCGAGGTGAAGGTGGTCCCGCCGGGTAAGGAAGGCCTACCCCAGGCATCTGCTTGTCCTTGAGAGCTGGCTGCTTGCTGCAGAATGCGGAGGGGGCAGGCTCTGCAGTCCAGGGGACTCAACTCCAAGTCCTGCCTCACCTTGCCAGTTCCTGGTAGTGTGACTTGGAGCAGGCCAGTTATCATGGGGCTTGAAACAGCCTGGGAGAGAACTGCCAGGGCCTTTCCGTGCTGGTCAGCCTGGATGGTCAGGCCTGGCTACCTCCTGTCTGTGGGGCTGAGGCTGGAATTGGCCAGGCTAAAGGTTGAAGTCTGGTAGAAATGTTGCTTAGTGAGCGGGACTGACAGTGGGCTTCCAGTCTGAGCTCCTTCAGACAGCAACTGGGCCGCACACGTCCCAGGGCCCAGCGCAGTGTCTGCATCACCAGGTGCTCAGAGACTCAGTGATGGAGTACGTGCCTGCGTGAAGGCGTTGCCTTGGCCAAAGCACCGTCCTGTAGGGGCCACTTTTCACCTCTGTCCTGCCCAGCAAATAGATCCTTGTCTGTGTATTTACCAAACTTACGAGACTTGAGACAGGGCCAGAAGGCAGATTTATGAGAGAAGGAGAGCTGTTAGGAGGATCCAGATGGGCATGTTTGTGATTAGCTATAGACATGTCTACCTGGGAAGCTAAATTGTAATTAGAAATTTGGTTGATGCTGAAGTTTGGTGGGGCTCCTGATGTGGTGTGACGTGACTGCCTTCCTGGATAGGACACTATGGCCTCAGTCCAGCTGCCTTTCTCCCGCCCCATTAGATGAGCGTTGCTAATCTTACTTTTTTTGTGTGTGGGCGGTGGGGGGGACCTTTCTTGATGAGAAGCTATCTCTCTCCCTCCTTTAACAGTGTTCGTTCCATCGATTAGGCTGCATGTTATCTGCTGTCACCCATGTAAGCTTTTTGTAGCATTTCACTGCTTGAGGCTGTCTCACTGTGCCCTATTCGTGGTTTGGTGGCATGTTGGAACTGCAGTGTTCGAATCAGGGTGGGGGGCCTTGAGCTAGTCACACTCTGGTGTAAGGGACATACTTCTACTGTGAAGACCTCTCAAGCTTTTTGCCTAAAAGTTTAGGGTGAGAAACAGAAAATATCGTAGGGTTAAAACATAGCGGGGGACGGTCACTCACACTACTCTAAGTGAGTGGGAATGCTATGGGGCAAAACAGTTACATGCGCACATTCTAGCCATGGTTACTATGTGCCCCAGGTGCTATTATTATCTCCACTTCAGATAAGAAAACTGAGAAACAGAGAGCTTAAGTAATATTAATTTGCCCAGAGACCCCCGGCTAGAAGTGGCAGAGCCACGATGGCGCCCAGGCAACCAGCGTGCTTCACCAGCAAGCCCAGCACCTCCTCACCTCTGGCCGTGATGGGTCCAAGGGCTGCAATGGCTGAGATAAAGTTGATACCAAAGTTATGATTTTTAAGAATAGGCATAGGTGGCTTGCTCTTTATGTAAACGTAAGTAGTTCATACTCTTGTATTATCGGTATTACTTTATACAGCCGTCCACTTGTTAGGTATGGTCTTTCAGTTGTATTTTAGGAGGGAGCAGGGGAGAGGGCATGGAGTAGGCCATCCCCAGCCCCGTGAGATGACTTCAGGGAGGTGCTGCTCAGGCCTAAGCCAAGCTGAGTCATAAGAGCCCCTTCCAGAAAGAAAAGGCCACTTCAGTGCTAAGATGAAGCAGCAGGATGAAACTCTCACAGGGATTTATAAGATACTGAAGCTTCCAGTAAATTCAGAGGGGGAGGCAACCAGCACTTTGTGCTCGATGTAGTCTCAGTGCCACAGTTCACAGCCTGTCCTCCTGTCACCTTGCCTAATACTCTTTGCTGTCTCCGGGGGAAGTGGAAAAATTGGAAAGATGGGGAACTAAGTGACTAAGCTGGGGCTATTGAAGGCACAAAACTTTTGAGGTAGGAGGAAACCAGTAGTGAAAGAGAACACAGCCTTTGCCGACTCAATTGTGCTTAGGGCTGACCCTGCTCTCTCTTCTGCCCCATCCACAGGCTGCAACAGTGTCGTCCAGCTCTTGGGGTCTCCATGGTCAGGGCAGGGGGTTAACTTCCAGAGATGTTTAATCGTCCAGGCAGTCAATATTTGGGAGTCTGTGATGGGCTGTGCACTGGGCGGAAGCTGCAAAAGAATGGGAGGACAACTGCATGCTGAAGTGAGGCCAGTGACAATGGAAACTGAGAGCCCTCCCATAGCTGTACATACAGGTGTCACAAGGTTACAGTGTGACAGCACTTTCCTTTCAGGGAAACGAAATGAAATGAAATAGTAGGGGAGAGTTCTCAGCCTACACAGAGCTTTCTTACCACCCCCTCTCCCCCGCTGTCTTGCAGCACTGGCCACCGTGCCGAGGGACCCTGGCAGGGAGTGCATCGACCAGCCGGAGCTGGCCAACTGTGATTTGATCCTGCAGGCCCGGCTCTGCGGCAATGAGTACTACTCCAGCTTCTGCTGTGCCAGCTGTTCCCGGGTCTAGCCTCCTGCTCAGCCCATCTGGCAGCAGGGATACAACTCACAGGGCTGGGAGAAGGGGAGACAGGCTCTCAGTCTCCCCTGTCTGGCTGGCAAAGGGAGTTCTCCTCCGGAGACACTGGCCTCTTCAAAGCTGCTCCGGCAGTTGAGCACCAGCGGCAGCCTCCCTCTGTAGTCCCAGCAGTGTTTGCTTCTCTGACGTACCACAAGCGCCTGCTGAGTTGTCAAGAAGAAGCATCTATTTGGATAAGGACATCCTTCACTTTACAACTTCCCTCTAAAATTTGTTACACAGGATCAGTTCACTGTGTTTTAAAGAAAGCCACCAGGGTTCTCACTTCATTTAAAGCTGTGTGGGGAGGTGTGTAATGATCTCAAAGTTAATACCGATCTTCTACGGGAACACTAACTCCTGTTGTGTCAGGGAAGCATACTTTGATAGAACTAGGTCTCATCTGGGGTCCAAACAGCGGTTCATTGCTCTAGCCTCTCTCGCCCTTCTAGGTAGTATAGCAACCAGCTTCAAATCCCATCTGTGCATATGGTCATTAATAGCATGATGTTTGTGAAAACTGTCGACGAAGTGGAATAAAATGAAAGGCCCAGTATAGGGATTTGGGATGAAACAGCAGCCACTGCATCATTATCTGAGTATGAAAGAACTAGAAAAGCGCCTTCCTTTCATCAGGAGGCTGGATGGAGCCTTCCTCCCGAGGCAGACATGCAAAGCCAAGCCGTGAGGATCGTCTCACACCTGCAGGGAGCAGGTGAGCCTGTTCGGTGCAGTGACCACCAAGGAGCCTCTCCTCCTCAAGCCAGTATGTCTGATGCAAAATACTTGCTGCCAGATAAAAAGCAGACTGTTGGGCTTCCCTGGTGGAGCAGTGGTTAAGGATCCGCCTGCCAATGCAGGGGACGTAGGTCTGAGCCCTGGTCCAGGAAGATCCCACATGCTGCAGAGCAACTAAGCCCGCGAGCCACAACTACTGAAGCCTGTGTGCCTAGAGCCCGTGCTCCGCGACAAGAGAAGCCACCGCAATGAGAAGCCCGCGCACCGCAACAGAGAGTAGCCCCTGCTCGCTGCAACTAGAGAAAGCCTGTGTTGCAGCAACAAAGATCCAACTCAGCCAAAAATAAATAAGTAAATAAAACAAAAACACTATTATAAAAAACAGCACCAGCAGGATGGGGGGGAACCAATGGAGTGGAGGGCAATGTAATACAGGGAAGTGGTTTCAGAAATGGTTTGAGTTGGAAGAGGTCATTCTTCCTCTCTTGGAGCCTCTTAATTCCTTGCTGCTCAATCAAGAGGCCTGCTTTCAGTGAGTTTCCGAGTTTCTTTCCACTTTAACCTTCTACACATCCTCCAGAGGACTGGCTGGGCCTAGTAACAGAGGTTATTCTGGGACACAAGAAAGACAGGCATTACAGGGAAAGGTGACTTTTTTTATTACCAACACACTGGCTGGAAAAGACAAACAGCTGCATCATGGGTGAGTGATACTTCTTCTTGGTCTACCTCTCATTCAACAAAAGAAATGTGGTGGCACAGGTCTTTTTTTCATTTTTAAAAAAATATTGAGGTGCATCCCTTTCCCTAACCATGGTTTTGCTGTAGAAATTGGAAAATAAGGGCTACCTTCTTGGACTCCCCCGTTCTTTAGTTAAACTAGTATTTGGCAAATTTGTGACACACTTCAGAAGGTAAGTTTGAGGTAGGTTAGTTCTTGGAACTAGTCACAGAGTAGTGGGGTAAGGTTAGAGGTGAGAGTAAAACTCAACCTAGACCGATGGTTCTCAACCTTCTTCCATACTGAGAGCTTTTTTAAAAACTGAACCTGGGGTTCTACTCTCCAGAGATTTTGATTTAATTGGTCTGGAGTATGGGCCAGGCATGAGGATTTTAAAATCTCCCAGATGATTCTAATACGTATTCAAAGTTGGAAATCACTGCTCCAGCCCAGCTTCTCAGAATGTGAATCTCGTCACAATGCAGATCCTGACTAGGTCTGGGGTCGGCTGAGGTTCTGTATCTCTAACCAGCTGCCAGGTTGAAGTCTGCACTTTGAGCAAGAAGAATCTGACATCAGAGATGCGCTTAGGAACAACCAAAGCCTAAAGTGTGGATACAAATATGAATTTTAAGAATATACTAATCCCGGTGAAAGATTTTCTAGCCATCAACCTAGAAATCTGTGGCGGCAGTAGAATGGAGAGAGGACAAGACCAAAAAGAACCAAAACTCACTTGCTAATAAAGGGGAAAGAATAGCCCTTCATGGCCAAAAGCTTCTACCACGAACATTTATTTCTGTTAAAGCAGATTATAAATTCTCATCAGTACAAATATATATAACTTACATTTGATTGTAAGGCCGACGTTCAAAAGTAAAAATGAGATGGGATCTCACGTTGTTACCAGAGGTCAAGTGGCTGCAACTGGCAAATGGGATGTTCTGCTCACTGGGAGGGAGAGGGATGGACACACACACCCCCACATGCACACGCACAAGCAGTGCTAATAAAACTAGAACCTCCATCCCCACAAAACTCGTGGGAACAGAACTTACTTAAAGCAAAACCCACCAAGACCTACATGACAAACCAACACAGTAACCTGTGTTCCTGTCTATGGATATGATTATGTCATTGTCACCTTAGCGTTAAAACAAAGTAAAGGATTAACATAAGGAAACTGCAGCAATATATAGAAGAAAATACATATTCTCTATTTAGATTGATTCCATTAAAATAATGACATTAGAATTTCTTTATAGGTTTAAAACCAGGACAATACTGCTCACTCTTTATTTAAAACTACAACCTAGTTGACTATATTGGTCATAAGCATGATTGTTGTTGCAATGTGCTACTTACAGTAAATGATACCAAGTAAGCTAGGGATCCCGTCTGCAACTTCCAACCCTTCCTCTTTTTACTTCAATAGGCATAATGATAAATCAATCTTATGTACAATTTCTTACAGCTAACCCTTTACCTTTGGCAAGATTACTTACAACTCATACAACTTTTTAATAGTGAGAACTATTTAAAATATTCTAAATGCATAAAAATAAAGATTTTGGCTTTTTGATATATATTTATAATATTTATTCTTACTCAAAATGGAAGCTCAACTTTACCCCTAAAATATAGCTCTGCTGGGCGGCTCCTGATGTGCCCTCCTGGGAATTCTGGCAGCACAGCCTGCCTCTTGTCCCCAGCCCAAGCACAGGCCACCTTGTTTTTGATCTTTAAGACAGGCCAGTACTGAGAGAGGAGGCAGGTGAATGGCCTGAAAAACAAAGGGAGATCGTTTTGCTTCCCGTTGTGTTTTATATTCCAGTAAATGTGCTTTGAATACAGGTTCCTGTTCAGATACTTCTGCCTCTCTGTTGCCAGAGATTTGTGAGGGCCTGAGGGAGGAAGAGGGGGGCAGAGGGTAACATTTCCTTAAATTCTTTAGTCTAACTGCAAGACAGCTCTTCTCTAGGAATGGTTTTCTCCACTTTTTTCAATCACCCCTTCAGCACTCTATGCCTAGACATGCTCCTGGGGACCTTTGGGATTAGTGAAAAGCATACTGGTTGGGAACACAAAGTCCCCTTTGCTCCTTTGACCTCCACCCTCCGCCCTTGCCTAAGTACAGACAAAATACGTAAACCATAAGGACTGCTTAAAGTTCAATTTCAAAAGTCTTCTGTAAGTCACTGGAGAAAGGGTTGGTGGGGGAGGGGTTAGTACGCTGCTTGGACTTGCTTTCTAATGCGGCCCACTGGGCTTCGAAATGATCCACTGGGCAGGTGCCTGCAGGAACCTCTGTGTGCTTGTCTCCTGAGGCCAACCTGCCATCGTCTACACCATTGAAAGCTGCAGAACCGTTGAGGTGCTGAGCAGGAGGCTTAAAGAAGGGACTGGCAGTAGCACTGCTTGTCTCGTACTGAGGGAATGTCTGCTGCTTGACCAGGTTGGGAGACTGATGGGGTTGGGCAGCCTGAGGGTGGCCTGCAGTGCCAAACACGTTGGCAACCATCTGGGAGGGAGTGATGCCCACCACAGGCACATTAGGGGCTGGATAGGTCATCCCGTTAGCCACAGGATAGGACTGGGCAGGGACAAAGGCTGGCTGCAGGGGTGGGACCACACCCACTGGCACAGGCTGAGAGGTGAGGAATGCATTTCCTTGGAAAGGTGGCGCTGGCTGGGAGATGGCACTGGGTGGAGGAGGTTGGAGAACTGGCTGCAGAGGGGCAGCTGAGGCCTGGGGCTGCTGAGCCCGGACGCACTTGGACACCTCTTCCAACCAGCGGTCAGCCTCAGAGGGAGTGCGTCTGTGACCAGCCTGGAAGAGACCTGGAGAGACAGCACCAGAAGATTGACCCCACTCGGTCCCTGGAACCAACAAGAGGAAGAGAGGAGAGAATCAGAATTATTAGGAGCTTCTTTCTTCACTGGATAATCTTGGCTATTTGAATGAGCCTAACGTAGAACAAGCCCCCCAGTGGGATATTCTGTGGTTTTGGTAGGTGGGAGGAAAGTCTCTATTACCAGGTTTTGTGGTAGGACAGGGAGAACCCATGAGACCATGTGGCTACCTCAGCCACACTGAGGAGCTGCTAGATATGGCTCAACTGCATCGAACCAAGGCTGCTGGCTGGCATCAGAACCCGTCCCCACCGTTGCTGTGGCCTGCACATACTCTAAAGGGCCTGAGGTAATTTACCTTCTGCTCTAACAGAATGAAAAGAAAATAACCAGCGACTTGGTGCCGTACTTTGTGGCCCCTTCCTGGCTTCCAGACATATGTTGTCTTCCTGGTGAACTGCCTTTAATGTTATTAAGTTTTTTTAAAATGTTCATTACAGAAAAACTAGAAAATATAGAAAAGCAAATACAAGGTGCTTTTTGCAGCCTTTTTTGTAGGCCTGCCATTGTAAGAGGCAGAGTCGTCTCTTCCTGCAGGCATGGCCACGGATCTGCATCCAGGGACAGGCTCTCTGGAGGTGGGGCCCAGGAATCTGGGTATTACGGAGCTCTATGGGTGGTTCTATGGTCCTAAGAACTATCAACCTAACCTCTTTAGTTCCTCTCTGAAGGAACCATCCCTTCTTTTCGTCTTTTTTTAACTGGAGTACTGTTGCTTTACAGTGCTGTGTCATTTTCTGCTGTACAGCAAAGTGAATCAGCCATACGTATACATATATCCCCTCTTTTTGGATTTCCTTCCCATTTAGGTCACCACAGAGCACTGAGTAGAGTTCCCTGTGCTATATGGTAGGTTCTCATTAGTTACCGACTTTATACATAGTAGTAAATATGTGTCAATCCCTATCTCCCCATTCATCCCCTTGCCCCCTTGGTATCCATATGTTTGTTCTCTATGTCTGTGACACCATCCTTTCTTAGCAGTAGTTTATTTCCAAGAGGGATCATACTTTTCCTAAAAGGACTCCTCCCTGGTTCCCACTCAGCTAAATGGCTGATTTTTGAACAAGGGTCACTTATCTGATCCCAGAATCCTCACCATCATCTGTGGTCACCTTACCCGAATGTGTGGCTGCAATTCCCTTGTTAGCAGCATCAGGGGCATAGGCCCAAGGGTTGGTTTCACGCACAGGCATTGCTACGGGTGCTAGAGCAGTATGGGCTGGCTTAGCAGCAAGCACATGGAAGGCTGAGTCAGTGCCATTAGCTACAATGGGAGCAGACAACACCAATGTAGTTAAATTCATGCAAGGTGTACAGGTGGCCCCTTGGAGCTGGGTCAGTCAGGTCAATGTGCAATACTGGTGGAACACATAAAACAGAAAAGTTGGTGTTGGGATAACCATGCCATTTGCAATGGATACACAAACCTTTTGGCAAAGAGGGAATTAGAGGATGTAATTAAAATGGGTGTACTGATAAAGCTGTATGACTCTTTTAGGAAAATACGTGTATGGAGAGAGAGGAAATGAAGACTAGAAAAACAATTTCAAATTAAGTTGAACAGAGCTGCTTTGTATTACAAGCAGGAAAAAGTCTAACTATTCTAAGATACAGCTTAGCCTTCGGCATAATGATATAGACAAAGTATTTTCTTCTCCTACCACTATTCCAAAAGATCAAATTATGCCAACAATAACAACAATGGTTAAATACAATAAGTCCTTATTATGTGCTAGGCACTATGCTAATAGTACTTTAGTGTGCATCATCTCAATTAATTCTCTCAAAACCCCCATATTACAGATGAGAAAAATCAAACTTGGTATATGTTTTCATATGCTTAATAATTTTTTAATTTGCTATAGAATTAATTTCATCTTTTTTAAAGGTTTTTTTCCCCTCAGTAATGTTTGTAATATCTCAAGGCACCTACTGTTCTTTCCTGTCTCCCTTTATTAAAATCTCCTAACCCGTGCTCCTTTACTCCAGACATCTATTCCATCACTTTCTATTCCTTAGCCTAGCTCTCTATATTTCATATGGAACAGACAAGCAGGCACCTTCTCCTGCCCTCCACCAGTCAGTCCCTCTTTAAGACTCAGCGACTATGCTTATGGCATTGGTATGATTTACCCAGGGCTTGCCTAAAAGACTAGCTTATCCACACACTGAGATTCCCTTAAAGGCAGGGAAAGGACTATATTCTATTCAGTTTTGTATACCCACTGCCCTGTAAATAGGCACAGAGTAAGTAGACTGTAACAGGAAGTATATTCAGAAAGACCTGGGTTTAAATCCTGGCTGTGTGATTTGGGCAATTTACTTAACCTCTGTGAGCCTCATTTTCTGTATCTGTGATGCCTACCTCAAAGGGTTGTTGTGAGGATTAAATGAGATGAAAAAATGTATGTCCTTACCATGATGTATGTGGTAGACACTGTGCTAAGTGCCCAATAAATTGTGCCTATTATTATTGGTAGTATAAATATTTGTTAGATGAAATAAAAAGCCACTTGGTGCATATGACTATTAAGGTTTTTTTTTTTTTTTAAAGAGACTCCCTCCTAGAGGAAAAGCATGTTGTAGCTTTTCAATAAGAGCAGGCAAAAAACGTCTCCACAGGAAAACTTTTTCTGAGCTCTCTCCCAAAAGAAATGAAGAAAGATCAACTACAGGAGCTCAAATTCTAAAAGTCTGTAATTTAAGTTATATAGACTCTTTGCTGACCTTTGAGTCAATACCAACTATTAATTCAGTATCTCTGAAAACAACCACTTTTACTAATTCTTCAATGCCACAAAGGCTAATTTTAGGATACTTGTTATGGAAAATGAAATGAACTGAAGTACCTTTTTCTTTATGGGCCTCTTGTGACAGGGTGGAGACTAGATGGGTCCAGTCTTGGTACCACTGATAATTTGGGCCAGATTGTCTTTGTTGTGAGGGTGGCTATTCAGTGTGGCAGTAAACAACACTGAAGGATGTTTACTGCCATCCCTGGCCTCTACCAGGATGTCAACAGTAAGCACCTGCTACCACATTGTGAAACCCAAAAAATGCCTCCAGATAATGGATACCGAATTTTCCCTGAGGGGTCAAAATCACCCCAGGTTGAGAACCACTGTGCTAAAGAAAGCATAAGGCTAGAACCAACTCTGATGACTGCTGTTTCTGGAGAAATGGCTGGATACTCTGACTCTTAACAGTTAAGTAGCAAATAAAGCAGTGGGTTGGGACTATAGATGCTCCTGATAGAATGGGATGAAAGACAGGTAGGTACGTGCAAAATGACAAATGCAGACATCTCAGGAAACAGGAAGGGGAACAAAGCACAAAGACACTGTCAAATAGGGAAATTTAACGATTCCGAGATAATATCAAACAGGGAAATTAGTGGGTATGACCAGGTCTTGGGAAGCTCAGAATGCCAACTTATAGTTAGTGAGCAGTGTCATAAAAGTACTAGTTTCAAAGAGAACAGGTAAGCAGGCTAAGTGGGCACCAACCTTGAAAGGCAGGAGACTGTGGTGCCACCACTGTCACTGGTTTGGTCATTGGGGCGGATGAAAAGGGATCCTCGGAGGGTGTGCTGAAGGCATTGGTGATCTGTGAGCACAGGGAGCTGATACTCTCCGCTTCCCCTTCTACCTCTGGCACTGCAAGACAAACAGAAGATGGCTCCAGACAGCAAAATGGAACGATCCTGAAACAGAACAGCATCACACAAGGTGGCATTTTATACTGAATCTTTTATTTGTGGAAGGAAAAGACTCAACTGTCAGGTGGGGATATAAAAGCAGCTTCAAAAAATTTCCTGACCACTATCCACTGGCTTTTCACATGAGAAGGTATAAAATGATAACAATTCCTGTACTAAGGTCTATCTTCCTCCCTTGCAAATCCCCAGATTTCCTTATTTCCTCTCCTGTGTGACACTGTTGAGAACTTGCTGTTCTCTTTTTGTGCCAAGATGTCCAGTCAGTAAGATCAACCTGTTTGTCTTCCAACCAGGTCCCAAGGCTGTGGTCTGAGTTAAGTTCTGCAACCTTCCAGTGACTCTTGTCAAAAAATGGGTTAAAGTCAGGCACACCAATGGGTGCTCAGTCCTCTTCTCTGTAATAAACTACGACAGTGTGATCACTCTCATTCTTCTCCAAAGTACCAAGTACCTGAGCTGTGATAACATGAAAAAGTGAACTGAGGTCCAGGACTCCAGAGGCTTTGTTCTTAACATTGACTCTAGGGGGCTTCCCTGGTGGCGCAGTGGTTAAAAATCTGCCTGCCAACGCAGGGGACACGGATTCGAGCCCTGGTCTGGGAAGATCCCACATGCCATGGAGCAACTAAGCCCATGCGCCACAACTACTGAACCTGCGCTCTAGAGCCCCTGAGCCACATCTACTGAACCTGTGTACCACAACTACTGAAGCCCATGCACCTAGAGCCCGTGCTCCGCCACAAGAGAAGCCACCACAATGACAGGCCTGCGCACTTCAACAAAGAGTAGCCCCTGCTTGCCGCAACTAGAGAAAGCCCGCATGCAGCAATGAAGACCCAACACAGCCAAAAATAAACAAACAAACAAAACAAAACAAAAAAAGTGACACTGGGATACTTCTGTGTCACAGAGGAAGCTAATTGTATGTGCTGAACCTCTGTTTGCTCAACTGTGGAAAGAGAATAATCGTTTTTTTTCCCCATCTGCTCCAGAGGGAGACTGAAAATGAGGTACCTGAAGCATCTGGAGTTTCAGTTTTTACAGGAGTTGAGAGGTGAAAAGATCCTCAGTAACCATCTAGTTTAACTGTTCTTTAGGCTGAGTTTTATCCATCAAAGAACTTAACTCTCTGTACTTTTGTACCACCAGCAGTGGGAGTGCCCTATTGAGACAGAGCTTCCTCAGATTCTGTTATAGCACCAGCTCAACATGTCTCAGAGTGAAGTAAAATAGGGCCCAATAAAAGCACTGACCAGATCTGACACTTTAGCTCCGGATCTTATGATGAGGATAGAGCTACCAGGGCTGGCTCAGCTGTACACAGGCCACACAAAGGCCTGTGTGGCAGTTCTGAAAGGTAATGAATATGTGTGAGCAATCCCACTGTCTCTGATGAACAACAGATCTTAGATTTATGCAGGAGACCCGTTTAGAGTTTCCTCCCTATGGAGCCAACCAGCCACAAGGACATTGAGAACTTATCCATTTCTTCTGGTACATCTGACAGTAATGCTATTTAACTGGATGTGTTTCCAAAGCCTTTTAAATTAATTCCCTGCTGGGTCCCAAATGGCAGAATAAGAATGGAAACTTGAGACCCTTGATGTTTGGAAGCAGGTACACTTTCATCAGGACAAATCACAAACCTTGTAGCTCAGGCTGGGAATTCCCATCATGGCTCTGTCACCTATTTGTTGAAGAGAAATGAATGACTCACGTCCCTCTCCATGAATCTCCATTTTCTTCCAATTGGAAATGATACAAGATATGTAACCACCAACCAGCCTCAGAAAGAGGGGTGGCTATTTTGATGGGATCAGTGACTCCACTGGAAGTGATGGTAACGCTTCAGTGCCAGAGCACCCAGTGAGTTAGGTGGATGCTGCATTACCTGCATTTTTTATGGGGAAATCAGTCTTCCTCTGCATAGTGGAAGGCAACTCGTTGATGCGCAGGGATAGCTGGCGTTTAAAGGGTGACATCTTCTGGCTAAGAGCAGGAAATCCTCGGAAAGAGCCTTGGCGAGCAAGTTGTTCAATTGGTGCGTGCCGGCGTGGGATGGCGTGAGGATTGTTCATCTCCAGAGAGGCAGTAGCATCCGAAGTGGGAGAGGTGGGAGAGGATGGGGATGGGGCAGTGTTGCCAGGGGCCACTGATGAACCAACAACTGTCTTATCTGTTTCAGCTCAAGAAAGTCAAGAGAAAGAGGACCTTAGCAATGTCTTCAAATAATTTGAGCTTATATTGCTGAGGAACTCAAAAACTCTTCTAGGTCTTTTTACCCATCTCCTTCACCATGTCTCTTAAAAGACAGGTTAGAAGTGGGGCTCAGATCTCCTATTTTTCAGACAAATAAAACGTTTAGTAACCTACTACATGTCACATGGTATATCTACTAAGACAAAAATATTAGATCTTTTATTCCCATGCAGTAATTAAGACTCTGAACAAGATTAAACAAAACAAAACAAAACAAAACTACCTATCAACTCCTAGCAAAAGGTCCTTTAAAGAATGATGGTTCACAGTGTTCAATATTTGTTTGCTTTTTTGTTTGGGGGAGAGGATTTAGGAGTGGCAGAGTCAGAAAGGTCTAAATAAGCGTAAGTTTGATTAGATGTTAAAGAATGTCATAAAGCAGACATGGACATTAGGCATTTGTGGCTCATTTGAATAAAAGCATACAGAAGTAAAATTTTAAATTGGAGTAAACATGAATACAAGACTGTTTCCATGTGAGTACCCACTGTGTCCCATTCTGATTGTGGTAAGTCTCTACTCCCCTCCCCTCACAATCCTCTGTAGATGCTAGGACTCAATCATTTTGGCAGTTGCTGTGTGTATCAAAAAGTGTTCTTTGGTGGTATTAAAGAATATGCATCCAGTCTGAAAATCACTGAAGCATACTACATAACAGGTATACATACTACATTTCCTAATTAAAATAGCATGGTGTTTCTTTATTCTTTGGTATCCTGGCACAAATGTTTATAAGAAATGAAAAAAAAATCACAATCAATAATTTAATTTCAAATAAAAATATGTATCCTTTTTTTGGCTTAAAAATTAGAGCTGTTTGGGTCAGTATTAATGAAGTTACCTAAAATGGCTGGTTTAGAATTGAAAGAATATAGTAAAAAAAAATTAGCAAAATTATATTTATATTTAAACCGAACTGTTTAATTCCAAAATATTCCTTGTTGGTTTCAGCCCTAGTTATACACAAGAATGCAAAGCATTCTCCCTAAGCCCTATCACTCAGTTCTAAAACACACTTGACTCAACAGCCTCCTGAGTGACTTGAATGCTTGTACAGGCATTTCTGCTATGCTGCTATGGGTATCTGAAAAAAAAAAACACATTCTGCAAAACCACACACTAAAATTAATGGGGCTATGGAAAAAAGACGGGCCAGCATCTCAAAATCTGTGGACTTTTTTCACAAAAGCACTAAAACAACAGTAATAATCTAATAAGAAGAGTATCACCGAGAAATTTCTGCCTGCATTTATACCCAGCATCACCATCAGTGGGTCCTCTGCAGCCTAAACCTGGGACTTGTACTTCTTCCTTTAAAATGTAGGTCCTTGATAGCATTTGCTTCTCACAGACATCAGATGCATCAGAATTTAAAAATCTGTTCGAGGATGCAGGTTTTCCCAATTTTGTTTTTGAATGTCTTTGCAGCTTCTTCAACTAACACTCTCAGCTTCCCCAGTAGTTTAACATAATGGGAAGAGTAAACACTTTGAAGCCACTAAACAAGCCACTCTAAAGGAAAGGACTCTGTTTAGATTTTCAGCTTTGTTCTTAAGGTCTTCATATATTGCTAAGAGTTCTCCTTGACTGAAAAAGTTTGCCCCTGATAGCTTCCAAATACTAACCTGTTGGGAAAAACTGTTTAAATAAACACACATTGTAGTAGAACAGATTGTACCTTTCTTAGCATCTTGGATTTGTTTCATAATCTCCTCTCTTTCTGCTTGCTCAGTGGCTGTCGTGACACGGAATGATCCTTCTCTTGTGAAAGTGGTCCGACTGGCATCGAAAGTAGCAGTCACTCCACATTCCTTTTCCCGCTTCTGCTTACGTTCTAAACAGGCTGCAAAAGCACAGCCCACTGCGTGGCTCAGCCTTTCACCCTGTATGTAACAGAAGGTTTAAAAAACCTTTTTAGAGTTATGGTGTCAAAAATTACAAATTAGCTTGGACCACAAAATAAGTCTGTTTCCACACAGGCAAAATGTTAGGAACTCCAGCTTAAAATTAGATTTTAGTATATTAATACGCCAAATTAATCTAAATGAATTATTACCTTAGGTAATGCTTATGATCCTTTACTGTAGTAGGCATTGGGTAAAGCGACCATCGGTAAGCGGTGTTTTCTGAGCAGCCACCAATACTTCCTTATTAGTCAGGTCCCTCTGTCACTCACATTAACTCTGGTCACCAGCTTAGAAGACACTGCTCAAGGTTCCAAGCCCTAAGTCTTGACACACAAACCTCTATTTGCCATTTAGGGGAATAGTAGGAATATTTACCAAGCATTTCTAAGAAACCACTGGAAAGGCAGGGTTTATTTCAGAGCTTAAATATACTATCAACATGTCTAGGAACAAAAGGCGCAAACTTAAAACTTCACATAAATAAATACAACTGCAGCGATGAGAAGCAATCAGGCAAAGGAAAGCTTAGCTTTCTCAGTCTTTCTGAATGCTCCTCCCCTGCCCCATCTGGGCCCTCAGTGCTTGTAGGTTCTCTCCCATAACTTCCCTATCTTCTTCTAGCTCTCTCAAACCCCAACTCTACCTCCCAACCACACACAGGCAAAAGTAAAAGCATGTTTTCACTCACATTTTCTACTTATAAAGGAATTAAACAGATAAACCTGAATTTTTTGTGTGTGGGAGGGGAGGAAGGCTTATGTAAACTAAATATTGTTTTAAAGATACACTGGATTACCTAGAGTAAATTTAATGGATTTGGTGGGTTACTTTTTACCAGGGTTATCTGTATTTTAAACTATATCCCTAATTGTGGAATAAAAAAGTTAGGGATGATATAATAACTGTTGGCGACTTTAACAGCGAGAAGAAAATCTGAGAACAGGGAAACCTTTGTGGAGTTTCCAAAATCATACCATGTAAGCAGCTGCTCCTACATATCGCTCTGAGTAAGTAATTTCACTGCATCTTATACGCCAATATCAGATATCATAAGGGGAGGTAAATGTCTGAAATGCTTTTGTCCCTAAGATTTCACATGACTGCTTATTTAAAGACTGACAGACTCACTCTTTATGAATCTGCGTGAGTTTCTATCTAACTTCTTAGTAGGATGATACAAGGGTAGGCATTGAAGGGTGAAATAGGAGAGAGGACCGAAAGAATTTTAGAACCCGTGTGCGTTTGAACACAGCTCTGTTACAAGGACAGAACTATAGGCCAAGGAAACTTATTATTTCTGCGAGGCCTTATGACAGAAGTTCTTGAAGTGGAGCAGTTACCACGGGCCAGACCCTATGCTATAAGTGTTTATACTTGTTACCAAATTTAGTCCCCACAACTGTTATCTCCATATTACAGAAGTGGATACTAAGACTTAGAAAATGTTAAATAACCTGCCCCAAAACCCACAGTTAGTAAGAACCAGAAAGAGGAACTGAACCCATATCTGATTCAGAGCTTGAGCTCCTAATATTTGTTTATACAACTGCTTTTTAAAAAGTTTTTGGTCAATATTAGAATATGGCCACCACTTCCCTTCCAGGTTAAACCTTAGCAAGAGTTCATCGAGTTGTAGTCATGAATTGCTACAACTGCCTTATTCTGTCTGGATGTTTAAAAACTCAAATATTACACACTCAACGCTATATTATAATGAAGATCATCATCATCTAAGAGTCTTGTCTTTCATATCAGAATTTTGGGTAATTTAGATGAAGAATGATAGATTCGATTATTCCCTACTTTTTTAAATTAATTAATTTTATTTATTTTTGGCTGCATTGTGTCTTCGTTGCTGCACACAGGCTTTTTCTAGTTGTGGCAAGCAGGGGCCACTCTTCGTGGAGGTGCACAGGCTTCTCATTGTGGCGGCTTCTCTTGTTGCAGAGCACGGGCTCTAGGCGCGTGGGCTCAGTAGTTGTGGCTTGCAGGCTCTATAGCGCAGGGTCAGTAGTTGTGGCACACGGGCTTAGCTGCTCCGTGGCATGTGGGACCTTCCTGGACCAGGGCTTGAACCTGTGTCCCCTGCATTGGTAGGCGGATTCTTAACCACTGCGCCACCAGGGAAGTCCCTATTCTCTACTTTTAAACAAAACCAAAATTTCTACTATGTAGCAATTTCTAGCATAGTTCACTGTACCATAATTTAGTATTTCTATTTTTTTAATTGAAAATATACTCCCACTCAGTTCTTGTGGTAGTCACTTTGTAAATGAATTTATAAGTGCCTTTCAAATGCCAGTATCTTCTACCCAGATGAATTAGCAAACAAATGCATGTAAGGATCTTGAAAATAGTTCTAATAATGAAAAGTTTCAAATAAAGATTAGCAGCCACCATCACCAGAGAACTTTTACTTTCCTTTAATGACCTTGGACCTCAGCCAATCATCTTGCTCTGTGAGTGGTAGGGTTATACCAAGAGTGTGAATTACTTGAATAAAAGGAGTGAAAGCAGGTTAGTTTAGGCACTTCCAAGTGCTGTAACAGCACGTACTTGTTAAAAATGTAGTGGATACGGTATTTGTTTTTCTCTTTCTGATTTACTTCACTCTGTATGACAGACTCTAGGTCCAACCATCTCACTACAAATAACTCAATTTCGTTTCTTTTTATGGCTGAGTAATATTCCATTGTATATACATGGCACATCTTCTTTATCCATTCATCTGTTAATGGACATTTAGGTTGCTTCCATGTCCTGGCTATTGTAAATAGAGCTGCAATGAACATATTGGTACATGACTCTTTTTGAATTATGGTTTTCTCAGGGTATATGCCCATATCATATGCTAACACATATATATGGAATCTAAGGAAAAAACAAAAAAGGTCATGAAGAACCATGGGGCAAGACGGGAATAAAGACACAGACCTACTAGAGAATGGACTTGAGGATATGGGGAGGGGGAAGGGTAAGCTGTGACAAAGTGAGAGAGTGGCATGGACATATATACCCTAACAAATGTTAAATAGATAGCTAGTGGGAAGCAGCCGCATAGCACAGGGAGATCAGCTTGGTGCTTTGTGACCACCTAGAGGGGTGGGATAGGGGAGGGTGGGAGGGAGGGAGATGCAAGAGGGAAGAGAGATGGGAACATATGTATAACTGATTCACTTTGCTATAAAGCAGAAACTAACACACCATTGTAAAGCAATTATACTCCAATAAAGATGTTAAAAAAAAAAATGTAGTGGAAACTGTTTGGCTGAGCCAACCCAGAAGGAGCTTGGTGACTGAGGCTAGTCATGATGAAATCCATGCTATTGGACTCACCGTGTCCTTGACAGCCATGAAGCAGTGACAGATCCAGCGCCGAGTTGTGCCATCACGACATATATAAGAGAAGGCCCTATCAAAATTCCTATCTGGGGCACAGAAGGAAACTTTTTCTATTGTCTGGTCAACTATGAGGTCCTGGAAAAAAGGGAAACACAAAGGAATAGAGGACTTATGAGGTTAATCAAGTTTCTCAGAAGAAACACAGGATGTTCATTTCACAACACAGAATCTCTACATCTAATGCATCAAGGCTATAGAATAGCTGGATCTGAGCCAGAAGTCTGAATACTAAGAATCTGACCTAGGAGAAATCCCAAGAGGCACTTTCCCCAGATGCCTCCCTCACTTCATCTTCATATATATAATATATGCCTGCTGATTCTAGTTTTATGATGGTAAATTCCATGTTCAATTTTACAATATATGTAAATCAATTTAATCCAATTTCCATATAACTTACATTCAAATAACATCATTTCCAGAACAGCTCTATGTATTTATTAACTTACTGATTATTTAATTTTGAGTATGACTCTCTATGTTTATATACTTGCTGAATGACATCATATACACATAGTATAAACATTGCACAAAATGTTTTTTAAAATCTTGACACTCTTTGGCTCTTCTGTGTGATATTCCAGTCACCTAAAATCCCTAGATGCTGAGATGGGGGCTCTAAGTGCTAAAACATGCAAACAAAATGGCTTTTATACAGCATAACTATAAGGATTCCTATTGCTCCACAAACTTGCCAGTCAATTCTTTAAAGTTCTGCAATGCTGGTGGCTCATTATAATTTTATTTTGCATAACCTTGATTACTATGAATTTCCTCTTCAGCAAAGTAATTCAAGTCTTTTGGATTATCTGTCATTTTTCTTCTGATATGTAGGAGTTATTTATATATTCTAAATATGAGCCCTTCATTTGTTATACATATTGCAAAATTTCTTTTCTGCTCATAATGGGTCCCAGGATGACAAGTCATCAATTACTATTATCACTCAATGTGGGAAGAAGTAAATTAATTAATTCCAGTGTTATAAGTAACCAACAGGGGGCAACATCACTTTCTAACTATCGTGTAAAGCAACTAAAAATATAGCCTCCACATACAACAAATTTCACCCAAAGCACTAATGAAAACTACACAAAATAAGCTAATTAAAATGATAGTTATTTCCAATTGTAATGTACACTTGAGACTACCACTTCTCTTGAACTTAAAAAAAAAGAAAAGCCTTAGTGAAAAGAACTAAAATGTAGCTAAATTAAATCACTTACAATATATCAGGCAAGCTACCCATGAAAACTGTTCTTTACCTGCCAGACTTTCTCCTCCTTCCAGTGACACCTGAGGGTTATTTTTCTTTTTTTTTTTCGAAAATTGCCTTCTTGTTAAAATTTCTCCAGATTTAGGTCTCTTAAAAAGTTCGAATTAATGATTAAATGTACTTATATAAATAACACCTTATGCTAAGGGCAGAGTCTATGTCTATTCTTATTTAGGCATGTAGGATCACTTGCTTTCAAATGCAAAGTGCTACATATTATTTGAGATACTGTGTGTATTCTAAATAAATGTTAACCAAATGAGCAATTTACTAGTCCTTAAGATTTCACTTAAATTGAGTCTTCAGTTAAATAGTAGGTTAATCAGTTCAAATATCACTTTCTAAAAATAGTGTTTTATTAAGGAACAAGAAGAAATTTTAGATATGGTCTATCAACTTTTTTTTTTTAATTTTTAACTGTGATATCAATGAAAGGTCCATCATTTTTCACATCGTATTTGTGGGGGTAAACTTTTTTAACGTGTCAGAACAAAAACAGAACTCAGATCTTAACATTAAATGCTAATACACCGTAGGCTAAACATGCTGTGTCATGTAGACCAAAATGTTGAGACAATTCTCTTCTGTTTTTCGTAAGGTAAATGAGTAACTAAATTGGTTTTTCTGAACATTAACTAGTCTCTCCAAAGATCGTTCTTTGGACAAAGTGGAAGGATACAGAGTGACTACAACAGCTTAATGGCATTATATTTGATCATAGGGATAGAAAACATATGAGCAGTAACATTTAAGCTTATGAAAGTTTTACCTTAGTTTTTTCATCCACAACTCTGAGTCCATCTGCCGATACCCACAGGACTGCCTTAACTGCTTTCTTTCCAGTCTTTTAAGAGAAACCAAAAAGGAAGGGAGACACACACATATATAATATTAAAAAATAGTCATCTCCCTAGAAAACACTGACTTCTGCCTTCCAAAAGTCACAAGTACAGATGGAGTCAAGTTCAGGAGGGCTGCCAAAGCTAGATACTCAAACCAAACTGCAGAAACATTCAAGAAAAAATAAGCCAAAGCCATTATTTTAGAAACACAATGCAAAATAATGAGATAAAATTAAGTAAAGGGTAAGGGGGACAAATGGAATAAAAACCAAGATATCACATTCTGTAAAGGGCAAAGAATAAGTAGATTCTTCACTCATTTCAAAACTCAACCACGAAAACCAAGAGTTAGATAAATATTAAATACATAAGGAGTTACACCACAAGTAGCTTCTACAAGTGCATTTAGAGTAGAAAGTAATACGTAAGTCTAAAATGAGATGCTGGCCATGCTACTATCCTTTGGCCCCAATGTGTATAGCAGGACGCTTGGTCACCTGAAACTTTCATATTGAAAACCCAAGAAGTCTTCATTATTCCTTTAACAATCTTTAAAAACCATTATTTCTTCTCTCAGGATTAACACAGAACTGGTTTAGTTTGTAATTTGACATTAAATGCATGGAGACATTTTGGGGACATAGGAGAATTAAAAAACTGTTGGAAAAATATTGTCATTATAACATGAATTCTTTTTACTGGCTGAGAAAAGACTTTTGGCACACAAGAATCACATGAGAACAAGCTGATGTATGATTTCTCCTGTGATGGAATGAAAATGGGACAGTGGGAATTTGTAATAGTAATTTAAATAGCTTCCTTTCTTTTTAACTGCTCCAAAGATACAAGCAAAATAAAACAAAAGCAAAGTGAAGGCTGAGAATAGGTATCAGAACATCAAAAAAAGTATAGATCAAAAGGAATCTGGTACTAAAGGTTGGAACAGCAGCCTCTAGAAGGAACAAAGGAAGATAAAGAAATGTCTACCATTCTTCACTATACATGTCCAAGCCCAGCACTCCTCAATAAGGCATGGCCTTATTTAAGTGAACTGTATAATCCACTCGGCTCCATTTCCACCACCACAACAAATCTGATGAGAGCCTATTATATGCCAGGCAGTAGAAATACTCGAAGAGTTCACAGTCCATTGAAAGGTGACAGATAAACAAAAAATAAATAATACAGTAGTAAGTGCTATAGTAGAGTTGATAAGCTTGTAACAATGTCAGAAAGGAGGTATGGTCAAATCTATTTGTGGAATTGGGGGAAGGTTATTCCAAACTAAAGATTGAACTGGGTACTAAAATAATTTTTCTAGATGCCCCAGGTGGGGGTAGGAAGGTAGGGAAATAATAGAGGTAGCGGACATTCCAGGCAGAAGAAACAGGAGAATAGGACGTGGAAGCCAACAATACAGCAAATCTGGGCTCTATAAATATGTCGGTGTGGCTTGAAGTAGGATGGGTGAGCGAGGCGCAGTAGAATATAAAAAGCAGAAAAGGCCTAGCCATGGAGGACTGTATGCCTGCTAAAGAATTCTATCTTAATTCGGTGGGCAATTAGGAGCTACTAAAAGAATTTTAAACACAAATAAACAGATTTGCATTTTTAAAATATCACTTTGGCAGCAGTGTAGAGGGGTTGGAAAGAGACTGATGGGAGGTAGAAATACCACAACAAGATTCTAGGTGAGAGAAAATGAGGGCTGAGCTCTCTTGGTTGAGATAGGAATGGAGATGGGAAAGTCTTAAATGGTAAATGTAGGAGAGATGCTGAAGACTCCTCTCTGGTTCCTGGCTTGGTAAACTAACTGGGTGCAGACGGTACTACAAACTAAGATAGAGAAAGAAGAGATGCAGAAGCAAGTTGGAGAGTGGGAGAATAGGATTTCAGTTTTAGACAAGCAAAGTTTGGGATGTCTGTGCAACATCCAAGCAATTGGATATACAGGTCTAAAGCTCAGCAGAGAATTCTAAGATGGAATTTTAGTTTGGGGAGACATCAACTGCGGGAGTAATAAGAGGGCCAAGGACAGGAGAGAATATTAATAATTAAGGAATTGGGAGACGAGTAATGAAATATCAGAAAAGGAATAGCCAGACGGACAGGAGAATGAAAAGAGATTAGGGTCATTGAAACTAAGGGAGAAGGGTTTCGAGAAGTAACAGGTTGTCCAAAATGTCAAATGTTGCAAAGTGACCAAGTTAAGGAAAGATGTGAAAAATGTCCACTGGATTTAGCAATGAGTAAGACACCACAGTGATAGAGGTTGTGGTGGTGATTTTTATGTGTCATATTGGCTAGTCTATGGTTGCCCAGTTGTTTGATCAAACACTGGTCTACATGTTGTTATAAAGGTATTTTGCAGATATGATTAACGTTTACAGTCAACTAACTTTAGGTAAAGGAGATTACCCTTGATAATATGGCTGGGCCTCATCCAATCAGTTGAAGGCCTTAAGGGTTAAAAACTGAGGTTTCCCTGAGAAGAAATTCTGCTTCAAGTCTGTAACAGAAATTCTGCCTGAATTTCCAGCCTGCTGGCCTCTGTGTGTACACACACACACACACACACACACACACACACACACACACACACACACAGAGAGAGAGACAGAGAGAGAGAGAGACAGAGAGAGAGAGAGACAGATGGTGGTTTTGTTTCTTTGGAGGATCTGACTAATAAAAAGGTGGAAGTCAGACTAGAATGGGTTGAGAAGTAAATGAAAGGCAAGATGAGTCTACACACACAAAAAGAGCTATAAGGCGATGGAGGACAAGCAGAGGATCAAGGGACGTCCTTTAAGAATTGTGGTAAACTAACATGATATACTAGAAATAGAATGGATTTTGGAGTAAGACAAATACAAGTCTGAATTCAATGCCACTATCCATAAGCTAAGCAAGTTATAGAGTCCTCTGAGCTTCCATTTCTTCATCTGTAAAGTATCCATAGGGTTGGTAAAAGGATCAGAGATATATACAGTACCTGGAATTTAAAGAGGGTAATAAATAATTGGTATTCATTTATCATCATTATATTAATAAACTTAAAAAAATTCTCCCAACAATAAAGCTTCTTGAAGGAGTAACACACACTTTCAACAACAACAGATCATGCTTATATGCTGAATGGGAAAAGCCAGTGGAAAGATGGAGACTGAAGGCCCAAAAAGAGTAATGTAGAGAACAAAGTCCTCTAGGAGGCAAAAGGGGATGAGGCTAGAATACAAGTTTTAGATGGGAAGAGGGATGTCCCATCCTTGAAATAGAGGGATGGAGTGAAGCCAAGTAAAAATGAAGACAGATTTGTAAAGGAGTGAGTGACAAGTTGAGGAAGTTCACTCCAAAGAGCCACAAATTCATCTGTCAAGGAGATGAGATTACCTGATTTACTTTGCTAGGGAGAAGAAGGTAGACAGGCAGAATAAGAAAGCAGATTTACCATAGCAGTATTGGGGCGGTACAGTATAGTGACTCAGCACAAACTCTGGAGCCAGGCTGTTGTCTGGGTTTGAATTCTGGTTCTGCCACTTACTAGCATGACCAAGGGCAAATTACTTAACCTCTCTATGCTTCAGTTTCCACATCTGCATAATGATATTAATAATGTCACATACCTCATGGGATTATTATGAGGATTCAATAAATAAATAGATGTAAAAGGTTTAGAACTACGGTGGCCATATAATTTACTGTCCAAACTGGGACCACTTTGAAAGTGAAAGGGGACACTATTAAAACCCAGAAACAGGTGTTAAGCTGGGGCTGTTCAGGCAAACTGGGACAACAGTCACCCCATCAACAACAGTAACTGCCCATATTTAACCAACGCTTATGTAGCATTTAGTATTTTGCTGGAACGTAAGCTCCATGATGGCAGGGTTTTTTCCATCCTTATTGTTCACTGCTATAACTTCAGAGCTTAGAACAATGCCTGGTACAGTGTAGGAGTTTAAGAAATATTTGTTGAAGGAATAAATTTGCTAAATATCTGCTGTAGGAAATAGGAGACAGCTAATCAGTGACACAGAAGACTGCCAAAAGGCACTGAAAATCCTGCGTAAGAAATTTCAATTTGCAGTTATATCAATACACTCATTGTGCAAATGCAGCCCACAGTGTTCAGCATCGGAGGCAACAGACAGAACTACTTCAAGGTTGGGAGACTAACAGTGGGAAATATAAAAGGTCATTTTAGAATGGGACTGTTCCCCATTTAGTTTCCTTATCATATACAGGGAAATACTTTATTGGCCCTATTAGACTATTATGAAAATATCTCTGCTTTTTGAGGTATGTCTTTATATTAATTTTTATAGTGTTGTACTAATATATCAGTGAAGCATTGTATTTATCGTATTTCACAGCATCTGATTTCTCTAAATAGGCGAAGAAAACAGATAATATAAATTCTTCCATTTGTTCATACATTTGAGTGCCAGTTCTTGGATGTCAGTATAGTTTGCCACATTACAATTATTTCAATCAGGTATTGAGATATTAACACTCAAAGACACCTGCAGCTGAAATTAAGTCCGGACTTCCTCTCACAAATTCTAAAGTAGTAATGCTTCTGAACTATCTGTAAACTTTAGTGTCTTTCATTCTGATAATATAAACTAAGATTCCTAAACACTTTTTAGAAAATGATAAAAGTCACAGAAGATGAAAGTTTTCCTTTTGTTTGCCCTAAAACTATCCACTTAAGCCAATACCTTAGGAGATAAGGCCAAAGTTAGCTAGCCATAGGACTAAAAAAAGAGATAACCCAGAGTAAGTATGAAATATTGAATATACATACATCTTTAAAAACTTTTTTTAAATTTTTTTAAATTAATTTTTATTGGAGTATGGTTGCTTTACAATGTTGCGTCAGCCTCCACTGCACAACAAAATGAATCAGCCATACACATACAGATATCCCCTCCCTTTTGGACTTCCCTTAGGTTACCACAGTGCATTAGGTAGAGCTCCCTATGTTATACAGTATGCTCCCATCAGTTGTCTATTTTCTACATAGTATCAATAATGTATATGTGTCAATCCCAGTCTCCCAATTCCTCCCTCCCCACCCCTTTCCCCCTTGGTATCCATACATTTGTTCTCTACGTCTATGTCTCTATTTCTGCTTTGCAAATAAGAGCATCTATACCATTTTTCTAGATTCCACATATGCGTTATTATACGATAGAATATACATACATCTTAGTGACACAAACACCCCTTAAAAAAAGACTACATAATACTTCAGACACTAATAAAAATGTGGTAGGGGTAACGTATATGTGAGACAGTAAGAATTATTTCATCACCACGGTTCCAACGCTTTTTATTTTTTTATTTTTTTGCGGTATGCGGGCCTCTCACTGTTGTGGCCCCGCCGCGGAGCACAGGCTCCGGACGCGCAGGCTCAGCGGCCATGGCTCACGGGCCCAGCCGCTCCGCGGCATGTGGGATCTTCCCAAACTGGGGCACGAACCCGCATCCCCTGCATTGGCAGGCGGACTCTCAACCACTGCGCCACCAGGGAAGCCCCCAACGCTTTTTATTTTAATAATAATTTCAAGGTTATAGGTAGAATTCACACTGAGTAGTGTTAATGCATGAAAAATAGTTTTACAACAAAGAGAAAACTGCTTATTCTTCAAGGAAAGAAAATGGGTCTAACATGAACAGAATTTCAGTAACTTAGAATTTAAACTGAGAAGGATCAAACTACCCTATGAGTGAAAAATGTCAAATATAATTTTCAAGTAACCACTCAACTCTCTAAATATCCATGTTAAAATTTTAAAACTAACATTTCCCTTAAACACCTTTTACTTTGGGTAGATATAAACCAATACAGAAATTAAGCAGACTCTGACACTGGAGAAAATGATAGCAGGAAATGGGTCTATTACAAATTATTAAATCAGGAAGCTTACACTGCAAGTAAGAGAATGCACAGGTAATCTTAACGTGAAAATACCAGTGAAGAAAGACGAAAAGGTTGCAAAAATGACATGGAGATAGTAATTAAACAAACTCAGTACACTAAGATCATTTCCCCTAAATATAAAAGCTACTCACAATAAAAGGCAATGAAATAACTAATTACAATAAAGAACTGCCATCTGCCTACCTATTAATCTCCAGGGGGTTTTTTGTTTTGTTTTTTTGGTAGACACCACTTAAAAATTTTTTAAATGGATGGAGATCACAAGTTGGTAGTGTGCTCAGTATGCTAACAGATCCTCACAGTCACTCTTCTGTTTTACATGTTGTTATATGGGGAAGTACTTCGGATTTCCAGTTGGAGAAGTATGTTTCTAAACTGTTTAAATCATGATTGGAAAACTTTTCCTGTGAAGGACCAGGTATCAAGTATTTAGGGCTTCGCAGGCCATACAGTCTATGTCACAACTGCCCAACTCTGCCCTGCTGCACAAAAGCAGCCACAGACAATATGTAAACAAATGGACATGGATTTGTTCCAATACAACTTTATTTATAAAAACAGGTAGTGGGCCATAGTTTGATGACCTCTGATATAAATCATCATAATCCCTGGAAAGTGATTAAACCTGTTTTGGAAAGACAATTCATTATACTGAAATACTAGAACTGTTTGGAATTGTCCCTGAATTCTTTTTCTTTTCTATTTTTAAACAAATGTGCTTATATCCTATTATTTTAAACTGAGACCCAAACTCAGGCGCAGTCCAACTCTAAAGTTCTATGATTCCTAAGGCCACCAGGGAGATAAGAACACGCAATTAATCAACATAAACAGAAGTGATATTTGGAGGCAAGACAATTGTGTTGGGCATATGACAGACAAGAACAAAAAGGTGTTCTAATGTAAGCCAAAGCAAAGAAATGCTAAAGACACACAGAAGCATAATTTGGCATAGCTATGAAATGTTAAGAAGCAACAGCAGCAAACAGACAAATTTGGGCAGGAAGGGTAGAGCAAGTCACTCTTTCTGAGCAACGGCGATCTGCCATTCTATTGTGCAAAGCTCTTCTGCTACACACCAAAGAGGTCTTCAAGGGTACCCAATATGTAAAGAATCTCTGGTCAGTCTTTCTGTCACACCTACACACAGAGATAACCCAGTCATTATGGAGTAATAATGATATATTCGTAGGCAACCATGACACGGTGTGTCTTGCAATGAGTGAATGAGAGACTTCCTTAACAGGAAACTTGGCTTCTTTTTCTTCTTTTTTAATCTGAGAGGGCCTTCAAATCTATCATTTGATGACATTTGAATTTCTGAACAGAACTGTGTAACGAATAAATTTTGTCTTATAATTCCAAGATACAGTATGTACCTCCGAGAAACACAACTTTCTGTAGGATTTGAGACTGGTACTATCTCCAATGGCTGCTTCCTTAAAAGTACAGTAACTTTTAACCTGCACTTTCTTAAGTGAGAAGGGCCTTTAAAGGCTTTCGGGGAAAAAATAAGGATAATAGCACGTCATGAACCAAACAACAAAGGCGAGATTTTTGGAGGCTATTTAGCTCTCCTAGTTTATAAATCACTTTTAACTGAGAGGAGGGAACCTAGAAAAGAAATTATTCTAATATTAAGTTCATTTAAGTTCATACTAAGTTCATATTAAGTTTCAAATGCATATAATAGAGTGAAAATTCCACAGGGACCTCAAATTCAACCTGTCCAAAACCAAATTCATCGTAACTCTTCTCACAGTGAATGATTTCCCCACCACCTTTCATCCATACCATAAACTTGGGTCTTATCTTCTGTCTCCTTCTGTATATCCCTAGGTTGAATAAGTGAATGAGTCGGAGCAGGTTCTCTGTCGCTCCAGTGGCCCTGTTAATGCTGTTCCTTCTGTGCCTTTTTCCTCTAACTTAGTTTAACTGGAAGTCACAGTCTTAAGTCTCAGCCTTAGGTATCATCTCCTCTCAGAAGCCTTAATCACAATCTCCAACATTCACTGTCCCTCTCTGCTCCAGTAGTACCTATTATTGTTACACAATTTGTTAACTACCTTTTTTTACCTGTCTGGTTTTTCCCACTACAGGGTGAACTTGAAAGCACTGCATTTGTCATTCACTAACTCAGACATTTTGGAGCAGCTACTATGGACCACAAACTATTCTAGGCATTGAAGATTCAGCAGTGAACTAAGTTAGGTGAAGATCTCTGTCCACAAAATGTTTATGTTTTAGTGAGGAAGAGATAAAAAAAACCCAAATAAGTAAAATGTATGCTATGACAAATGGTGATAACCCCTATCAGAGGAAAATAAAGCTAGGAAGGGGAATAGTGAGTGTCTATATATGGAGGAGGGTGGTATTTGAAATTTAAAATAAGGTTCTCTCAGTGACTGCCTCAGTGAAAATGGGGCTTTTGAACAAATGGGAAGAGATGAGGAAGTGAGCCATGCATATATCTGGATGATGTGTGCTCCAGATTAGAGGTTACAGTAAGTGCAAAGGTCCTGAGGTGGAAGCATAGCTGGTATGCTCAGGGAACAGCAAGGAGGCTAGTGTGGCTGGAACACAGGAAGCAAGAATAGGAGAAGATAGGAAAAGGGACAGAGATAATGCATGTATAATGGCCTGCTAGGCCTAAAAGACTGGTTTTTACCCTGAGTAGCTCAGGAAGCTACTGGAGGATCTAGGGCAGTGGAGCAACACAATCAGACCTCTGTCTTAAAAAGATCACTCCGACTGATATCTTGAAAACAGATGGTAGGGGGACAATAATGAAAGCAGATTGTGTAGAACATTAATGCAATGATTCAGGTGAGCGGAGAAGCTGGCTTGGACCATGGCAATAGTGGTGGAGGGTAGTGAGACAGGAACTATTGATGGGATGGATACAGGGTAAAAGAGAAAGAGAGGAGACAAGATCAGATCCAGGATTTGTGGCTAAAGCACATGGACCGGGATGGGAAAGACTAGGGAAGACTAATTTGGGAGAGCGTTTCGGAATTTGGTTTGTGACACATTAGTGTGAAATGCCTTAGTGTGAAATGTTTAATGATGATGATACTGACACATCCATATGGCAGGCTATTCTGTACACTTTGCTTATATTTACTCATTTAATCTTCACAACAATCAGGTGAAGATGGAATTAGTATTATCCTTTTTTTATAAGTGGGGAAGCTGAGGTACAGAATGGTTAAGAACCTCTCCCAACGTCACAAAGCTAATAAGTGGCTGAGCCAGGATTAAATACAATTAATCCAGATCCCCAGTCTGTGTCCTTGACCCCTATGCTATACTGCTTCTAAGATGGAAGTACCATTATGGAGTTTAGGGCAGATGTCTGGAGACAGAACTTTCAAAATCATCAGCATAGAGATGGTATTTAAATCCATGACACTGGATGAGATCATCAAGGGAGAAGTGTAGGTAGAGAACAGTCCACAGACTAAGAAGTAGGCATCAACACAAGGGAAAATCAAGAGAATATGGCACCTGAACTCCAAATGAATAGACTGTTTCGAGGAGCGGGAGGGATTTGGCTGCTACATCAAATGCTGCTGACAGGTTGAGTAAATAAAGTCTGATTAAATGAGTTTAATAGGGGAAAGGAGAGCAGAAACTGAAGGCACCAAGAAGAAACCTTTTTTTAGAAAGATGGTTTGTTTTAATGCTAATGAATGATCCACTAGAGAAAGAAAAACTGATTATGGAGGAGGTGGGTAGCATTACTAGAATGACTAAGAGCTAGTATAAGAATCTTGCGGAGGAGTTGGCCTCAGCTAGGAGCACAGACAGTTCATCCCTTGAATTGGAGGGAAAACAGAGTATATATGCACAGATTCACGTAGGTAAGTAGATGTGGTGTCATGTTTGAGAGTTCTCTTCTGGTTGATTCTGTTTTTTCAGTGAAGTAGGAAGCAAGGTCATCAACTGAAAGAAGAGTAAGAAATTCTGGAGGTTTAAGGAAAAGGAAGGAGGAGTCAAATAGTCATCTGAAAATGAGAGTAAACTGGACTTAAAAAATGGAGATTGTCTCGCTCATCTTTGATCTGGATAGCCTAGCACAGTCCCTAGTATGTTTTAGACACTGTGACTTGAGGCTTGAGAACCACTAAGTCTTCATGAATACAAATAAAAAAGATAACTCCAAAGGTTAATGAATTTTTTTTTAATCTAGAAAAGATCAATGGCCAGGGCATTTGACATATTAGCTGATCATGTCACAGGAAATACTGAAACCAAGGATCAATGGAAATCTTCTGAGTACTCTTGGGATTGTCTTTTTTCTTCTTCAGAAATTTGTTATATTGCACTTCAAAAGGATAAATAAACCAAATCCTAAAAGATGCAACTAATAAAATACAAAAGAAGGTAAAATTTATAGAAGGGCATGAGAATTTAAAAAACAGAAAGGAAGAAAAGGAAAGAGGCAGCAAGTGATATTCCCTCACATGTAAAGGAAAGGATCCAGAGTGAAGATAAGCACTAAGTACAATTTGCCATTGAGGAGAAAATTTAGGAAATCTAATTAGAATGTAGATGTGAGTACACTGACTTAACAGTGGTCGTAAATACCATGAAATGTTTTACTCTTGATAATTAGTTGAAAACAATATAACCCTGCATTACTTTTCAATTATGTATTCTCTAAAACATAATCATTTCTAATGATGCCATTTAACAACTGTAACAGCATCAAAACTTGAAAAATTATATCTGGCAGTACATTAACAGTATCTGTTAAAACAAATATTATAATATTTTTGGTGCTTTTTATACAGTTAGAAGTGGTTATCACACACACACACACCCCACCACAATCAAATAATAGCCCAGGGAGGAGTTCACAAACTCAAACGCCTACAGGGTTAAAAGCGGTAACAAAATGAGTGAAGCAGGCTGAGTGTAGGGACCATAGGGAGTTGCAGGGATGTGGCAAACAAGCAACCAAAGGGCACAACTGGTACTCAGCTCAAGCCACTGTTGCTGCATACAAAGCATGCCGTTTTGCCAGATCTTCCATTCTTAAGATAGATGTAATAGTTTGGTTTTTTTTTTGCGGTACGCGGGCCTCTCACTGCTGTGGCCTCTCCCGTCACAAAGCACAGGCTCCGGACGCGCAGGCTCAGCGGCCATGGCTCATGGGCCCAGCCGCTCCACAGCATGTGGGATCTTCCCGGACCGGGGCACGAACCCGTGTCCCCTGCATCGGCAGGCGGACTCTCAACCACGGCGCCACCAGGGAATCCCAGATGTAATAGTTTTGATGTAAAAAATTTCAATGTTTGAAATATTAGCAACTAATCCAAATTTATGAACTGTGCGCAGGCCATACGATGCATGTTTGCGGGAAGCATTCAGGCCCTTGAGCTATCTAGTGTCCCCTGCATTTGACACTTCTCCATTCACTATAATTAAAGCCTATCCGAGGAAAGCAGAGGCCAACACTTCTGAATGACAGAACACAGGGTAGGTGAAAGAACTCTGCACTAAGTTTCAGAAAACTTTGGTTTCAGGGTAGGCACTGCCATTTACTACTAGCTGGGTGACCTCTTTGAGCTTGTTTATTCATTTGTAAAATGTAGTTTCATGAACTATCACGTCTAATTCACTGAGCTGTTGTGAGTAACAAGTTAGAAAGTAGGTCAAAACACATCACAAACTACAAAGTTCTATATAAATACAAGTAGATGGCTAAGAGATAGTAGAAAATATATACTGGTCTCTGTCCCTGGTTCCTGGCACAGACCTCCTGAAATCCTTGTAATTTCCTAAGTGATAAGAGCACAACGAGCATCTCTTGTCCTGATATTTGGTCTCTGACCCCATCCCTGACACAAGGCTCCTAAAACCCTTGTAAATTCCTAACTGAAGGGCATCTTTTGTTTAATGAGACAACCCTGGGTGGGCTCCTGGATGAGGGCTTGTTGCCAGAATGACCAAGCCATGATGAGAAGCTTAGGATTTTCAGCCTTAACCCCTATCCTCTAGAGCAGGAAGAGGAGCTGGAATTGGAATAATCTATCAAGCCTACGTGAGGAAACTACCACAAAATCCCAATAGTACAAGGTTCAGAGAACTTCCAGGTTGGCAAACACATCCACATGGAGAAGGTGACACACTCCAATTTTACAGGGACAGAAGCTCCTGCCCTTGGGACACTCCCAGACCTTGCCCTATGTATCTCTTCATCTGGCTCTTCACCTGTATCCTTTATCATATCCTTTAATAAACTGGTAAACATAAGTGTTTCCTTGATTTCTGTGAGCTGTTCTAGCAAATTAATCAAACCTGAGGAGGAGGTCATGGGAACCTCCAATTTGTAGCCAAATTAGACAGAAGTTATTATGGGTAACCTGGGGACCTGCAATTGCAACTGGCATCTGAAGTCGGTGGGAGCAGTCTTGTGAGACTGAGTCTTTAAATCTATGGGATCTGACACTATCTCCAAGTAGATAGTGTTAGAATTGAGTTAAATTGTAGGACACCTAGCTGGTGTCACAGAGAATTGTTTGGTTAGGGAAAAAATCTCTACACATTTGGTGACTAGAAGTGTTTTGTGTCAGTAGTAAAGGACACACCCAGGAGAAAGACTCACAGGAGGTAGACTGAACTGAATTTTTCTAATACAATGGCTTTAAAAAGAGACCTAATAGGGTGGCCTGAAAAGATTTTATATCTCTGTGTTCAGTCAGTTCCTCATAAAATGGTAATATAGATTACTTAGCTCATGAGTTTCCTCAAATACATTAAACTTTTAATATCCTTTTCAAACGTTAAGTGCCACGTAATTGCTTGGTAATAAAATATTTGCCGAGTATGGCCAAATACACTAGAAGCTGTATGTAATACTTCCTAAAAAGCTGAGTACATTCTTGACTTTCCTAAAAAAATGATCAATTTAATGTAGCTAAGTTTAGAAAAAGGTATTTCAGAGCCTCAGGGGTTTTTTCCCTTCTAAGATGTGTGTAATCTTACACCGGGTTAATAATACAGCCCTGTAACACACCCAGGTTTATCTGTTCCTCACTGCTAAAGCTTCTGAAGGTACTGCTCCCATTTGCTGGAGGAACAGGGAGGTCAGGCCCCTGACAGGAATAGAACAGGGTGGTCAGGTCCAGGACGCAACTTAGGGAAAAGCAGCAGCAGTTCTCCTGGCCATGATTTACAAATTCAGAATCAGGGATAATAATTCTCCCATCTACCTACTTTTCTCCAAATGTGCTTGATGGAAACACTTGATAACTGTTGTTCTCTTTATCTTGGTCCATTAAACCATACATGATAAGAAGGCTAAGAAAGTATCAAAATTTATGAGGAACTCTACTAGATAAAAACTCCCTATGAGATTCATTTTTAGCTTTCATCAAAACACAATTGACCTAGCAAACTCAACAAACCAAATCTCTTTCACCAGACTACTTCTTGTAGATAAGTGTGAATGTGAGTTGAATGATGCCAACTTGAAAGGTTTAAAAGGCTCCAAATTAAAGAAAAGTTTTTCACTTAAAATTAAGCACATTTCTGGAAAGTTATAGGTGATGGTTTTTTCTCCCTGATTTTCCAAACTCTTTGAATGACTTACTGTAATTAAAAAAAATTGTACATAAGAATAAAATTGCCTGGCCATAAAAAGAATTCTCCCCACAATAACATAAGAATTCTGTATTGTATCTCTGTGAGATGAGAGTTGTTCATTAAACTTACTGCAGTAATCATTTCATGATATATGAAGTCAAATCATTATGCGGTACATAAACTTATACAGTGCTGTATGCCAATTATATCTCAATAAAACTGGAAGAAAAAAAATTCTGAGGTTCATGTTTGTTCACATTATGGGATCAATTAGTATCTTTTAAGAAAATCTCACTAGTATGGTTTAAACATCTCTAAATAAATAAAATGTTAGTCTGAACCACTG